>NC_029776.3:46230977-46260770 GCF_000817695.3 Arachis duranensis | reverse complement strand
CCCACTTGGTGTGTGCTTGGGCTGAGCATTGAAGCATTTTCGTGTGGAGACTCTTCTTGGAGTTAAACGCCAGCTTTGGTGCCAGTTTGGGCGTTTAACTCCCATCCTTGTGCCAGTTCCGGCGTTTAACGCTGGGAGTTCTGAGGGTGACTTTGAACGCCGGTTTGGGCCATCACATCTTGGGCAAAGTATGGACTATCATATATTGCTGGAAAGCTCAGGATGTCTACTTTCCAACGTTATTGAGAGCGCGCCAATTGGGCTTCTGTAGCTCCAGAAAATCTACTTCGAGTGCAGGTAGGTCAGAATCCAACAGCATCTGCAGTCCTTTTTAGTCTCTGAATCAGATTTTTGCTCAGGTCCCTCAATTTCAGCCAGAAAATACCTGAAATCACAGAAAAACACACAAACTCATAGTAAAGTCCAGAAAAGTGAATTTTAACTAAAAACTAATAAAAATATACTAAAAACTAACTAAATCCTACTAAAAACATACTAAAAACAATGCCAAAAAGCGTATAAATTATCCGCTCATCAAGGGTCAAGGAATTCTTCATCCCTGCTCTAATTGGGCGTTCACAACACCTTAGAGTGCAATCTTGGCGTTTAAACGCCAGTCTGTTGCCCTGTTCTGGCGTTTAAACGCCAGCTTTCCTTCCTGTTCTAGCATCTAAACGCCAGTTTATTGCCCTGTTCTGGCATTTAAACGCTAGTCTGGTGCCCTATTCTGGCGTTTAAATGCCCAGAAAGGTGCCAGATTGGGCGTTTAAATGCCCATTTTTCTACCCTTACAGGCGTTTAAATGTCAATAAGTCCTTCCTCCAGGGTGTGCTATTTTCAATGCTGTTTTTTATTTTTTCCTTTATTTTTGTAATTGTCTTTGTGACTTCACATGATCATCAACCTAAAAGAAAATAAAATAATATAGATAAAATTATAATAAAATTGGGTTGGCTCCCAATAAGCGCTTCTTTAATGTCAATAGCTTGACAGTGAGCTCTCAGGGAGCCTCACAGATGATCAGAGCATGGTTGAGATTTCTCAACACCAAACTTAGAGTTTGGCTATAGCATCCCAACACCAAACTTAGAGTTTGACTGTGGGGGCTCTATTTGACTCTGTATTGGGAGAAGCTCTTCGTGCTTACTCTCCATGGTTACAGATGGAGAACCTTGAGTCCTTACTACAAGGCGTTCTTCATTCACATGAAGGATCAACTCTCCTCTGTCAACATCAATCACAGCTCTTGTTGTGGCTAGGAAGGGTCTTCCAAGGATGATGGATTCATCCTCATCTCTCCTAGTGTCTAGGATTATGAAATCAGCAGGGAAGTAAAGACATTCAACCTTCACTAGTACGTCCTCTACTAGTCTATAAGCCTTTTTCATAGAGTTATCTGCCATCTCCAATGAGAATTTGGCAGCCTGTACCTCATAGATTCCCAGTCTCTCCATTACAGAGAGGGGCATCATGTTTATCCCTGACCCCAGGTGATAAACCCCATTTTGATGGTTTATCTTGTATTGATTTTAGGAGATTTTAACACCTTTTACCCATATTTATTCAATGAATTAGCAAGATTTTGTGATTGTCTCCTTATTTGAGCTTAGATGTGAAAACATGCTTTCTAGACCTTAAATTAGTTAATTTTAATCTCCCTTTGATTCCACTAGATGCCTTGATGTGTTTGTTAGTGATTTCAGGTTGAGAAGGCTAGGAATGGATCAAAGGAGTGAAGAAGAAAGCATACAAAGTGAAGAAGATCATGAAAAGTCAAAGAGTTGAACTCGCACAATGGACGCGCGCGTGCACCTTGCAAAATACTCCATGGACGCGTACGCGTACTGTGCGTGTACGCGTTGATGCTGGAATATGATTTTTTAATGAAAATGTGGCCAGCGAATTCAGAAGGGTTGTGGGGCCCAATTGCAACCAACTTTGGCGCCAAAAATGCTATTTAAAGCCAAGGATTGAAGAGCAAATGGGGATTCCAATCATTCACACTCATTAGGATTAGTTTAGAGTTAGTTTTAGAGAGAGAAGCTCTCACTTCTCTCTAGGATTAGGATTAGGATTAGGTTTAGTTCTTAGATCTAGGTTTTAATTCATGCATTCTTCTACTTCTACTCTTCAATTCTTTGTTGTTACATTCATCTTCCTCTATTCTTTTGTTGTAATCTCTTTTATGTTGATTCTATATTTTGTTGTAGATCTACTATTGTTCCTTCCATTTTCTTTCAATTCAATTCAAGGTAATTCATAATAATTGTGTTTCTTTTTATTGTTGTTGTTAATTCCTTTCAATAATTGTTGTTAGATTCTATTCTTGTTGTCAATTTGCTTTGCTTTTCTTTTGTACCTTCCAAGTGTTTGATGAAATGCTTGGTTGGATTTTAGTGTAGATTTTGTTCCTCTTGGCCTAGGTAGAGTAATTAGTGATAATTAGAAGTTGCTAATGGATTTGAATGCCTCTAAAGCTAGTCTTTCCTTTAGGAGTTGATTAGGACTTAAGGAATCAAATTGATTCATCCACTTGACTCTCCTCCATGGTTAGAGGTTAACTAAATGGTAGCAATACCAATTTGTGGTCACAATTGAGCAGGATAACTAGGATAGGACTTCTAGTTCTCATATCTTGCCAAGAGCTTTGCTAGTTGTTAGTTTATTTTCTTTGCCATTTATATTTCTTGTCTAAAATCTTAAAAACCCCAAAATAACTCATAACCAATAACAAGACACTTTATTGTGATTCCTAGGGAGAACGACCCGAGGTTCAATACTTCGGTTTATAAATTTTAGGGGTTTGTACTAGTGACAAACAACTTTTTGTATGAAAGGATTAGTGTTGGTTTAGAAATTATACTTGCAACGAGATTTCATTTGTAAAATTCTAAACCGTCAAAAATCCAATCATCAAAATAGCGCCGTTGCTAGGGAATTGCAATGGTGTTATGTTATTGGTTATTGTACATATGTGAATAGTGTGAATATCTTGCTTTTTGCTTTATTTGCTAGTTGTGGAATTTTGTTTCTCTCGTTTTCTATTATCTTTTGATTCTTGTTTTCTCTTTCCATTATGAATTCTCACTTTGGCTGAGTTTGGTCCTAACTATGTTGTAGGAAATGAGGACTATAATGAAGATGTGTATCAAGGATGGGACAATCAAAGGTGGGAAGAGCCATATGCATATGATCAATCCTCATGGCAACAACCTCCACCAATGCACTATGAAGAAGAGCCATTCTATGATGCATGTCAATCCAATGGCTATGGTGAATCTCCTTGTGATTTTCAAGAACCACCACCATATGCCTATGAGTCATATCCTCAACATGAACCTCAACCACACTCACAAGCCTATTTTCACCAAACACCTCCATATGACCTTGATCCATATCCACCATACCAACCACCTTTTGAACCATATGAGCCACACATAGAGCCGCCACCATTCCAACCTCAATACTTCCAAGGACCACCCTCAATAACCGAAAATTTTCAACCACAAGATAAATTCTACCTTCCACCACAACCTCACATGGGAGAATATTCGTGTCCATCGATCCAAGAGCCATATGATCTCAATGATGATATCCAAGCGGAACAAGAGTCAAGGGATCGTCTCAAGGAAGCATTGGATCAATTTCAAGCAACCATGGATCATGTTGTGCAACAAGTGGAAAAAGTGGAGAATGTTGAACCACCACACCCTAATTATGATGAACCACCCTCTTATTATGAACTTCTCCTCCAAAACAATGAATCCTCACATCCACCCCAACCTCCAATGGATAACATCCTTGATGTTCTTGTGCAAGGACAAGAGAAGATGACAAGGGATGTGCAACAATTCATGACCGCCTTGGATGAGGTGGTAAACCAGCTAGCATCCCAACTTTTGGACACTCAAGGAACTCCCATGGCTACATGTGGAGAATCAAAAGAAGAACATAGCATAAAGGAGAGATTGGAAGCTCCGGTGGAAAAGGAGGAATGCCACTTTGTATTAGAACAATTGGAGGAGCCTATGATCATTGAAAAAGAGGAAGAAGTGGTTGAAGACTTAGGAGATGTGAAACCTCCATGGAAACCTAGAGTCATAGGAAACCCCTCCAAGAATATTGAAGTTGATGTTGAGGAGGAATGTGCACAACTTCCAAGGCATATCCCATATGAAGACTTGGAAGGAATGGAGCAAGAATTGAATTCCTTTGGAGATAACGATCAAGCATCAAATCCTAGTGGTAGTGAATCCTTTGAACTTGAAAAACCTCCTCCCGATGAAGAAGAGAGTGATGTGGAGGTAGATTTCTCTCAACCTCCCATCTATGATTTGAGTGACGGAGAAGAGTCAGATAAAAGTGATGAACAAAGGATTGAATTTTAAAAATCTTGTGAAGAGGTGGAAGTCCTTAGAAAAAAAGGAACGGGAGTTGAGTACGCTTTATCAAGATCTTTGGAAGCTTATTTGCCTAGGTCATCATCTATTCCTTTACTTGAGTGGGTAAAACTCATTTCTATTAGTTTCATGATCCCACTTGAGTATGGTTTGCTTGAAACGGATGGTCAACTTAGGATGATTTGTGGGATAAAGCATAAGAGAAGAATGTTTAGTGGATGGCGTTGTAAATCAAGGCTCATTTTGGTTGATACTTCAAAGCTTAGATGCAAGGGTTGGGTTAGTGCTCACTTGAATAGGTCTAAAAGGAGAGTTTGGTATCACCTTGAGAATTCCTCTTGCTTACCACCCGGATGGATCAATGATGATCAACCTCAAGAAGGGTGCAAAAATAAAGTATGGGATCCCGGATTACAAGATGAGGACCACTTTTGGGAGCCCCAAGCTTGTGAAGAACTCCATCAATACTTGGCTCAATCCATAAGAAATCTTGGGGCACAATGGAGAACCAAGCATTGGTGGGAGTTCCAAGATGAATATAAGCACAAGCCACCTTGAGAGGAGCTCCCCATAAGTCCAACTTAAGGACAATAAACAAAAGTGCTAGGTGGGAGACACCCTACCATGGTAACTTCTTTTCATTTTCTCTTTTTGTACATATTGGTAATTAGTTTGAATTCATGTTTTTGGTTGATTTGTTGAGTATAAATGGTAGTTTAGTATGTTAAATAAGGTTTTAAGGTGTTTTGGTAGTTGTTTGGAGGTTTAAAATGCTTGGATTGGTGCAAAAACATAGAAAATTTTTGAAAAACAGAGCACCATCCACGCGTACGCGCACTGCACGCGTACGCGTGCATCAAGCATTTTCGCCTACCCACACGGCCGCGCCATGCACGCGTACACGTGGATGTAGAAGCTCCACCTTCCAGCCAAGAACCCGAGAGTTAGGCCTGCACTGTGCGAAAATTGGGCCCAAGGCACAAACCAATTCGTGCGTACGCGCACCTGGCGCGTATGCACCTTTTTGGCAACTTGTGGATTGACGTGCAAGCGCATCATGCGCGCACGCGCCAATCGCTCATCTACACTCCTGGTACATATTCCACAGAGTTGGGCCAATCTTAGGTTGACACCGTGCCCCAGCACAACTCAGGTTGCGCACTCGCGTACGCTGCATGCACGCACCGATCCTCTCAGAGACCATCCAATCGCACGCGGCATGTACGCGTTCGCGCGAATCACCTCTTCTCGACACTTTTCTTTCCTCATCCTCTTTCCATTTCTTTCCTTCCCCTTTCTTCTTCCCTTCTTCTACACCCCATCTAACACTCCCAAACACCATTGATAACCATTTATTTTAGTTAGTTAATTAGTTAGTTTGATAGTTAATTAGCTAGTTTTAGTTTAGTTTTCATTTCATTTTCTCTTTTTCATTACAAGTGTTGAATTATTGACTTTGTTTACCATATATTGCTACCTATTCCTAATTTCATGCTTTCTTAGCATAATTGTTTTTTGATATTCATTGCTGGATTATATTGTTAAGGTCATATTTTGCTACTTGGTTCTGAGTTTTTTATGCTTAACTTTTAAGAATTCCAAGTGATGAGAAATGCCTTCAAGCATGTTTAACCTTTTTGAATTGCATGATTTTGCCACCATGTGATTTGAACTCTCTCCTTGATTAGGCAATTTTTTGATGGATGATGTTGTGCAATTACTTTAGTGCATTGTGCTTCTTGTTCATATGCATCCATACGTTTTTAGCTTGAATGCTTTTATACTTCTTCAATGCTTGTTTTACCTTACAAGTTTACTTAAAGCATCTCAAGCACACTAGAATAAATGAAGTGCATGCTTCTTTTGTGACACTGCTTTTTATGCTAATGTGTGTTCTAAAAGGCGCCTAATTTAGAATTCACATACCTAATATTTCTTCATGTCACACGAATTCACTCACTCATTCTAGTGATTTACCTCATTCCAACAATGTATGCTTCCTTGCTTTTATATCTTCTCATCTTATGGTGTTATATTTTTGTTTTTCATGATTGACGCACCACACGCAATAATGGAAGCAAGACTAAGAACACGCAGCAACCGGTTGACCTACCAGCTGAAGTTAGCAATCCGAAGACTCGCCGTACCCCCTTGCTCATCTTTGAATGCACCGAGGACGGTGCAAAATTTTAAGTGTGGGGAGGTCGTCCGACCGGTCGGCGATTTTGGGTGACAAGTTTTTAATTCCAACACTTTTGCATTTCATTCTAGGATTTTAGGATTTTTACTTGCATTTTCTTATTTTTGCATATATATACATAATAAGCTTAGTCAAAATAATGAAATTTTTCGAGAAAATTATCTATAGGGCATCTCAATTGATTTAAGTGAAAAAAAAATTTCATAGAACTTGCTTGAATTATATATCTTGTGGATCATGTTTTTTTTTAGCTAAGAACACAAGCTTGTGAGATTTGAGCCTAATGGTGTGGTTACATCTTATAACCACTTATTTTCCTCCTTGTGTGCAATTATTCTCTTTCTATGATTGTAATCTTTGATTTGTTTGATTCTTTATGTCCATTATTTTGTGTATATTCATGTGTTTATATGATTGAGGCCATCATTTCATTTAGCTCACTTACCCAAATAACCTTACCTTTTATCTTCCTTTGTTAGCCAAATTTGAGCCTACGATCAACCCATTTGTTCTTAATTTAGCACATTACAAGCCTTGAAGTGGAAAACAATAAATATCCTTATTTGGATCTTTGATTAGCTTACGCTAGTGTGTGTGTATCATTCAAGTGTGGGAAAACTTGGGAATTTGGGGGAATAAAAGGGTAGTTTTGTATTTTTGTTGTAAATATGGGAAATTGGGTACATACTCACGTATTGATCAAATGTATAGACATTATGCATTAATGTTCTTGTATATAGAAAGAAAAAAATATAATAAATGTGAAAAAGGAAAGAAAAGAAAAAAATAGAAAAAGAAAGGAAAAGAAGAAAAAGAAAGAAAGCAACAAAAGGGGACAAAATGCCCCAAAGTAAAGTCCAATAAAGATCGATGCATAAGTGTTGTGAAATGAAAAGGGATACATGAGTATGTGGAAAAGTGAGAAGAATGGGTAGTTAGATTAGTACTTAATTGTATAGGTTGTCATAGGTTAGGTGGGAAGTTTAAGCTCATCAAAGATTCGAATTTCAAGCTCACTTGACCAAAATATGCATCCTACCTTGACCTTAGCCCCATTACAACCTAAAGAAAAGTCCTCATGCTAATTGTATGCATGTAAGAAATATATGTCAATTGTTAGAAGAAGAACAAATCATGGAAAGCATGATTAGGGGAGGAATGAGTGAATCGACCTTAAACACTTGAGCGAATAGAGTGCAAACACAGTCGGTGAGGGTTTGATGCTCAATTACATGTTTCCGCCTACAATCATCACTTCTCATGCAAGTTTGTAAAAATATTTAATAACTCAAATCAATTGTGGATTAGACTTGCTAGTCCTTAGCCCTTGCGCATATATGCTTCTTGGGAATTGATTTATTTTGACCAAGCAATTGCATTCATGTAGATAGTTGCATATAGATAGGTTATATATAGTTTAGTTCCATTGAATAAATGCCATACCTTTACTTCATTCTTGGTCTAAGCATGAGGACATGCTTGGTTTAAGTGTGGGGAGGTTGATAAACCACGTTTTAAGGGTTTATCTTGTATTGATTTTAGGAGATTATAACACCTTTTACCCACATTTATTCAATGAATTAGCATGATTTTGTGATTGTCTCCTTATTTGTGCTTAAATGTGAAAACATGCTTTCTAGACCTTAAATTAGTTAATTTTAATCTCCCTTTGTTTCCACTAGATGCCTTGATGTGTTTGTTAGTGATTTCAGGTTGAGAAGGCTAGGAATGGATCAAAGGAGTGAAGAAGAAAGCATACAAAGTGAAGAAGATCATGAAAAGTCAAAGAGTTGAACTCACCCCATGGACGCGCGCGCGCACCTGGCGCTTACGCGCACCTTGCGAAATACTCCACGGACGCTGATAAACCACTATTTTATGGTTTATATTGTGTTTAATTATGTGGGTTTATCATGATCCTTACCCACTTATTCATTAATTAGCATGCATTTATATTTCCTTCCTAAAATTATTACATGGTTGAAAACTGTTTCCTAGAGACTTTTTAATTATGAATTTTAGTTCTCCTTTATCCCATTCGATGTCGTGATCTGTGTGTTAAGTGTTTCAGGCTTTATAGGGCATGGATGAGTTGGAGATTGGAAAGGAAGCTAGCAAAAATGGAAGGAACACAAGAAATTGAGGAGATAACCAGCGAGAAGTGACGCGGCCGCATGGCTCACACGTTCGTGTGAAAGAGGAGAAATCGCAGTGACACGGTCGCATGGCTCACGCGACCGCGCGGAATGGAAAAGCACAAGTGACGCGGAGGCGTGGACGACGGGAACGCGTGGCAGGGAAAAACGCGAATGACGCATCCGCATGGATGACGCGATCGCGTGACGTGCGCGATCTGCATAATCTGCAGATTCTGCTGGGGGCAATTTTGGGCCCTATTTTGACCCAGTTCTCGGCCCAGAACAGCAGACTAGAGCCAGAGAACATGCAGAAACCAGAGACAACATTCATTCTACACAGTTTTAGTTTTAGATCTAGTTTTTACTCCTCCTCTAGGTTCTTCTCTTCACACATTGATAGTTTTTAGGATTTTATTTTTCTACCACTTTTTGCATTGGGATACTGAGAAGAGTTATTACCTCATCAAGACTTCATCATTCCAGTTCGTTTTCTTTACTTGGCTTTACTTTTCCATATCCCTTGCTTTGTTAATTTTACTATTGGAATATTTTTAAGATTATTTAATACAAGGATTACTTTTATTTTTAATTGATTATTTTGATCTTTATTTACAATGTCTTTCTTCAATTCCCTTTCATATGTTATGAATTTTACATTCACAATGAGCGAGTAGTTCTCTAACTTGATGGGGAGTTGATTGAAAGGAACCAATTGAGTTGGAAGGCTTAAAAGAAAGATTGTAATTGGGTTTATTGTTGGATTTCCCTCTAGTCACTAACACCAACCCCTTTTAATTAAGTGGGTTGCGACTTGTGAACGGACATAGCATTCCAACCTGTTTGACGTTTCCTTACCTAGTAAGAGATAACTAAACAGGATAACATTTTATTATCAATTAATCTAGAGAGTAATCCAACAACAGCGGGACTTCCAACTAATCAACTCCCAGTCAAGGCTTTTATTTACATTATTCAAATTCTCCAATTTTATTTCCTGTTTGCTCAACTTAAACCTTTTTGAAAACATCTGATTAATAAAATAGCATACTTTTCTACAACTCGTTGGGAGACGACCTGGGATTCATACTCCCAGTATTTTAATTTTAAATTTCTGTGACACCTTTCTAAATTGATAAGTGGAATTCTGGTGAGTTAAGAACTATACTTGCAACGCATATATTTTAATAATTTTTAATTCACCAATTTCCGCCCCATCAATTTTTGGCGCCATTGCTGGGGAGTTGCAATAGAGTGCTAAAGTTATTAATTAGAATTTATTTATTTGCATTTTATTTTATTTTTGTCACTATGAACTATATGTTTCTTTCGTTAAATGACGCGTTCACTTCCTGATCCAAGCTTGCCAGCATTTGACCCTGAGATTGAAAGAACTCTTTCATATATAAGGCAAGCTCGGCGTAGGCGACTCCTCTTTGAGGACGAACCTAAACCATCATCTAAGGAAGAAACAAGCCTCCTCTCTACTAATCTAGTTCATTTACGTGCAGGTGACATGGCAGCGCCCAGAAGAGTCACTATCCAGGAGGAAGGAGCCCCTGATTTTACGCTCCAACCATTCCAGACGCACCACCCAGCAATAGCTGTAGACTTTGAAATAAAGTCTTCACTACTCAACTTGATGCCCAAATTTCATGGCTTACCTGCTCAAGAGCCTATCAAGCATCTTAGGGATTTCCAGACCGCTTGTTCTACTGTTAAGTGTGATGGCACTGGTGAAATCTCTATTCTATTGAAAGCCTTCCCATTTTCTCTGGAGGGAAAGGCAAGAGAGTGGTACTACACTCAACCCGGAGCAATTATTTCCAACTGGGATGCACTTAGGAGAGAGTTTCTGGATAAATTCTTTCCAGCTAAAGTTGCCGATAAGCTGAGGAAGGATATGTCTATGATCGTTCAAGATGAATCTGAGACCCTCTATGAGTACTTGGAACGCTTCAATACTCTTCGAGACGTATGTCCCCATCATATGATTGACAAGATAGGTTTGCTCGGTTACTTTACACAGGGTTTGAAATCTCAAGATAGGACCACACTGGAAGGTGCTTGCAATGGTTCTATGAAAAAGTACAAGACTACGGACGAAGCATGGCAATTGATCAGAGACTTAGCTGACTCTACTAGGAATCATATACAGAGACAAAGTCGGTTAAGAGCTATTGCGGAGGTATCCTCTAATATAGAGACTACTGCTATAGCCCAGAGTCTATGTGAAATGACTAACTTGTTAAAGCAGATGCAACTGAATCAACAACAACCTCAGCAAGTTCAGCCTTCTCCACCATAGCGCAGCCAGTAGTTAGTTCCACAAAGAGTGTGCGGAATCTGTGCAGATTACAGTCACTATACTGATGAGTGTCCGCAGCTCCAACCAGAAGACAACACTGTAGCAGCCACTCACAACTTTCATGACCGCCCCAATCAAGGGTACAATCAAGGTGGCAACTATAACCAAGGATGGCAGGATAACTCTAACCAAGGCTGAGAGACAATTCTAACCAGGGATGGAGGGACAATTCTAACAGAGGAGGCAGAGATAACAATGGAAATTAGAGGTGGAATAACAATAACAATTTCAGGCAGTAGAATCAGACTCAGTCCTACAGAGCACCTCATTTAAGACAACCTCAAGCCTCTCAGCAAACTTCTCAGACCACTTGCCCCTCTTCATCTCTTAATGATGAATTACTACAAGCCATTGATCGGAGACAACAGGCTATGGAGAATAATATTAATGCAACTATGAATGTTTTGACTTCTACTTTACAAACTCTTGTCTCACAGATTGGATCAATGAACAACTCCAATAACCAGTCCTCAAGCTCTGGTGGACTCCCCTCTCAACCATTACCCAACCCAAAGGGTGGTATTAATGCCATCACCCTAAGGTCTGGAACCACACTGCATGAGAGAAATCAGGAGGAGCCAAGCCCACTAAAACACGCCTCAGCTGAAGAGGTAGTAGAATTAGAAGATGTTGAAGAGGAAGAGGACGTACTGAAGAAAAAGCTCAACCACAAGAGGAAGCACCGAAAGGCGCAGACACTGCAGAAAACACCACTCCCATTCCATTTTCACAACTTGCAAGGAAGCCCAGGAAGCAGTTGGAACCTGACCCCAAAATGGTAGAAATCTTCAAAAAGGTTGAGGTAAATGTTCTCCTTTTTGATGTCATTCAACAGGTACCTAAATATGCAAAGTTTCTAAAAGATTTATGTATACATAAAGACAAAATTAATGAATTAGAAACTATTCCTTTAGGAAGCTCTATATCTGCTTTAATGGGAAATTTACCTGAAAAATGTAGTGACCCAGGTCCTTGTATAGTTAGTTGTACTATTGGCGGTGTAATAATTTATGATTGCTTGTGTGATTTGGGAGCATGTGTTAGTATAATGCCTTTATCTGTATATGATGTTTTAAGGCTCCCTCCCTTAAAAAGGTCGGCAGCTCGTTTTGTGTTGGCAGATAAAAGCATTATTACAGTAGCTGGAGTTGCTGAAGATGTTCTGGTGAACATTAAAGGGCTCACATTTCCCACTGATTTCTATATCTTGGAAATGCCCAATAATGACTCAGATAAGCCATCATCAATCCTACTTGGCAGACAATTCCTGAAGACATCAAGATTCAAATTAGATGCTTTTTCAGGAACATATTCTTTTGAAATAGATGGCCGAATAGCAATCTTCAATTTGAATGGAGTCACAAACAACCCTCCAGAAGATCATTTTATCTTCCAGTGTGATGTCATATATGAAGCTGTAGCTGAAATTCACCAGGAAGAGTTGGAAGAAAGGTACACAGAACAAAGTCCAAGTGTGGGGACTCTATTAACTGACAATAAGGATACTTCGGCATTTTCACAAGCTCCAGACAATCCAGAGCCTGACCATGACCAAAAGATAGAGTTGAAACCTCTCCCTCCACATCTCAAATATGCTTATCTTGAAGATGAGCAGAAGTTTCCAGTTATTATTGCACAGTACCTCACTCCTGAACAGGAAGAGCAGTTACTTAACGTGCTGAGAAAGCACAAGAAAGCAATTGGGTGGAGTTTGGCAGACATAGTAGGCATCAACCCTCAAGTATGTGAGCATAGAATATTTTTAGAGGAAGGAGCAAGACCTGTCTGCCAACCCCAAAGAAGACTGAATCCCACTATTTTGGAAGTTGTCAAAAAGAAAGTGACCAGACTATTAGAAGCAGGTATCATTTATCCCATTTCAGACAGTGAATAGGTTAGCCCAGTACAAGTGGTGCCCAAGAAGTCTGGAGTCACCACAGTGAAGAATGAGCATGGAGAGCTCATAGCAACCAGAGTATAGAACGCTTGGAGAGTCTGCATTGATTACAGGCGTCTCAACCAAGCCACCCGTAAGGATCACTACCTACTCCCATTCATTGATCAAATGCTGGATCGCCTGTCAGGTAAATCACATTATTGCTTTTTAGATGGTTACACAGGTTATTTCCAGATTCATATAGCTCCTGAGGATCAGGAAAAGACTACTTTTACATGTCCTTTTGGGACTTATGCTTACAAGAGAATTCCCTTTGGCTTGTGCAATACACCAGCTACTTTCCAGAGGTGCATGATGAGTCTTTTCTCTAATCTTATTGAGGACTGTATGGAGGTTTTTATGGATGATTTTAGCATTTATGGTGATTCTTTTAGCCTTTTCTTAGATGGATTATCTAGAGTATTAGATAGATGTGTCAGTACAAACCTTGTATTAAATTTCAAAAAATGTCACTTTATGGTAAAACAAGGGATTGTACTAAGACATGTTATATCTAATACTGGCATTTCTGTAGACCCAGCAAAGGTGAATGTTATTTCTAGTTTACCTTACCCCTCCTCTGTGAGGGAAGTCCGTTCGTTCCTTGGCCATGCAGGTTTTTACAGGAGATTTATTAAGGACTTTAGTAAAGTAGCACTTCCCTTATCCAGATTACTGCAGAAGGATATTGAGTTCGAGTTCAGTGAGGATTGCAAACAAGCATTTGATAAGCTGAAGACCAACCTGACTCAAGCTCCAATTGTGAGAGGACCAGACTGGAGCCAGCCGTTTGAAATCATGTGCGATGCTTCCAACCATGCAGTAGGAGCAGCGCTGGCCCAGCGTGAAGGTAAGGATCCTTTTGTTATTGCTTATGCGTCTAAGACTTTAGACGCTGGCCAGTCCAATTATACTACTACTGAGAAAGAGCTTCTTGCTATTGTTTTCACTCTGGATAGATTCTGAGCTTATCTACTTGGTACTAGAATAGTAGTGTATTCGGACCATGTAGCTTTGAAGTATCTATTAGCTAAAAAGGAGTTCAAACCACGGCTCATACGTTGGATATTGCTTTTACAAGAATTTGATTTAGAAATAAAGGATAGGAGTGGTAACCAGAATCTAGTGGCAGACCACTTGAGTTGCCTTGAGCACATTAAGGATGATTCTACTCCTATAGATGATAATTTTTCATTTGATAACCTGCAAGCAGTATCTGAGGTAGTACCTTGGTACGCACCTGTAGCTAATTATCTAGTTAGCCGTACATTTCCTCCACACTTTTCTAAGCATCAAAGAGACAAGCTGAAAAGTGAGTCTAAATATTATATATGGGATGACCCATATTTATGGAGATGTGACGCTGATCAGGTAATTAGACATTGTGTGCCTCAATTAGAATTCCAGTCCATTTTAGAGGCCTGTCACTCCTCTGAGAGTGGGGGACATTTTGGCCCTCAAAGAACAGCTAGAAAGATCTTAGACTGTGGATTCTGGTGGCCTACTCTTTTTAGAGATGCTGCTGAGTTTTGTAAATTTTGTTCCCCATGCCAAAAATTTGGTAATATATCCAGGAGGGATGAGATGCCTCAACAAATTATGCTTTTTTGTGAAGTTTTTTATGTTTGGGGCATTGACTTCATGGGTCCTTTTCCAAATTCTAATGGTTATTTTTATATATTGTTAGCTGTGGATTACCTTTCCAAATGGGTGGAAGCAATTCCTACCCGCACTGATGATGCTAACACTGTTGTTTCCTTTGTGAGAAACCATATTATTTGCCGCTTTGGATCACCACGAGCAATCATGAGCGATCAAGGCACCCATTTTTGTAACAGGAGACTCACAGGATTAATGAAGAAGTATGGGATAATTCATAAGGTTGCAACAGCATACCATCCTCAGACCAATGGGCAAGTCGAGGTGTCAAACAGAGAGATAAAGCATATCTTGTAGAAGATAGTCAAACCTCATAGAAAAGACTAGAGCACCAGGCTACAAGATGCACTATGGGCATACAGGACAGCATATAAAACACCCATTGGGATGAGTTCTTTCTGCTTAATTTATGGAAAAGCTTGTCATCTCCCAGTTGAAGTAGAACACAGAGCCTTTTGGGCAGTCAAGGAGTGCAACATGGGATTTGAGGAAGCCGGAGCTGAAAGAAAGTTGCAACTGCAAGAACTGGAGAGCCTTCGCCTAGAAGCTTATGAGAACTCAAGAATATACAAGGAGAAGATGAAAGCTGTACATGATCAACACATCAAGAGAAAAGAGTTCCAACCTGAGGATTTAGTCCTCCTTTACAAATCTTAACTGAGGCTCATGCCAGGCAAGTTGAGATCAAGATGGGAAGGTCCATACAGAGTAGAAAAGGCTGAACCATACGGAGTTTATCAACTCAGCCACCCTTCAAGCTCTGAACTCATCAAAGTTAATGGACAACATCTGAAGCTGTACCATGGCGAGAAGATACAAAAAAATAAGGAGCTTGAGATCTTCCTCTTGGAAGATCCCCACATGCCAGAAGATTGAGCTAGTGGAGCGTCCAACTTACGGACGTTAAAGCAAAGTGCTAGGTGGGAGACAACCCACCATGGTATGATTGTTCTTTTCTTTCTATCTTTAGGTTTTCCTAGTCAATAACTCTTCGCTTTATCAGTACCTTCATGCATCTTCATTTGCATACATTTATTAAAAAAAAAGGCCGCGTGACGCAACCGCATCTGCGACGCGTCCGCGTCGCAAGGAGAGGTGAGAAAATAAAAAACGAACAGAGAGTTTCGCTGGAGCATGGCTGGAGGCGTGCCAGTGGCACAAATCATCCCATGCGACCGCGTCATTGACGCGTCCGCATCACAAGGGATTCATGACCTCCCACACGGCCGCGTGCCCTGATTTTTGACGTAAAAGGGGTGCACAACGAAATATTGCGCGAGAGTGGTGCTGGATTGGTGCTGGACGCACCATCCCTATCACGCGATCGCGTTGCTGACGCGTCCGCGTCATCCCTTCTGAAGCCCACTCACACGATCGCATGCCCCACGCGATCGCGTCACCCCAAATTTGGCAAATATATCAATTTGAACAGAGAGTTGTGCAGGCGCGAGGCTGTACTCGCGCCAAAAGCATAATATGGGTCATGCGACCGCGTGACCGACGCGACCGCGTCAACTAAATTACAGCGCAATCACGCGAACGCGTGCCCCACGCGGCCATGTCGCTTGCACCGCACAGCTCAACCAAAACTGCCAAAATATCTTATTTTTGTCTCCTCAAAATCCTAATTTTTCTTTTCCCTCCTTATTTCTTCCTTCTCCCTTCTTCCTTCTATCTCACCTTTCACTCTCTCTCTCTCTCACCTCCATTAACAAGGTTTTATTTTCTCCTTCCCTCCTTCCTTTTCTATCATTCTTTTTATTTTATATGTTATTTTCTTTTCTTTTCTTTTTCTATTCTTTATCCATATTTTCCTTGTTCTTCTTTCCTTTTTACATGGTGCTAGAAATTTAATTGAGTCATTATTCCTCATTATATGCTTGTGGATTGTTGCAAATTATTTGGCAATTATATACTATTTTCTTTAAAGGATTGCTTGCATGTTTACTTTAATACTTTCTATACCTTATTTACCATGCATGCTATGTGTTTGTGAAAAAGCCCATATGGCATTATGCACTTCTCTATTATACTTCCCACTATTCAAAGCATGTTTTTCACAAATTTTCTTTACTATTTTATTAATTAAATTTAATTGCCAATACAAACATGTTAGTTTGTTACGAAGTGATGCTTGATCTATGCTACTCATGCCCTTGCTGGCATGCCAATAATTATCTTGCATCTACTTACCCTTTTAGGCACCTATCCTATTTCCTTTAATGATCTTTTCACATGTTGTCATGACCATGTATTTATTTCATTCATCTTTACTGTGCACTGTTTATTACTCACTCCATCTCCTTCCTTGCTTTAATTCTTTGGATCTAACTTACTTTCTCTTCCCTTTTTCAGATTGGCCACCAAGAAAGGCAAAGAGAAAGCTACCCCTAAACCCACAGCAAGGAAAGGTACGAAGAGAGCATTAGTGGCAGAACCTTCTTCAACTGCAGTCAAGCCTTCAACAAAAAAAATTAAAAGGATTATCAAGGTTGATGAAAAAGAGAGAGCCTTCCCAGCCAAGGACATTGCACGATTCCCAAATCGCTACTGTGAGCAGATGTTTCCTATTCTGGTAGCTCAAAATTACAACAATGAACACCTTCTTATCCTTCCGCCTCGTATCGCTGAATTTGTTGAGCCACAAATTGCACAAAGACATTAGGGATTCTTGCAGAGACAGCCACGATATGTTAATCTTTCTTGGGTTGTTGAGTTCTACTCCAACTTCCACCTGCCGACTCTGCAGTCCGTTTATTTACGCCAGAAGCAAGTCCCCATTACAGAAGAAGCCATATAGCAAGCCTTAGATCTCTCACCTGCTCCAGAAGGATTGGACGCCTTTCAGAAAGCCGCAACCAAGCGCCAGGCATACACTTTTGACTGGGACACTGTTCTCAGAGTTATCGCTCGACCTGGCAACAAATGGATCTTCGGATACCATCGTTCCCGTCCTAAGGGAATCTCGGCTTCCGCACTTACCTTAGAGGCTCACGTATGGGCACAGATTATGTCCCATTACGTCTTCCCGAGTACTCATGAGTCCTCCTTCACCGCAGACATGGCCATTCTACTATGGTGCATCCTCACAGACCAGCCTCTCAATTTACCGCGACATATCCGGAATGCTATGGAACATGTGCAGATCGCGGACAACCTACCTTTCCCCGCATTGGTCTCTGATCTCATCTCAGCAACTGGAGTATCCTACAGAGCTGGAGACACCAAAGCCATTCTTCCACGGGATGATCAGTATGTCCCTAACGGGAGATATCTCAGGCCATAACTTGCCACTACCAGCCAGTCCACAGAGGATGCTGCAGCTCCTCCACCATCTACTAGTCAACTGCTGCATCAAATACTGAAGCGGTTGGACCAACATGAAAAGAAAGCAAAGCTCCGAGAGCGCCGCAACCAACGCTGATTCAAACACCTCAGGGAGCTGCTTAGAGGAGATTGCAGAGACTCAGACACCCCGGACTCCACTTCCTTCACCAGCACAGGGAGCCATGACGGCCCCGACTGTGGAGACAGTGCCACCAGCCCACCATTGTTCCTAACAGATGGCACCGAGGACAGTGCAAAGCCTTAAGTGTGGGGAGGTCAGTCAATACCTGACTTCTGGAGGTAATTTCTCCTCCTTAGCACCAATAAATTAGGATATTTTAATTAGATTTTCTTTCTTTTATAGAATAGGATAAATTGCATAGTAATAGGTTAGTTGCATGCATGTTCTACTTGATTGAAAAGACAATAAGTTTCTTCTAAAAAGATATCTTTGGAACAAAATTTTACTAATTTTAATCAAAACTTTTATGATAAATTTGCTTGAAGCTGTATTTGGAACATGATTTTTGAGCTAAAGAACACATAACTTGTGAAGATTTGAGCCTTTATGCATGGTTATATTATTTAACCATAATTATTTTATTCTTGTGTGTTTACTTCTCTATGATTGTAATCTAAATTTTGTTTCATCCTATATGTCCAATATTTATTATGTTTATATGCTTGCATGTGATTGAGGCCATTATTTGTTTAAACTCACTTATCCAAATTAAGCCTACCCTTTTTAATTATCTTTGTTAACCACCTTGAGCCTTTAAATCCCATTTGTTCTATATTTTACCACATTACTAGCCTTAAGCGGAAAAACAATTGTATATCCCAAATTGAATCTTTGGTTAGCTTAAGATAGAATTGTGTATGCTAGTTAAGTATGGGAATTTGTGGGAACAAAATTTATTAAGGGAATGTGTCATGATAATACAATGGGAATTTGGATACCTACTCATGTGAAACTATAAGAATTAAAAATCTATGTGCATTGATAAGCTATATTTATCTTTATGTCTATAAAAAAAATTTATCAATAAATAAATAAGGGGACAAAAATTACCCCAATGCTGAATTAAAATTCAAAGATCAATGCACATATGATAAAATTGATACATGAGTATGAAATGTAAAAGGGAATTCTGGGTAGCTAGGTATGAATTCTAAAGTTATATAAAATATATAGGTTGGGTTAAAGCTGGGTTAATTAAAGATTCAATTTATAAGCTCACTTAACCATATATATATCCCTATCCTTACCTTGGCCCTATTACAACTTTAAAAAGACCTCATGATGTTTGCATTGGCATATTAACTGTTGTTGATTGGTTAGGAGAAAAACAAAGGTTAGAGAGCATAATTAGAGAAGGATAGAGTGATTACCCTATACGCTAGAGAGATTAGAGCATACATACATCATCAGTGAGGGTTCAATGCTTGAATTTTCATGTTCCCTGCTTTCATGAGCTATCTTCTTGCACTTTTATCTATTTTACTGTATAATGATAGAATTAGTGGAATTTGATTTGTAATTGTTTTGAAGAGCTTATTTACTTTTGATCAAGTGGGCAAGAATCATATAGTTGCATTCATATATATAGGTTGCATTGCATTGCATGAGTTTCTACATGTTCATACTTATTTATCTTATCTCCTTCAATTAAGCATGAGGACATGCTAATGTTTAAGTGTGGGAAGGTTGATAAACCACTATTTTATGGTTTATATTGTGTTTAATTATGTGGTTTTATCATGATCCTTACCCACTTATTCATTAATTTAGCATGCATTTATATTTCCTTCCTAAAATTATTACATGGTTGAAACTGCTTCCTAGAGACTTTTTAATTATGCATTTTAGTTCTCCTTTATCCCATTCGATGCCGTGATCTGTGTGTTAAGTGTTTCAGGCTTTATAGGGCATGGATGAGTTGGAGATTGGAAAGGAAGCTAGCAAAAATGGAAGGAACACAAGAAATTGAGGAGATAACCAGCAAGAAGTGACGCGGCCGCATGGCTCATGCGACCGCGCGGAATGGAAAAGCACAAGTGACGCGGAGGCGTGGACAACGCGAACGCGTGGCAGGGAAAAACGCGAATGACACGTCCGCATGGATGACGCGATCGCGTGACGTGCGCGATCTGCATAATCTGCAGATTCCGTTGGGGGCGATTTTGGGCCCTATTTTGACCCAGTTCTCGGCCCAGAATAGCAGATTAGAGCCAGAGAACATGCAGAAACCATTCATTCTACACAGTTTTAGTTTTAAATCTAGTTTTTCCTCCTCCTCTAGGTTTTTCTCTTCACACATTGATAGTTTTGAAGATTTTATTTTTCTACCACTTTTTGCATTGGGATACTGAGAAGAGTTATTACCTCATCAAGACTTCGTCATTCCAGTTCGTTTTCTTTACTTGGCTTTACTCTTCCATATCCCTTGCTTTGTTAATTTTACTATTGGAATATTTTTAGGATTATTTAATACAAGGATTACTTTTACTTTTAATTGATTATTTTGATCTTTATTTACAATGTCTTTCTTCAATTCCCTTTCATATGTTATGAATTTTACATTCACAATGATCGAGTAGTTCTCTAACTTGATGGGGAGTTGATTGAAAGGAACCATTTGAGTTGGAAGGCTTAAAAGAAAGATTGTAATTGGGTTTATTGTTGGATTGCCCTCTAGTCACTAACACCAACCCCTTTTAATTAAGTGGGTTGCGACTTGTGAACGGACATAGCATTCCAACCTGTTTGACTTTCCCTTACCTAGTAAGAGATAACTAAATAGGATAACCTTTTATTATCAATTAATCTAGAGAGTAATCCAACAACAGCAGGACTTCCAACTAATCAACTCCTAGTCAAGGCTTTTATTTACATTATTCAAATTCTCCAATTTTATTTCCTGTTTACTCAACTCAAACCTTTTTGAAAACATCTGATTAATAAAATAGCACACTTTCTACAACTCGTTGGGAGACGACCTGGGATTCATACTCCCAGTATTTTAATTTTAAATTTCTGTGACACCTTTCTAAATTGATAAGTGGAATTCTGGTGAGTTAAGAACTATACTTGCAACGCATATATTTTAATAATTTTTAATTCACCAATTTCCGCCCCATCAGACGCGTACGTGTGCTATGCGTGTACGCGTCAATGCTGGAATATGATTTTTTAATGAAAACGTGGCCAACAAATTCAGAAGGGTTGTGGGGCCCAATTGTAACCAACTTTGGCACCAAAAATGCTATTTAAAGCCAAGGATTGAAGAGCAAAGGGGGATTCCAATCATTCACACTCATTAGGATTAGTTTAGAGTTAGTTTTAGAGAGAGAAGCTTTCACTTCTATCTAGGATTAGGATTAGGATTAGGTTTAGTTCTTAGATCTAGGTTTTAGTTCATGCATTCTTCTACTTCTACTCTTCAATTCTTTGTTGTTACATTCATCTTCCTATATTCTTTTGTTGTAATCTCTTTTATGTTGATTCTATGTTTTGTTGTAGATCTACTATTGTTCCTTCCATTTTCTTTCAATTTAATTCAAGGTAATTCATAATAATTGTGTTTCTTTTGATTGTTGTTGTTAATTCCTTTCAATAATTGTTGTTAGATTCTATTCTTGTTGTCAATTTGCTTTGCTTTTCTTTTGTACCTTCCAAGTGTTTGATGAAATGCTTGGTTGGATTTTAGTGTAGATTTTGTTCCTCTTGGCCTAGGTAGAGTAATTAGTGATAATTAGAAGTTGCTAATTGATTTGAATGCCTCTAAAGCTAGTCTTTCCTTTAGGAGTTGATTAGGACTTGAGGAATCAAATCGATTCATCCACTTGACTCTCCTCCATGGTTAGAGGTTAACTAAGTGGTAGCAATGAACAATTTATGGTCACAATTGAGGAGGATAACTAGGATAGGACTTCTAGTTCTCATATCTTGCCAAGAGATTTGCTAGTTGTTAGTTTATTTTCTTTGCCATTTATATTTCTTGTCTAAAATCTTAAAAACCCCAAAATAATTCATAATCAATAACAAGACACTTTATTGTTATTCCTAGGGAGAACGACCCGAGGTTCAATACTTCAGTTTATAAATTTTAGGGGTTTGTACTAGTGACAAACAACTTTTTGTATGAAAGGATTACTGTTGGTTTAGAAACTATACTTGCAACGAGATTTCATTTGTAAAATTCTAAACCGTCAAAAATCCAATCATCACCAGGTCACACGGATCTTTCTCAAAGGTCATGGTGCCTATGGTACAGGGTATTAAGAATTTACCAGGATCTTATTTCTTTTGAGGTAAATTTTGCTGAACCAATGTATTCAGTTCATTGGTGAGCAAGGGAGGTTCATCCTCCCAAGTCTCATTACCAAACAGCTTGGCATTCAGCTTCATGATTGCTCCTAAATATCGGGCAACTTGCCCTTCAACAATGTCTTCATCTTCTTCAGAAGATGAATAATCATCAGAGCTCATGAATGGTAAAAGGAGATCCAAGGGAATCTCTATGGTCTCTATATGAGCCTCAGATTCCTTTGATTCCTCATTAGGGTATTTCTTACTGACCATTGGACGTTCCCTGAGGTCTTCCTCATTGGGATTCACATCCTCCTCCTCCTTCTCAGGTTCGGCCATTTTTATTACATCAATGGCCTTGCACTCTCCTTTGGGATTCTCTTCTGTATTACTTGGGAGAGTTTTAGGAACCCTTTTACTCAGCTGTCCCACTTGTGCCTCCAAATTTCTAATGGAGGATCTTGTTTCAGTCATGAAACTAAGAGTGGCCTTAGATAGATCAGAGACTATGTTTGCTAAGCTAGAAGAATTCTACTCAGAATGCTCTGTCTGTTGCTGAGATGATAATGGGAAAGGTTTGCTATTGCTAAACCTGTTTCTTCCACCATTGTTATTATTGAAGCCTTGCTTCTGTTGATCCTTCCATGAAAAATTTGGATGATTTTTCCATGAAGGATTATAGGTGCTGCCAAAGGCTTCACCCATGTAATTCACCTCTGCCATTGCAGGGTTCTCAGGATCATAAGTTTCTTCTTCAGATGATGCTTCTTTAGTACTGTTGGATGCATTTTGCAATCCATTCAGACTCTGAGAGATCATATTGACTTGTTGGGTCAATATTTTATTCTGAGCCAGTATGGCATTCAGAGCATCAATTTCAAGAACTCCTCTCTTTTGAGGCGTCCCATTATTCACAGGATTCCTCTCAGATGTATACATGAACTGGTTATTTGCAACCATTTCAATAAGTTCCTGAGCTTTTGCAGGCGTTTTCTTTAGGTGAATGGATCCACCTGCAGAGTGGTCTAGTGACATCTTGGAAAATTCAGACAGACCATCATAGAATATATCTAATGTGGTCCATTCTGAAAGCATGTCAGAAGGACACTTTTGGTGAGTTGCTTGTATCTTTCCCAAGCTTCATAGAGGGACTCACTATCTTTTTGTCTGAAGGTCTGAACATCCACTCTAAGCTTGTTCAGCTTTTGAGGAGGAAAGAACTTGGCTATGAAAGCCGTGACCAGCTTATCCCAAGAGTCCAGGCTATCTCTAGGTTGTGAGTCCAACCATGTTCTAGCTCTGTCTCTTAGAGCAAAAGGGAAAAGCATAAGCTTGTAGACTTTAGGATCAACTCCATTGGTCTTAACAGTATCACAGATCTGCAAGTACTCAGTTAAAAACTGATAAAGGTCTTCTGATGGAAGTCCATGAAACTTGCAGTTCTGTTGCAGTAGAGAAACTAATTGAGGCTTTAGCTCAAAATTGTTTGCTCCTATGGCAAGGATTGAGATGTTTCTTCCATAAAAGTTGGAAGTTGGTGTAGTAAAATCACCAAGCATCTTCCTTGCATTGTTGTTTGGTTCGGCCATAATTGTTTCTTTTGCTGTTTCCTTTTCGAAAATTTCAGTGAGGTCCTCTTCAGAGTTTTGTGCTTTAGCTGCTCATAGCTTCCTCTTCAGAGTCTTTTCAGGTTCAGGATCAGCTTCAATAAGTATGCCTTTATCTTTGTTCCTGCTCATATAAAAGAGAAGAAAACAAAAAAAATATGGAATCCTCTATGTCACAGTATAGAGATTCCTTTAGGTGTCAGAGGAAAATAAGAATAGAAGAAGGAGGTAAGAATTCGAACACACAAAGAGAGATGGAGTTCGAATTGACAATAAAGGAGGAATGTTAGTGTTTAAATAGAAAAAGATGAGAAGGGGGGAAATTTTCAAAAAGAATAAAATTTAAAATAATTTTTTTTGAAAAATTGGTTGTGGTTTTGAAAAAGATAAGAAATAGTAAAACACATCATGCACCATGCGACTTCACTTTCCATGCGTGTGCGTCTGCTGCGCGTGCGCGTCGATCTCAGCATCCCAAATCCTTGTTTTTCCATGAGTTCTCCACTTGCATGCTTTTCCTCTTCATCACTTTGATCCATTCCTAGCCCTTCCAATCTGAAATCACTTAACAAACACATCAAGGCATCTAGTGGAATCAAAGGTGAATTAAAATCAACCAATTAAGGGCATAAAAAGCATGTTTTATACTTAAGCACAAATTAAGGAGAAAATCATGAAACCATGCTATTTAATTGAATAAATGTGGGAAAAATGGATAAAAATCCACCTAAATTGATCACAAAATGTACCACAAAATAGTGGTGCATCAAATATCAGTAAACATACATTTCTCACATAAATATCCATATATAATAATTCCAATTTATAAAGTATGGTTTTTCTGAAAAGGCCCCTACCTCGATTAGTCGCAAGTTGCATAATTAAACCCATTAAATCCTTATTCTCATGTTAATCGACAACAACCGCAAGGATCACGGCAACAACCACATATCTGACATAATTTAGAATTAACGTGGAATGAATATTGAGCGATATTAGAACATAATTGATAATAGAGTACTGCGATAAACAAGAACGGAACCGAATAATCTAAAACGAAGCAGTCGCAATCCCAAGCTGACCCGGCGGTAGCTCCGACAGCGGCCAGAAACTCCGGTGGTCCATCGGTAACCTTAATTTTGATATGAAATCATCGGAAGTCAACCCTACGATACCAGTAGCTCAGAATCTCTAACAGCTTATATCGGAATACTGATTTCAAAGATTCCGAAAACAAAAATGCTTACCAAGAAGATGGCGGCTCCGACACTCGGCAGAACAAAACCCGGCATAAACGAACCAGAGCCGGAACCCAAATTGGAGTAGGATAGGGTTTGGTAGCTGCAGGGGCGTCCTCTAGCAGCTACAGCCATAAGTTTCTAGCACTGTTCAGTGAGTAGGACAGAACAGTGGCGGCAACTTCCACCACTGTCACCTCCCCTCTTTCGGCGACAAACTCCCACAGCGAGGATGGTCAAGCACCGCTCCAATGACGGCAGATCTAAAGACGATGACACGCGGTGGCTGCAGCAGCATTCAAGCTTCAGCAACGACATGGATGGACCCTCGACGGCCATGGTTGCTCTGCACGAAGCTGACGGTGCGAATGGCGGTGACCCTCCGCAGACCCTCTCTCTCCGTTGCATCTTTCTTCCACGACGGCGCAGCTGGGAGCGATGAGGACGAACGTCGCAGGTGGCGGGTGCAGCGACCACCAGCTACAAATGGCTTCCTCACTCTCCTCCTTCCGATCTCTCTCTCTTCTCTTCTGATGTGTCCCAAATCTCTTTCTCTTTTTCTTTTGTTCACAGCCACTGTTGTATTGTGTTTGGGGCTGGGGGGTTGAGTGGTGTGTGGCAGTGGGTACGTTAGGTTGGGTTAGGTTTTGTGTGTTTGATTTTAGGATTAGAGTTTAATTTGGAACAAATGTGAAATTAGAGATTTTGAGTAAATTGGAGTTTGGTAAATTTTAATAAAATTAGGGTATACAGTATTTAATTTAAAATCTAATTTATCCCCTTAAAATTATTTTAAAAATATTATTTAATTATCAAATTTACTAATTGACTTTCAATCCAATACTCTTAATTTAAAATATAAAATAATATAATTAATTTTTTTTATTTGTAAAAANNCATTAAATTTTAAAATCTTATTATTTAAATCAATTCATATAAAATTCTTATTTTTTTAAAACTACTAAGATTTATAATTTAAATATAGAAAAATATTCAGAAATCATAAAATTAAATAAAATTTCTAGTTTAATTATCAAAACTTGGTTTAGTTATTTATAATAAAATAATTTCTAAAATTAAAATTTTTAATAAATAAATAAATAAATTGAAATTAACTCATAATAAAATTTGTCAAAAATTTTGGTTCTTACAGTTAGATATATGAAAAATTAAAAACTGTGCTTTAATGACACTAATGCACTCTTGTCTAAGCTAACATATTTTAGATCTCTCTCACAAGTGTATTTATTACTCTGAGTTTCTTTTTCTCTCATTAATCTCTCTTTCTTTTTCTCAGAACTCTCTCTTTCACTCAAGTATTAACTTTTTTTACTTAAATACTTACTCTTTTTCTCAATTTTTTAATTTTTTTTAATTTCTTTCTTATTTTTCAAATTATTCATATCCTAAGAATCTCTTTGAGAACTTTTACACCTTTGGTTTCTCCAAGTACATATTTCTATTTATAACATACTTAAAAAATTCTTTCAAAATTTGCCTTGAAGAAGAATTAGAGATAGGATTAGAAGAACTCTTCTTCTTATGTTGATCTATGTAATTCTTCTTGATATTTGCATCTTTAAATTTTTTCTTATCAACAAACTTCATTCCTTTAGAGATCCTCATAGAATTAGAGTCTAAAGAGAACCAAGTTGTCATAAGTTGTTACTGCTTTTTCACTTTAATGGCCAAATTGACTAGATTCTCTATTATTGTATAATAGTAAAATTCAACCTCATATGAAATTTGTTGGTTTAATCACACCAAAAATCGTCTCGTAAGAACCTTAGTATCCCTTTTCAACATCACTCTTTCTCATCAAATTCAACAACTCCTTGTGGCATTTCTTTACAAATTTTTATCCTTGTTTCAACTTATAAAACTTTTCAAAAAAAGCCTTATGGTATGATGATGGCATAAACCGATTCTTCATGATTTTCTTCATCTTCTCCAAGGTAAAAATTGGTCCGTTTTTTCATATCTTCTTTGAGATATTCCTAATTCATTCTACCAAATACGAGTATCGTCAAAAAATATTTATTTTTACCAATCTAACCTTCTTTTTCTCTGAAAAGTTGGAACATATGAAAATCGACTCTACCTTCTTTTCTATTCAAAATAAGTTTTAACATCATTCTTTCCTTTAAAAGTAAGAATTTGCATCTTGAAAACTTTTCTTTCATATGAAGTCCCTAATCGTCACAATTATCTTCATCAACCCTCATTCATTATGATTTAGAAACTTGTAAAAAGTATAATAATGACCTGACAATATTCTTGTCATGTATATCACTCAGATTAGGATACTCATGTTTTTACTTAATTTGTCACTTTTTTTTCTCATTTAACTCAACACTCTTATCTTTTTTCACTCTTGGATTACTATAAACAAGTTGTACTTTAAAAATAAAAAATATAGACCAAACTAAGATAATCTTAATAATAAAAACTTTCAATTTAAAAAGAAAAATAAATCAGATTATGTGACCAAAGACACAAAACAAAAAGAGATATTTTACTAGAGTTTTAGAGACACTAGAATAATTTTCAATACCAATTGATATCCAAGAGTAATTTAAAGCAAATACAAAATTTTTTATACTTTAAAAATGAAGTCAACAATCTTATTAATTGTATGACATTCTCTTCCTTTTTTTTTTTTGTAATGCACATTTCAAGAACACCACTTCTTCTTTTTTTTTTCAAATTCTCCTTTCTTCTGTGTTATTTTTTTTTATTTTTTGAAATGTTTTATTTTTTTTTGTTGAATATGACTCTAAAGTAAAATTACAAAAACAAAAGATAAAATACACAAATTAGATAAAGACTTCAGAATGTATAGATAAATTAAAATTTACCTAAAACCTGTAACTGATACCAAATGATAGAAAAAAAGAACGACGAACAAAAGACACTGCGAAAACAAAAAGATAAAAATAAAAAATAGTTGGATAGATGGATATTGATTTTTTCTAGATAGCCGGAAGGATTTTTCTATTAAACCTTTAAAGAATCTATCCATGACAACCTAGATCAAAGAGACAAAACTGAAAGAACTAACACTAAGAGTTATTTTAGACTGCATCCTTCAATTTCTTCATGCAACAAGCAAAACAAATCACTCACCTCACTTGAATACACATAAAAAAGTGCATAAAAAACCCATAAAATTTATTCATAAAAAATTGTATAAAATATCTTACAAATTTGCTAAAATAGACCTTTAACGGATTAGTCTAAAAATAGGCTAAATCTTTCTAGAATAAAATAATTAAATCCAAAATTAAATAAAAGATATGACTCCTAAATTGATTCTAATAACTAATTTAAATCATATTTGATCTTATTAGATCAGAACAAATTTGATTTAAATTTAAACTCGTAAAAATATGATACCCAATTTATATTAGACTTGATCTTATTAGATTAGATCATATTTAATTTAAATATTAAATACCTAAAAATACTATTAAACAGATCAAAATCGAATCAAATTTTTTGACAAATCCTAAGAAAAAATTAAATTTAATACTAATAAAATAAATTTAAATTTTATGCCTCCCTACTATTTAGAACTTTTGGAATACATGATATATTTAGATCTTTGAACATGATAAGATTGTCATTTTACACCTTATTTCTAACTTGAAGAAAATGTCCTCTTAAGTACATATCACAACTAAAAATCAAGAATTTAACTTGGAAGGTTCTACAAGAAGGTATATCTGTTAAACAAACTTTACTACATGATCCAAACGATTAGCTCTCCCAAGTGCAGTTCAGCAGAGGAGACGGTCATTCACGGTTCACTAACTTTGGAAGTGCGCAGACTCAACAGAAGTTTGGAATCTCTCTAGGCTTCTTGTTTTGACCTACGAAGAAGAAGCATGGAAATGGTAGTTTGAATGGAATTTGTCAAGCAAGACTCAACTTTGGAAGAATAGAGCTTGCAGCAAATCTCTGTTGGCAGTTTTGAAAATTGAGGAATGAGTTAGTCTTCGAGAAAAATATAAAACCCCATCGTTGTGCTTGAAGGAAGCTAAAAAAGCAGTGAGAGAGATAGATAGTAGAATAAGATGAATTTTTCCTAATTGATTGTAACCCTGTTTGAACTCTGAAGAGGACTTCCCTTTTCCGTTGCATCTTTTCCATTTCTAGCCCTTTGTATGTTTGTTTTGGATCTTTCGTTGCAATGAAATTTAACTGCCTTTGACAAAAAAATACAAGAAAACATTTTCAAATTATACTGGCCATATATTTTATCACATCGATGAAAAAAGAGCTAAATTAAAAGTTAGAGGACTTACTAATAGTGAATTAGTGATTTGCAGCAAGCCAGCAACAAATTTCTTTGTTATAACTTGTAAATGAAGATGAATCAATAAGGATTTGGCTATAATATTTAAAATTGGAGAGAAAATACCTTTATAAGAAAGAAATAAATGAGAAAATAATCTAAGGATATATTTCTCTCTTTACCAAAAAATATTTAATATTTTTTTTTAAATATTATAGAAATTGGTTCTTCTTAATAATTTTAATACTAAAAATTCTTTTTAATGATTAAGCTTTTTAATGGTACTTTAGAATAATTTTTTTCTTTATTTTAAT
>NC_029776.3:46227087-46230692 GCF_000817695.3 Arachis duranensis | reverse complement strand
AATATGAGCCTTGTATTTTATATAGATGTAGTTTTCCTTATCTCTGTCTCACGCCAAGGTTGCAGCAGCAGAGGCTGAGCGAGAGAGAAACCAGTGATGAATTGTTTGTCACTTCAATCGTTCATTTGGATTCCATCAACATCTAAGTATGAAAAACACAGCAACCATCAAAAGAAGTTCCAAATTGCGGTGTCTAAAAGAGATACTGACGCTGAATTTTCTTTGTCCTTTTCTTGTCTTCCTTCATTCAATGCTATTCATAAAACAGTTCCTTTGGCTGCTTCAATCGCAATTCTTCTCTGGTCACCCCCTGGTACTTTTTTCTTAGACCTTTGCTTATTTGTTATTTCTATAGCAAAATTGTCAAAGACATTACCATAGCAATACTTAAAAAAAAAATTGTTTTTCCCCACCTGATGCAAAGTGTTATTATGAAATTCGAACTTTTCTATATTTATCGTTATGGGAAGTAAATTTTTTGAATTATGTTTGCTCTTCAAAAATGTTGTATGTTAATTTTGCCCTTTGGTATTAAAATAAGTATAAGTAATTTAGTCATTTGATGCATATTTAAGTCTCAACTTGGTTGATGATGATAATTCGAAACCAATTCAATAACATAAAATTGACTTTAGGTTATGTTGGAAGAAAAAAAAACACGTACATACGAGTTGGTGTTGTGCATTATTTTATGGCTAAATTGAAAATGATTAAACTAACAGCTTGAGAATTTGTTAATCTTCTGAAGAATATTAATTAAATTCAGCATTTGGTTATAATGCAGCACACGCTGGGTTCATGTCAGGAATGACCGGAATAGAATCTGTTCCTGGTCCGCAGCTTCCTCAGATTGATTTTCTCACTCGCCTAAATGGTTTGATTACTCTTTATTTTTAAGCAATTTGGTAATTGTTTTTGCAACATTTAATATGGTTTATGAGTTATGATCAAGCTAGGATTTTGTGAACCATGATGGAAATTAATTGACATTATTGACCTCATCAAAATTTGCAGAGGAAAACCAGAAGAAATATGCTGAAAATGATGCAAGATTTAAATCATCTCCTTTGTTGAAGAAATTGCTTGAGCAATCCAAGTTGAACAAAGAGAAGTAATGCTTTAATACCTGTGTATTGTTTGCAATTTGCTAGTCAAAATCTCATATGTAACAAAGGTAACATACAAAAATAGAGAGATAGGGAACTAATTTTTAATTAATCAATATTAACCAACTTTTTTTAAGTTATAAAATTTTTAATCTTTTTAGAATTTAAAATTTAAGATTTATAATTTATGAATTAAAGTTAAGAGTTTATGATTTAGAGTTTAAAATTTAAAATAAACAAAATCATTTTTAGAAAATTAAGTAGTGTGTTTAATAAAAAAAGTTGACTCCCTAATATTACTCCTATAAAGAATATCTGTAAAAAATGTATGCAGCTTATGAAATTATACACAAGAGTCCAAAATTTTGCCTGTTTCACAAAAAGATTTTATTCATTCCACAAATCTTTCCCAAACCTAGGTTATCTTGTTAGGGACATAATAATTTGAAGACATTTTTGTTAATGGTTTGAAAATGTTTTATCCTTAACATAATGTTCTGTAGGTAATTTTAGTACTTTATTTAATCATCAGGAATCGTCGAGAAATAGAAAACAAGTACTGCATACGCGGCGCGGAATGGGGAGTTGGTGATTGCTCAGCAGAGGGATTGACTCCAGAGGAGAGGGAGAACTTCATAGCAATGTTGAAGCAGAATGCTGCAGAATTAGAAAAGTAAGATGATGCTGCTATAGCATTAGGGAAATAACATTGTAAACTGTTGTTTATATATTGTGATTGAAACGGAGGTTTGCTTTGTAGTATGTAGGGTAATGCTTGGTGAGGCAAGTTAGTTCTCCATTAGAATCTTTTTAAACTTTGTTTTTTGAAACTCATTCATTGATCTTTCAAAAATTATGAATTAATCATATCTGTCCTTTAGTTACTCTATTCACAATTTTTGTCAATGATTGATGATGTAAAATGTTAATTGATAGCATACATAGCACATAACATGTTCAATTCGACGTTAACTAAATATGTTTAAGAAAATCTATCAATTTAGTCACTAGGTTATATTGGGAATAGGATTTTTGTAATTGGAGAAAATGACTAAATTAATAAATTTTTATAAATATATTTGGTCAATATTGTAAATCCCAGATAATTAGTAACTAAATAGTCAATAAATTAATTATTATTTAAAAAAATTTAAAAATTAAATCTTATAGTTTAATGAAGTAAAAATAATTAAAATATGAATTTTAACACTAATTTTAAAAATTTTGACCCAAAATTATGCTGAACGAGCCAAATCAATTGGATCGGGTCCATAGCAGACCCAAGGCCCAACCCACTTACCCATTAAATATAACATTCAATCCTTCTTCTACCCCATATGAATAAGGAAGCACGCTGAAACAAGGGGAAAAGGGGGGAACATTGCAAACCCTTGGTCCCAATTTCTATTCGCCACAACTTTCAATCCAGAGTTTTGATCGCCGCACCGTTTGCGGCCACATAATCACCGCATCGGGTTCTGCAAAATCTACCGAACAATTTGGGAGGTAAGATTTAGTTTTTTTCCATCCGCTCACCGCTTCTTTTTCAAAATCTTAAAGCCATTGTGTTGAGATTTTGTTGAATTTCGGTGTTTAGGACAGACTTAGCCTTGTGGACTTACCGGGTCTTGACCCAATTTCTGTCGGTAAAGTGAAAAACCTCTAACCTTTGTAAAATTGTTAAATTAGTAATCCTATATTAATTTTAGGGATAAATACGATTTTGGTCCCTAACGTTGAGGGTCAGAATTGAAATCGTCCCTCTTGTAATTTTGGATTTAAAATCGTTCTTAACGTATTTTTTTGTATTAAAATCGTCATTTTAAATTTTTTTGGACAAAAATGCCCTCCACTACCATTAGCACCTTTACCTCCATCACCACCACCACTAATTTTACTCCCACCACCACCATCACCTTTACCTCCACCACCAAGAAAAACAACATCAATAAAATCAACACAAATTCAACAAATCCAAAAATCAGAAATTTAACAAATCAACACAAATTCAACAAATCCAAAAATTAAAGATTCAACAAATCAACCCAAATTCAACAAATTCAACAACCAAATCAAAAAATAACAAATCAAATCAGAAGCAGAGACAATCACAAATGCAGAAGCAGAGACAGTCATAGAATCAGAAACAATCACAAATACAGAAGCAGAGGTAGTCATAGAATCAGAAATAGAAACTCAAGCAGAAGCAGATGCAGAAGAAGAAGATGCTGATGCAGAAGTCGAAGCTGCAGAAGCAGATGCAGCAGAAGAAGAAGCAGAAGAAGCAGATGCAAAACCACCGGTGCTTGGCCACCCATCCCCAGCGACGGCGACAGAGTGTCCAACACCACAACCACCACCAGAGACAGAAAATAATAAAGTAGAATCAAGGCGTGAGGCTGAGGCAGGGCGGAGGCGGCGAGGTGTGAGGCGGCAGAAGCTAGGTGTGAGGCGGCAGAAGCGAGACGGAGGCGGCGAGGCGGAGGCGGCGAGGCATGA
>NC_029776.3:46223528-46223764 GCF_000817695.3 Arachis duranensis | reverse complement strand
ACTACCACTGAGCTCTAATCAAGTCTCAGTTTTGAGCATTCTTGCTCGAAGTTACTTTCAAGATAATGTTTAATTCTCTGTTCATTAACAATGAACTTTTTGTTAGAGTCATTATCCTGAAGCTCTACGTATCCATATAGTGATACACTTGTAATTACATATGGACCTCTCCACCGGGATTTTAATTTCCCAGGGAATAATTTGAGCCTAGAATTAAATAGCAGAACTTTCTGCCT
>NC_029776.3:46222995-46223390 GCF_000817695.3 Arachis duranensis | reverse complement strand
TTTTCTCCAGCTAATTTGGCATCAAGGTTTAGGAATCTGGTTGCCCAGTAGGCCTTGTGTTCCAGTTCCACTGGCAAGTGATATGCCTTTCCATACACAAGCTGGTATGGAGAGGTCCCTATAGGGGTCTTGAATGCTGTTCTGTATGCCCACAGAGCATCATCCAAGCTCCTTGCCCAATCCCTTCTATGGTTAATTACAGTCCGTTCCAGGATTCTTTTGAGTTCTCTATTTGAGACTTCAGCTTGCCCATTAGTCTGTGGATGATATGGAGTGGCCACCCTGTGGCTAACTCCATAACAAACCAAAGCAGAGTAAAGCTGTTTATTGCAGAAATGAGTACCCCCATCACTGATTAATACTCTAGGGGTACCAAATCTGCTGAAGATGTGTTT
>NC_029776.3:46220894-46221373 GCF_000817695.3 Arachis duranensis | reverse complement strand
AGCATGCACCTTTGAAAGGTTGCAGGTGCATTGCACAGGCCAAATGGCATCCTTCTGTATGCAAATACTCCAGATGGACATGTGAATGCCGTTTTCTCTTGATCCTGGGGATTTACTGCAATTTGATTATAACCTGAATATCCATCCAGGAAGCAGTAGTATTCATGACCTGCTAGTCTTTCTAGCATTTAGTCTATGAATGGTAAAGGAAAATGATCCTTTCTGGTGGCTGAATTGAGCCTTCTATAATCAATACACATACGCCACCCTATAACTGTTCTTGTAGGAACCAGTTCATTTTTTTCATTATGAACCACTGTCATACCACCCTTCCTAGGGACGACTTGGACATGGCTTACCCAGGGGCTATCAGAAATGGGATAAATAATCCCAACCTCTAGTAATTTAGTGACCTCCTTCTGCACCACTTCCTTCATGGCTGGATTCAGCCACCTTTGTGGTTGGACCACTGGCTTGGC
>NC_029776.3:46214557-46218798 GCF_000817695.3 Arachis duranensis | reverse complement strand
AACATTCAAGTGGGTAAAATTCATATCCCATAGCTTTCTAATCCCACTTGAATATGGGCTACTGGAGACGGATGGTCAACTTAGAGCTCTTTGTGGCATCAAGAGTAAAAGGAAGATGGTCAGTGGTAAGAATGGTCCTGCAAGGTTCATTATGGTTGGAAGCTTTAAGCTTAAACGTAAAGGTTGGTATAGAGCTCAACTGAATGGGTCTAGGAAGTTGTTTGGCCGCTTTAGTGAGAATTCAAATTGCTTGCTACCCGGATGGAATCATGATAATCAACACGAAGACAGGTGTAAAAGCAAGATTTGGGATCCTGGAATCTGTTTTGACATCCAACACCCCGGGAGCCTAAGAATCTTTTTGAAGCTGCTCAAGGGTTTTACATGCCTAGTTTGGGATCCCGGAGGTTACTGGAGATACAAACATTGGTGGAGATTCCTGGATGAGGTCAAGCACAAGCCACAATAACAAGGAGCTCACCAAATGTCCAACTTAAGGACTTTAACTAAAAGTGCTAGGTGGGAGACAACCCACTGGTGCACGAATTTGCAATCACACTCTTTGCAATCCGCACAACTGACCAGCAAGTGCACTGGGTCGTACAAGTAATACCTTACGTGAGTAAGGGTCGATCACACGGAGATTATTGGTTTGAAGCAAGCTATGTTTATTTTATTAATCTTAGTCAGGATATCAATAAGGTTATTTGGATTTAATTATAAGAAGTCAAAGTATTTGGAATAAGGAATTGTTACTTTATTAATGGAGAATATGTTGGAGTTTTGGAGATGCTTTATCCTCTGAATCTCAACTTTTCCTTGAAATCCTTTTCCCACACGCAAGGTCCCTTCCATGGCAAGCTCTATGTAGGGTGTCACCGTTGTCAATGGCTACTTCCCATCCTCTCAGTGAAAACGTTCTTATGCTCTGTCACAGCACGGCTAATCATCTGTCGGTTCTCAATCAGGTTGGAATAGAATCCATTGATTCTTTTGCGTCTGTCACTAACGCCCAGCCTTCAGGAGTTTGAAGCTCGTCACAGTCATTCAATCCCAGAATCCTACTCGGAATACCACAGACAAGGTTTAGACTTTCCGGATTCTCATGAATGCCGCCATCAATCCGGCTTATACCACGAAGATTCTGATTAAGGAGTCTAAGAGATACTCATTCAATCTGATGTAGAACGAAGGTGGTCGTCAGGCACACGTTCGTGGATTGAGGAAGGTGATGAGTGTCACGGATCATCACCTTCTCCATAATTAAGCGCGAATGAACATCTTAGATAAGAACAAGCGTGTTTGAATGGGAAACAAAAGTAATTGTATTAATTCATTGAGACGCTGCAGAGCTCCTCACCCCCAACAATGGAGTTTAGAGACTCATGCCATCAAAGTGTATGTAATTCAGATCTGAAAATGTCATGAGGTACAAGATAAGTCTCTAAAAGTTGTTTAAATAGTAAACTAGTAACCTAGGTTTACAGAATATGAGTAAACTAAGATAATTGGTGCAGAAATCCACTTCTGGGGCCCACTTGGTGTGTGCTGGGGCTGAGACTAAAGCTATCCACGAGTTGAGGCCTTTCTTGGAGTTGAACTCCAAGTTATAACGTGTTTTGGGCGTTCAACTCCGGATCATGATGTTTTTCTGGCGTTTAACTCCAGACAGCAGCATGTACTTGCCGTTCAACGCCAAGTTACGTCGTCTATCTTCGCGCAAAGTATGGACTATTATATATTGCTGGAAAGCCCTGGATGTCTACTTTCCAACGCCGTTGAGAGCGCGCAAATTGGACTCTTGTAGCTCCAAAAAATACATTTCGAGTGCAGGGAGGTCAGAATCCAACAGCATCAGCAGTCCTTTTTCAGCTTAACTCAGATTTTTGCTCAGCTCCCTCAATTTCAGCCAGAAAATACCTGAAATCACAGAAAAATACACAAACTCATAGTAAAGTCCAGAAATATGATTTTTGCCTAAAAACTAATAATATTCTACTAAAAATTAATTAAAACATACTAAAATCTACATGAAATTATCCCCAAAAAGCGTATAAAATATCCGCTCATCAGATATCAATTATAATTATCAGTTTGAATTATTAGAAAAATAAAAGAGCATGAAATAATTACTTGTTGCAGTAATGGAGAATATGTTGGGGTATTGGAGATGTTTTGTCTTCTGAATTCCTGTAATGTAATATTCAACTCAATACCATAATGCAAGGTTCCTTCCATGGCAAGCTCTATGTAGGGTGTCACCGTTGTCAATGGCTACTTCCCATCCTCTCAGTGAAAATGGTCCAAATGCTCTGTCACAGCATGGCTAATCAGCTGTTGATTCTCGATCATGTCGGAATAGAATCTATTGATAATTTTGCGCTTGTCATCACGCCCAACACTCGCGAGTTTGAAGCTCGTCACAGCCTTCCAATCCCAGAATCCTACTCAGAATACCACAGACAAGGTTTAGACTTTCCGGATTCTCATGAATGCCACCATCAATCCGGCTTATACCACGAAGATTCTGATTAAGGAATCTAAGAGATACTCATTCAATCTAATGTAGAACGGAGGTGGTTGTCAGGCACACGTCCATAGGTTGAGGAAGGTGATGAGTGTCACGGATCATCACCTTCTTCATAATTAAGCGCGAATGAACATCTTAGATAGGAATACGCATATTTGAATGGAAAAATATAAGTGATTACATTAATTCATCGAGACGCTGCAGAGCTCCTCACCCCAAACAATGGAGTTTAGAGACTCATGCCGTCAAAGAGTATAAAATTCAGATCTAAAAATGTCATAAGGTCCCAAATAAGTCTCTAAAAGTTGTTTAAATACTAAACTAGTAACCTAGGTTTACAGTGAAATGAGTAAACTAAGATAATTGTTGCAGAGATCCACTTCTGGGGCCCACTTGGTGTGTGCTGGGGCTGAGACTTAAGCCTCTCACGTACTAGGACTGTTTCTGGAGTTGAACGCCAGGTTGTAACGTGTTTTGGGCGTTGGACTTCAACTTGTAACCTGTTTCTGGCGCTGGATGCCAGACTGCAACATGGAACTGGCGTTGAACGCCAGTTTACGTCGTCTATCTTCGCGCAAAGTATGGACTATTATATATTGCTGGAAAGCCCTGGATGTCGAATTTCCAACCCAATTGAGAGCGCGTCAATTGGACTCCAAGATGTTAGCTTTCCAGCCCAATTAAGAACGCGCCAATTGGATCTCTGTAGCTCCAGAAAAAAGCATTTGAGTTCAGGGAGGTCAGAATCCAACAGCATCTGCAGTCCTTTCTCTGCCTCTGAATCAGATTTTTGCTCAGGTCCCTCAACTTAAACCAGAAAATAACTAAAATTACAGAAAAATACACAAACTCATAGTAAAGTCCAGAAATATGATTTTTGCCTAAAAACTAATAAAATTATATTAAAAACTAATTAAAACATGCTAAAATCTACATGAAAATACCCCGTATAAAATATCCGCTCATCACAACACCAAACTTAAACTGTTGCTTGTCCTCAAGCAACTAGATAAATAAAATAGGATGGAAAGAAATTAAGAAGCAATAATATCTCAGAGTTTCAAGTGAAGCTCAGATTTTAGTTAGATGAGCGGGGCTGGTAGTTTTTTGCTTCTGAATAGTTTTGGCATCTCACTTTATCCTCTAAAATTCAGAATGATTGGCATCTATAGGAACTCAGAATTCAGATAGTATTATTGATTCTCCTAGTGTAGTATGTTGATTCTTGAACACAGTTACTTTATGAGTCTTGGCCGTGGCCCTAAGCACTTTGTTTTCCAGTATTACCACCGGATACATAAATGCCACAGACACATAACTGGGTGAACCTTTTCAGATTGTGACTCAGCTTTGCTAAAGTCCCCAATTAGAGGTGTCCAGAGTTCTTAAGCACACTCTTTTTGCTTTGGATCGTGTCCAGAGTTTTTAAGCACACTCTTTTTGCTTTGGATCACGACTTTAACCACTCAGTCTCAAGCTTTTCACTTGGATCTGCATGCCACAAGCACATGGTTAGGGACAACTTGGTTTAGCCGCTTAGGCCTGAATTTACTTCCTTGGGCCCTCCTATCCACTGATGCTCAAAGCCTTGGATCTTTTTTAACCTTGCCTTTTGGTTTTAAGGGCTATTGGATTTTTTCTTTCTCTTGATCCAATGAAATATTGTAATTTTTAAAGTTTTTTTCACTGCTTTTTCTTGCTTCAAGAATCA
>NC_029776.3:46205988-46214426 GCF_000817695.3 Arachis duranensis | reverse complement strand
TATTATGCACTGTTCAAGCATTCATTCAGAGAACAAAAAGTATTGCCACCACATATAATTAATTATAATTTTTCTTATTAAGAACTCAAAAAATATAAATTACTTCTTTATTCTAAAAATCTACTATTTTCTTCTTGTTTGATGATGATGAGAAAAATAAATTATAACTTAATTGGAAATAAAACCAGAATAGATATGCTAATTACTACTACTCCTGTATTACTTCTAAGGTAAATTCCTATAATAACACTATCACACCTAAGGTAAATTCCTATAAGAAAAACTATCTCAGAGTTAAAGCTAATATTAGGACTCAACAACCTTTATTTTGGGTAGGGAATGTTCCTCTAGTCTGTGGGGTGCTTGGTCCTTCAAGAGATAATTTCTGATGCTTCAGTTCCTTCAAGTCACGCCCTTGCTCCTCTTGTTCCCTAAGCAATTTGCAAAGCATGCTACTTTGATTATTCTATTCTTCCTTTATTTGGTTCATAGCTTCTTGCAACTTGGAAACAGATGCCTCAAGATGTTCCCAATATTCGAATTGAGGGAGTTCTGGGAGGAATTCTTGTGCTCTCCTCTTGATTGGGTCATCCTGTAGCTGTTGTCTTTCCATTGATATTTTAGTGATTGGCCGTTCAACTGAGATATACTCAGTTATTCCCATCCTCACTCCAGCATCTCTGCAGAGCATAGAAATTAAGCTTGGATAAGCCAATTTGGCATCTTTGGAGTTCTTGTTTGCTATTTTATAGAGTTCACACGAGATTAGTTGATGAACTTCTACTTCTCTTCCCAACATGATGCAGTGAATCATCACTGCTCTTTTAACAGTAACTTCAGAACGGTTGCTGGTAGGCAATATAGAATGCCCAATGAAGTCCAGCCAGCCTCTGGCAACTGGTTTGAGATCTTCTCTCTTGAGTTGATTTGGGATGCCAGTGGTGCTGGTGGTCCACACCTAGCTCCAGGGATGCATATATCCTCTAAAATCTTGTCCAGGCCTTTGTTTACCCTCATCATTCTCCTATTAAAGGAGTCTGGGTCATCTTTCAGTTGAGGAAGCTTAAAGATCTCCCTAATTTTGTCAGGGTGGATGTGAACAATCTTTCCTCTAACCAAGGTTTGATAGTCATAGAAGACAGTTCCAGTTATTCTTTGCCTGTCTGTCTGCCACAGATTAGCGTAGAACTCCTGAACCATATTCCTTCCCACTTTTGTTTCAGGATTAGCTAGGATTTTCCAATTCCTGTTTCGAATTTGCTCTTGGATCTCTGGATATTCATCTTCTTTCAGATCGAACTTGACTTCTGGGATCACTGATCTTAGACCCATTATTTTGTAGTAATGGTCTGAATGTTCTTTGGTTAAGAACTTCCCTTGATTCCAAAGTGGTTTTGGATTACTCTCTTTCTTGCCTCTTGGAGTGGGTTATTTTCCTTTAGGAGCCATGATCTTAGTGAGTATGTTTTTGTGATCACGGATAAATACACCAAACTTAGAGGTTTGCTTGTCCTCAAGCAAAAGAAAAAAAAGGAGAGGGAGAGGAGGAGAGCAAGTGTTGAATGGTGGATGATGGGAGGGGCGCCGAATGTGAATATAAAGGGGAGAGGGTGGGTTTCGAAAATAAGAAAAAAAAAGATAAAATAGAAGATATGATTTATAAAAGATAAATATGATAAGAAAAAGATATAATTTAAAAATAAAAAGATGTTAATTATATTTGGAAAAGATAAATTTGAATTTTTATTTTGAAAGAAGATTTTAAAAGATAATTGAGTTTTGAAAAACTTAAAAAAAGAGTTGGATTGGATTGGAAAAAGATTTGTGTTTATGGATTAAGATACATTTAATATTTTTGAAAAAGGGATTTTAGAAATTAAGGTTTTTAGAAATTAGGATTAAAATTTTTGGAATTGAAGGATGATATTTTGAAACATGTTTATGCAAGAAATCATGAATTGAAACATAAAAATTAGAAAATTTGTGAAGAAAAACGAATTTTACCTCCTCCCCACCATTCTGGCGTTAAACGCCCAAACGCTGCATGTTTTGGGTGTTTAACGCCCAATTGCTGCTTCTCCTGGGCATTCAACGCCCAGCTGTTGCTTCTTTCTGGCGTTGAACGCAGGAAGTCCTTTGTCACTGGGTATTTTTCTGAACGCCCAGGATGCTGTAATTCTGGCGTTAAACGCCCAGAAGGAGCTTCTTTCTGGCGTTCAACACCCAGATGGTTATCCTTACTGGCGTTAAACACCCAGTGGATGCTTCTTTTGGGCGTTCAATGCCCAAAATATTTCTTACTGGATTTTTCACGCCAGTGAGCTTCCAAATTCCCTTGTAACTCTGTGAATTCAAGAAATTGCTATTTTACCTTGAAGATACTTGACATATACCTGTAAAAATCAATTAATTAACAAATAAACTTTGTAAATGGCTGGGTTGCCTCCCAACAAGCGCTTTTTTATTGTCTTTAGCTGGACTATTACTGAGCTTTAATCAAGTCTCAGTTTTGAGCATTCTTGCTCAAAATTGCTTTCAAGATAATGTTTAACTCTTTGTCTATTAACAATGAACTTTTTGTTAGAATCATTATCCTGAAGCTCTATGTATCCATATGGTGACACACTTGTAATCGCATATGGACCTCTCCACCGGGATTTCAATTTCCCGGGGAATAATCTGAGCCTAGAATTAAATAGCAGAACTTTCTGCCCTGGCTCAAAGACTCTGGATGACAGTTTCTTATCATGCCATCTTTTTTCTTTCTCTTTGTAAATTTTTGCGTTCTCAAAAGCATTGAGTCTAAATTCCTCTAGCTCATTTAACTGGAGCAATCGTTTTTCTCCAGCTAACTTGGCATCAAGGTTTAGGAATCTGGTTGCCCAGTAGGCCTTATGTTCCAGTTCCACTGGCAAGTGACATGCCTTTCCATACACAAGCCGGTATAGAGAGGTCCCTATAGGGGTCTTGAATGCTGTTCTGTATGCCCACAGAGCATCATCCAGGCTTCTTGCCCAATTCCTTCTACGGTTAATTATAGTCCGTTCCAGGATTCTTTTAAGTTCTTTGTTAGAGACTTTAGCTTGCCCATTTGTCCGTGGATGATATGGAGTGGCTACCCTGTGGCTAACTCCATAACGAACCAAAGCGGAGTATAGCTGTTTATTGCAGAAATGAGTGCCCCCATCACTGATTAATACTCTAGGGGTACCAAATCTGCTGAAGATGTGTTTTTGGAGAAATTTTAACACTGTCTTAGTGTCGTTAGTGGGTGTTTCAATAGCTTCCACCCATTTGGATACATAATCCACTGCCACCAGAATATAAGTGTTTGAGTATGATGGTGGGAAAAGGCCTTATGAAGTCAATACCCCATACATCAAGCAACTCAATCTCTAAGATCCCTTGTTGAAGCATGGCATAATTGTGAGGCAAATTGCAAATCTTTGGCAACTGTCACAATTAAGTACAAACACTCGGGAATCCTTATAAAGAGTAGGCCAATAGAAGCCACATTGGAGAACTCTTGTGGCTGTTCGCTCACTTCCAAAATGTCCTCCATACTGTGATCCATGGCAGTGCCAGAGGATCTTCTGTGCTTCTTCTTTAGGCACACATCTACGGATTACTCCGTCTGCACATCTCTTGAAGAGATATGGTTCATCCCAAAGATAGTACTTTGCATCCGTGATCAACTTTTTTGATTGCTGCCTACTATACTCTTTGGGTATGAATCTCACTGCCTTGTAGTTTGCAATGTCTGCAAACCATGACACTTCCTGGATGGCAAAGAGTTGCTCATCCGGAAAGGTCTCAGAGATCTCAGTAAGAGGGAGGGACGCCCCTTCTACTGGTTCTATTCGGGATAGGTGATCTGCTACTTGGTTCTCTGTCCCTTTTCTGTCTCTTATTTCTATATCAAACTCTTATAGAAGCAACACCCATCTGATGAGTCTGGGTTTTGAATCCTGCTTTGTGAGTAGATATTTAAGAGCAGCATGATCAGTGTACACAATCACTTTTGATCCTACCAAATAGGATCTGAACTTGTCAATGTTATAAACTACTGCAAGTAATTCTTTTTCTGTGGTTGTGTAGTTCTTCTGTGCGTCATTTAAAACACGGCTAGCATAGTAAATGACGTGCATAAGCTTGTCATGCATCTGTCCCAACACTGCACCAATGGCATGATCACTGACATCACACATCAATTCAAATGGTAATGTCCAGTCTGGTGCAGAGATGACTGGTGCTGTGACCAGCTTAGCTTTCAGGGTCTCAAACGCCTGCAGACACTCCTTATCAAAGATAAATGGCGTGTCAGAAGCTAGCAGATTACTCAAAGGTTTGGCAATTTTTGAAAAATCTTTTATAAGCCTCTTATAGAATCCTGCATGCCCCAGAAAGCTTCTGATTGCCTTAACATTGGCAGGTGGTGGTAATTTTTCAATTACCTCTACCTTAGCTTGATCCACTTCTATGCCCTTGTTCGAAAATTTGTGCCCAAGGACATTCCTTCAGTCACCATAAAGTGACATTTTTCCCAGTTTAAAACCAGGTTAGTCTCTTGGCACCTCTTTAGAACAAGTGTTAGATGGTCAAGACAGGAGCTGAATGAGTCTCCAAATACTGAAAAGTCATCCATGAAGACTTCCAGAAAATTTTCCACCATATCAGAGAAAATAGAGAGCATGCACCTTTGAAAAGTTGCAGGTGCATTACGTAGACCAAATGGCATCCTTCTGTATGCAAATACTCCGAATGGACATGTGAATGCCGTTTTCTCTTGATCTTGGGGATCTACTACAATTTGATTATAACCTGAATATCCATCCAGGAAGCAGTAGTATTCATGACCTGCCAGTCTTTCTAGCATTTGGTCTATGAATGGTAAAGGAAAATGATCCTTTCTGGTGGCTGTATTGAGCCTTCTGTAATCAATACACATACGCCACCCTGTAACTGTTCTTGTGGGAACCAGTTCATTTTTTTCATTATGGACCACTATCATGCCACCTTTCTTAGGGACAACTTGGACAGGGCTTACCCAGGGGCTATCAGAAATAGGATAAATAATCCCAGCCTCTAGTAATTTAGTGACCTCCTTCTGCACCACTTCCTTCATGGCTAGATTCAGCCGCCTTTGTGGTTGAACCACTGGCTTGGCATCACCTTCCGATAGAATCTTATGCATGCATCTGGCTGGGCTAATGCCCTTAAGATCACTGATGGACCATCCAAGAGCTGCCTTGTGTGTCCTTAGCACTTGAATTAGTGCTTCCTCTTCCTGTGGTTCTAAGGTAGAGCTTATGATTACAGGAAAGGTATCACCTTCTCCCAGAAATGCATATTTCAGGGATGGTAGTAATGGTTTGAGCTCAGGTTTAGGAGGTTTCTCCTCTTCCTGAGGGATTTTCAGAGGTTCTATCATTCTCTCTGATTCCTCCAGATCAGGCTGAATATCTTTAAAGATATTCTCTAGCTCTGATTCGAGACTCTCAGTCATATTGACCTCTTTCACCAGAGAGTCAATAATATCAACATTCATGCAGTCATTTGGGGTGTCTGGATGCTGCATAGCTTTGACAACATTCAACTTGAACTCCTCCTCATTGACTCTCAGGGTTACTTCCCCTTTTTGGACATCAATAAGATTTCGGCCAGTTGCTAGGAAAGGTCTTCCTAAAATAAGAGTTGCACTCTTGTGCTCCTCCATTTCCAGCACCACAAAGTCAGTGGGAAAGGCAAATGGCCCAACCTTGACAATCATGTCTTCAATCACGCCTGATGGGTATTTAATGGAGCCATCAGCAAGTTGGAGACATATCCGGGTTGGTTTGACTTCTTCAGTCAAACCAAGCTTTGTGATAATAGATGCAGGTATTAGGTTGATACTTGCCCCAAGATCACATAGAACTTGCTTGGTACAAGTACCCTCTAATGTGCATGGTATCATAAAGCTTTCGGGATCTTTAAGCTTCTCAAATAAGCTTTTCAAAATGACTGCACTGCATTCTTCAGTGAGGTAAACTTTTTCAAATTTCCCTCCAATCCTTCTTATGACTTAAGATTTCTTTCATGAACTTAGCATAAGAGGGTATTTGCTCAAGTGCCTCTGCAAATAGAATCTTTATTTCAAGAGTCCTGAGATAGTCTGCAAAGCGGGTAAATTGCTTATCCTGTTTCGCTTGGCAGAGTTTCTGAGGATAAGGTATTTTGGCTTTGTATTCCTCAACCTTAGTTACTGCAGGTTTATTGCCTACAGATGTGGGTTGAGAAGCCTTTTTAGATGGGTTATTATCAGCACTTGTATGTGTCTGATCACCCACTGGCATTTGAATGCCAGGGGTGGAAGCTGGAGTGGCGTTAAACGCCAACTCCTTACTTGTTTCTGGTGTCTGAACGCCAGAACTGTGCTCCCTTTGGGCATTTAACGCCAAATCATTGCTTGTTTCTGGCGTTGAACGCCAGGACTGAGCATGGTTTGGGCGTTCAACGCTGGCTTTCCACCCATTCTCTGGCGTTTGAGCGCCAGAATTATTCCTCTCTGGGCTCTTACTGTCCTTAGAGGGATTTTGGGTAGTTTGCTCATTTCTTGGCTTCCTACTGTCTTGAAGTGAAGTATTTAATGTTTTCCCACTTCTTAATTGAACTGCTTGGCACTCTTCTGTTATTTGTTTTGATAACTGCTGTTCTGTTTGCTTCAATTGCACTTCCATATTTATATTAGCCATTCTTGTTTCTTGTAACATCTCTTTGAATTCGGCTAACTATTTTGTTAGAAAATCCAATTGCTGATTGAATTCTGTAACTTGTTCTGCAGGACTCATTTCAGCAGTTACTGTTTTAGCCTCTTCTTTCATGGAAGGTTCACTGCTTAGGTACAGATGCTGATTTCTGGCAACTGTATCAATGAGCTCTTGAGCTTTTTCTATTGTCTTTCTCATGTGTATAGATCCACCAGCTGAGTGGTCTAGAGAAATCTGAGCTCTTTCTGTAAGCCCATAGTAGAAGATGTCTAACTGCACCCACTCTGAAAACATTTCAGAGGGGCATTTTCTTAGCATCTCTTTGTATCTCTCCCAGGCATCATAGAGAGATTCATTATCTCCTTGTTTGAAGCCTTGGATGCTCAGTCTTAGCTGTGTCATCCGTTTCGGAGGAAAATAGTGATTCGGGAATTTTTCTACCAGCTGTTTCCATGTCTTTATGCTGTCCTTAGGTTGGTTATTTAACCACCTCTTAGCTTGGTCTTTTACAGCAAATGGAAACAGTAATAATCTGTAGAAATTTTGATCTACTTCCTTATCATGTACTGTGTCAGCAATTTGTAAAAATTGTGTTAGAAACTCTGTAGGTTCTTCCTGTGGAAGACCGAAATACTGGCAACTTTGCTGCACCATGATAATGAGCTGAGGATTCAACTCAAATCTACTAACTCTAATGGAGGGTATACATATACTACTCCCATATGAAGTAGTAATGTTAGTTCCATGATGGAGCAAGGGAGATGATATGGATGTTGATATTATTTATTTTATTAAATATAAAAATTTATTTTCGAAATAGTAAAATAAAATAAAATAAGATAAAATAAAAACGAAATAAAAATAAAAATAAAAATAAAAAATTTGAAAATGTTTTGTGAAGATTTTCAAAAAAAAATTGAGGAGAGAGAGAAAGTGGTTAGGATATTTGTGAAAAAGATAATAAAATATAAATTTTTTTTTAAAATCTTAAGAGGGTAAGATTTGAAAAATTTTGAAATTGAAATCTGAATTTTTACAAAAAAAAAGTTTCAAAAAAGTAGCTTAAAAATAGTTAGAAAAGATATTTTTTTTGAATTTTGAATTTTATGATGAAAGAGAAAAACACACAAAAGACACAAGACTTAAAATTTTTAGATCTAATGCTCCTTATTTTCGAAAATTTTGGAGGGGAAACACCAAGGAACACCAAACTTAAAAATTTTAAGATCAAAACACAAGAAAGACTCAAGAACACCACAAGGAAGACTCAAGAACACTTTGAAGACTCACAAGAACAACAAGAACAAAAGAAAGAACACCAAACTTAAAATTTTTAGAAAAACAAAAATAAATTTTTGAAATTTAAAGAAAATTAACAAGAGAACACCAAACTTAAAGTTTGGCACAAGATTCAATCAAAGAAAAATTATTTTTGAAAAAGATTTTAAAAAGAAGATACCCAATTGCCAAGAACATAGACCAACGCTCTAGCCAATTGGACAGTAAATGTAACACTTGTTTTGAATAGGTATATTCCTTTTGGAAGACTAATGCTTTGGAAAAAACACAAGCGAAACAAGAAAAGACACAGAACAAGAAAAATCAACAAGAACAACTTGAAGATCAAAGAGCACAAATTCGAAAATTTAAAGGGAAAATATAAAATATGTAATTGACACCAAACTTAGA
>NC_029776.3:46204418-46205776 GCF_000817695.3 Arachis duranensis | reverse complement strand
AAGTCAAAGTATTTGGAATAAGGAATTGTTACTTTATTAATGGAGAATATGTTGGGGTTTTGGAGATGCTTTGTCTTCTGAATTCCTGTAATGTAATATTCAACTCAATACCATAATGCAAGGTTCCTTCCACGGCAAGCTCTATGTAGGGTGTCACCGTTGTCAATGGCTACTTCCCATCCTCTCAGTGAAAATGGTCCAAATGCTCTGTCACAGCATGGCTAATCAGCTGTTGGTTCTCGATCATATCGGAATAGAATTCATTGATTCTTTTGCGCTTGTCATCACACCCAACAATCGCGAGTTTGAAGCTTGTCACAGCCATCCAATCCCAGAATCCTACTCGGAATACCACAGACAAGGTTTAGACTTTCCGGATTCTCATGAATGCCGCCATCAATCCGGCTTATACCACGAAGATTCTGATTAATAAGGAATCTAAGAGATACTCATTCAATCTAATGTAGAACGGAGGTGGTTGTTAGGCACACGTTCATGGTTGAGGAAGATGATGAGTGTCACATATCATCACATTCTCCATAATTAAGCGCGAATAAACATCTTAGATAGGAACACGCATATTTGAATGGAAAAATATAAGTGATTACATTAATTCATCGAGACGCTGTAGAGCTCCTCACCCCCAACAATGGAGTTTAGAGACTCATGCCGTCAAAGAGTATAAATTTCAGATCTAAAAATGTCATAAGGTCCCAAATAAGTCTCTAAAAGTTGTTTAAATACTAAACTAGTAACCTAGGTTTACAGAGAATGAGTAAACTAAGATAATTGGTGCAGAGATCCACTTCTGGGGCCCACTTGGTGTGTGCTGGGGATGAGACTTAAGCCTCTCACGTGCTAGGACTGTTTCTGGAGTTGAACGCCAGGTTGTAACGTGTTTTGGGCGTTGGACTTCAACTTGTAACCTGTTTCTGACGCTGGATGCTAGACTACAACATGGAACTGGCGTTGAACGCCAGTTTACGTCGTCTATTTTCGTGAAAAGTATGGACTATTATATATTGCTGGAAAGCCCTGGATGTCTACTTTCCAACCCAATTGAGAGCGTGTCAATTGGACTCCTGTAGCTCCAAACAATCCATTCCGAGTGCAGAGAGGTCAGGATCCAACAGCATCAATAGTCCTTTTTCAGCCTAACTCAGATTTTTGCTCAGCTCCCTCAATTTCAGCCAGAAAATACCTGAAATCACAGAAAAATACACAAACTCATAGTAAAGTCTAGAAATATGATTTTTGCCTAAAAACTAATAAAATTATATCAAAAACTAATTAAAACATGCTAAAATCTACATGAAAATACCCCCAAAAAGCGTATAAAATATCTGTTCATCACTCGC
>NC_029776.3:46202489-46204320 GCF_000817695.3 Arachis duranensis | reverse complement strand
TAAAATAGTGGGGTATTTTTGGAATAAAATTAAATTTTTTTAAAAAAAGGACGATTTTAATACAAAAAAATATGTTAAGGACGATTTTAAATCCAAAATTACAAGAGGGACGATTTCGATTCTGACCCTCAATGTTAGGGACCAAAATCATACTTATCCCTTAATTTTAGTAATGTTGAGGTGGAATTAGATTGTATATATGTGATTTGGAACCGAATTGGTGGTGTTGAAAGCTTGATTTTGGACTCTGGAGGCTGAGTTGCTGTTGGTGTGCATTTTGGCATTTGGGACGTTGGTGGGATGGTGGTGTTTGCGGTATTCCAGGCTTAGGGAGGAATCGGCCAAGGTATGGTTCTGGTTTCTTGTAGATAACATATAATGTTTTGTCAAAAATAAGCTAAATGTCCATAGGATAGGTTGGAAATGTATGAATATATAAATACCTAGTAACCGTGATGCAAAAATGGAATTATAATGAGAATGGGATGATGAATAATGATTTTGTTAATTGATGAGTTTGATGTTTGATGAAGATAACACATAATGATGAATTATGATGCTCGATTTTGAGTTGTTTGAAGTAGAAATGAATATAAATGAGTAATTGATGTAATGGGAAGGACATGGAGTGGTAGTAGACCTATTCTATACATAATGAGTGTTATTTTAAGGAATAATGCATTGGTTTTGAAATGAAAGTTTGGTGAAAATAGAGGTTTGTGATTTTGATTAAAAATATGATTTTTGACCGAACTTTAGTGAGCCATCACTCAGCTTCCGGACCCTCAAACTTTACCAAACCTATTTTGAATAAAAATTGGGTCCGTGAAGTTTACGTCATTTGAAGAATGAAATAAAATTGATTTTTTATGAAAGAGTTATGTGTGTCGAAGTTTGGTGTGTAAAAGTACTTTCTGTATAACTTAACAGCTTTTTACCATTCTTAGGGGGGCATGCATACACAAGTGCACACGTGACACGAGACATTTATTCTATCCAAGGGGGCTCGTGTACACGGATAGTGGTCGTGTACGCGAGTGGGGTAAATCACATCCCCACGTACGCACAACATGGCATGCATACGCGGGACCCTATCTTAAAAAACATTGCATTTTTGTGATCCAAACATGATTTCAAACTTTTAAACCTCTATTTTTACTCGTTAAATCTCTAAAACTTAATCTTAAACATAGAGAATGGGGTCAACTTTGAGAGGGTGGTAATTTGGAAGTGAAGAAGGATTGTGAAGTGGTGATTTATGCTTGAGAAGTGCTAAAAACATTGAATACATGATGTGGTGAATGATGTTGAGATATGTGTGACCGGGTAAGAGGCAGTGGCATTGTCCACTCACTCTGGGGATATGTTGTGACTTCGGGTAAGATGCAGTGGTGTTATCCACTTGCTCCAGGTCAGTGATTGTGATGCGTGCATAGATGAAGGGATGATAAGTGAGTTTTGAATGAGTATGATAATAAGAGGTGAATGTTAAGATTGGCGATGACTGAGTATGGCCGGATTGGCTGAGATTGCAAGGTCTGGGTATGATCCTGCTTGCGTGATACCTCAAAAATTATGTTGGCGCCTGCACCAGGCAAAGACGGAGGTTCCATCCCATTTTGCTCATCGTTGTGGCGTTGTGATGGGGACGGAGGTTTTATCTCGCCCGTGGTAACGACGGGGGTTACATCCCGCTCATGTGGTTGGCAAGTTGAGGATAAAGGATTCCCTCCTTTGTCGTGATATAGATGTGGGGAAGGAGGAAAGGCACTCTCTTTTATATTATTTTTCCCACATTCTTTTCTGGTTGCAAGGTGGAAAGACACACTCT
>NC_029776.3:46200150-46202446 GCF_000817695.3 Arachis duranensis | reverse complement strand
GCAACTTAGAGACAATATCCGAGTTAGCTACTGAATGTGTTGGGTTCTGGAAATTTAACCGAGGTGTGAGCTAACGGCCAGTAAGATAGACATGCATCATATGAATTTATATGACTTGTTTGAGTGTGCATGTTTTGGTTTGCCTAATTGTTAGGTAATATGCCTATATGCTACATGACTTAACTTCAGTATTTATTTCTTTAATTGTATTTTACTTGTATGCTTTGCTTGTCTATGTAACTGAGAGGCCCTTGTCTGGTAGAGGAGTGACGAGGGCTGTTCCATCGGAGTTCGGAGGGCTGGAGGAAGCAAGGATTTAAGGGTTAAGTTAGAATTTGAATTATAATTTGGAAACCTTAGATTATGTACCTAAAAATCTAATTTAGTTAATCCTTTAAGTTTTAACTGAGTGTCAGAGTTCTAGGTTTGCCTCTAGTTTTTCTAGGACCTTATACATTTTTTATGTGGGCACCATTACCATGCTGAGAACATCCGGTTCTCATTCCATACGTATCGTTGCTTTTCAGATGCAGGTTGGGAGGCACAGCACTGAGCATTTTGGAGACTCTTTGGAAGCGAAGAACTATTGGGACTTAAGGTTATATTTTGTTTATGTTTATATATGAATATAGATTTTCCACCTTGTATATATTTTTTGGATTTCAAAAAATCATGAACGATATTTTCAACCTATATTCAAACTTTGCAATCGTTTACATAGATGATGTCTTAATCTTTTCTCAAACTTTAGAAGAACACTTCAAACATGTTAAACCTTTTATGTACATCATCCAAAAAAAGAGACTTGCTGTTTCTAAATAAAAATTGTCCTTTTTCAAACAAAAATCCATTTTCTTAGTCATATGATCTTCCAAGGAACAATAACTCCAATTGAACGATCAATTTTGTTTGCAGATAAGTTTCCAGATTATATCATTGACAAACCTTAGCTGCAGAGGTTCCTAGGATGTCTTAATTATGTCTTGGATTTCATTCCGAATCTTAGTAATCTTATTAAGCCTCTTCATGATCGGCTTAAGAAAAATCCTCCATCCTAGATTGACAAACATTCTGAAATCATTAGATTTCTTAAAACCAAAGTTCACAATTTTTCTTGTCTTTACCTACCTGTTCCTCATGCATTCAAAATTATTGAAATAGATGCATCTAATTTAGGATATGGTGGTATTTTAAAATAGAAATTGCATGATAAAGAATGTATCATTGCATTTACATCAAAATATTGGAATAGTACTCAACAAATCTATTCCACAATCAAAATAGAAATTTTAGCCATAGTTTTGTGCATCACAAAATTTGAATATGATTTACTCAATCAAAAATTTTTGGTCCGAGTTGATTGCAAATCGGCTAAAGAAGTCTTACAAAAAGATATCAAAAATCTTGCATCAAAACAAATTTTTGCCAGATGGCAAGCTATCTTAAGCGTTTTTTATTTTGAAATTGAGCACATCAAGGGCAACTCAAACTCTCTCCCTGACTTTCTCACATGTGAATATTTGCAGGGAATTAAGTGAGATCAGGATGCCTAAAAAGGCAATTATCGCCTCTTCAAGAGGCAGAGGCAAAGGCATTCGTTTGAGCTGATTTGGAACGCCGGTTTGGGCCATCAAATCTCGGGCAAAGTATGGACTATTATACATTGCTGGAAAGTCCAGAATGTCTACTTTCCAATGCAGTTGAGAGCGCGCCAATTGGGCTTCTGTAGCTCTAGAAAATCCACTTCGAGTACAGGGAGATCAGAATCCAATAGCATCTGCAGTCCTTTTCAGCCTCTGAATCAGATTTTTGCTCAGGTCCCTCAATTTCAGCCAGAAAATACCTGAAATCACAGAAAAACACACAAACTCATAGTAAAGACCAGAAAAGTGAATTTTAACTAAAAACTAATAAAAATATAATAAAAACTAACTAAAACATACTAAAAACAATGCCAAAAAGCGTATAAATTATCCGCTCATCACAACACCAAACTTAAATTGTTGCTTGTCCCCAAGCAACTGAAAATCAAATAAGATAAAGAGAAGAGAATATGCAATGAATTCCAAAAATATCTATGAAGATCGGTGAACCTTTTCAGATTATGACTCAGCTTTGCTAGAGTCCCCAATTAGAGGTGTCCAGGGTTCTTAAGCACACTCTTTTTACCTTGGATCACAACTTTATTATTTTTTTCTTTTTTTTTGAGTATTCATTGCTTTTTCTTGCTTCAAGAATCATTTTTATGATTTTTCAGATCCTCAGTAACATGTCTCCTTTTTCATCATTCTTTCAG
>NC_029776.3:46198486-46200005 GCF_000817695.3 Arachis duranensis | reverse complement strand
TCAATTAAGAACATTTTTCATTTAAGAAAGGTGATGGATTCATAGGACATTCATAACTTTAAGGCATAGACACTAAGACACTAATGATCATGAGACACAAACATAGGTAAACATAAGCATAATTTTTGAAAAACAGGAAAATAAGGAACAAGGAGATTAAAGAACGGGTCCACGTTAGTGATGGCGGCTTGTTCTTCCTCTTAAAGATCTTATGGAGTGCTTGAGCTCCTCAATGTCTCTTCCTTGCCTTTGTTGCTCCTCTCTCATGATTTTTTGATCTTCTCTAATTTCATAGAGGAGGATGGAATGTTCTTGGTGCTCCACCCTTAGTTGTCCCATGTTGGAACTCAATTCTCTTAGTGAGGTGTTGATTTGCTCCCAATAGTTTTGTGGAGGAAAGTGCATCCCTTGAGGTATCTCGGGGATTTCATGGTGAGTGGGATCTCTTGTTTGCTCCATCCTTTTCTTAGTGATGGGCTTGTCCTCATCAATGAGGGTGTCTCCCTCAATGTCAATTTCAACTGAATAACAGAGGTGACAAATGAGATGAGGAAAGGCTAATCTTGCCAAGGTAGAAGACTTGTCCGCCACCTTATAAAGTTCTTGGGCTATAACCTCATGAACTTCTACTTCCTCTCCAATCATGATGCTATGAATCATGATGGCCCGGTCTATAGTAACTTCAGACTGGTTGCTAGTGGGAATGATTGAGCGTTGGATAAACTCCAACCATCCCCTAGCCACGGGCTTGAGATCATGCCTTTTTAGTTGAACCGGCTTCCCTTTTGAATCTATCTTCCATTGAGCGCCCTCTTCATAAATGTCTATGAGGACTTGGTCCAACCTTTGATCAAAGTTGATCCTTCTAGTGTAAGGGTATTCATCTCCTTGCATCATGGGCAAGTTGAATGCCAACCTTAAATTTTCCGGACTAAAATCTAAGCATTTCCCCTAAACCATTGTAAGCCAATTCTTTGGGTTCGGGTTCACACTTTGATCATGGCTCTTGGTGATCCATGCATTGGCATAGAACTCTTGAACCATTAAGATTCTGACTTGTTGAATGGGGTTGGTAAGAACTTCCCAACCTCTTCTTCGGATCTTATGTCGGATCTCTGGATATTCACTCTTTTTGAGTTTGAAAGGGACCTCGGGGATCACCTTCTTCAAGGCCACAACTTCATAGAAGTGGTCTTGATGCACCCTTGAAATGAATCTCTCCATCTCCCATGACTCGGAGGTGGAAGCTTTTTCCTTCCCTTTCCTCTTTCTAGAGGTTTCTCTGGCCTTAGATGCCATAAACGGTTATGGAAAAACAAAAAGCAATGCTTTTACCACACCAAACTTAGAAGGTTTGCTCATCCTCAAGCAAAAGAAGAAAGAAGAGAGTAGAAGAAGAAGAAATAGAGGAGATGGAAACGGCTTTGTGGTTCGGCCAAAGGGGGAGAAGTAGTGTTTAGGTTGTGTGAAAATGAAGGGGTGAAGATGGGTTTATATAGGGGTGGAGAGAGTGGTAGGT
>NC_029776.3:46182699-46198251 GCF_000817695.3 Arachis duranensis | reverse complement strand
GGGATCCTGTGGGGTCCACAGATCCTGAGGTGTCAAGGAAAAGTCATCCCTGCACCAAGTGGCGAGCAAAAATGCTCTTCATGCCAATTCTGGCGTTAAACGCCGGGCTGGTGCCCATTTCTGGCGTTTAACGCCAACTTTTTACCCTTTCCTGGCGTTTAACGCTAGTCTGGTGCCCCTTTCTGGTGTTAAACGCCCAGAATGGTGCCAGGCTAGGCATTTAACGCCCATTCTGCTACTCTTACTGGCGTTTAAACGCCAGTAAGTTCCTCCTCCAAGGTTTTTGAGAGAAGCTCTTCATGCTTCCTCTCCATGGTGATAGAGGGATATCCTTGAGCCTTAAACACAAAGGATTCTTCATTCACTTGAATGATTAATTCTCCTCTGTCCACATCAATCACAGTCTTTGCTGTGGCTAGGAAGGGTCTGCCAAAGATGATGGATTCATCCATGCACTTCCCAGTCTCTAGGACTATGAAATCAGTAGGGATGTAATGGTCTTCAATCTTTACCAAAACATCCTCTACAAGTCCATAAGCTTGTTTTCTTGAATTGTCTGCCATCTCTAGTGAGATTCTTGCAGCTTGTACCTCAAAGATCCCTAACTTCTCCATTACAGAGAGAGGCATGAGGTTTATACTTGACCCTAGGTCACACAGAGCCTTCTTAAAGGTCATGGTGCCTATGGTATAAGGTATTGAGAACTTTCCAGGGTCTTGTCTCTTTTGAGGTAATTTCTGCTTAGACAAGTCATCCAGTTCTTTGGTGAGCAAAGGGGGTTCATCCTCCCAAGTCTCATTACCAAATAACTTGTCATTTAGCTTCATGATTGCTCCAAGGTATTTAGCAACTTGCTCTTCAGTGACATCTTCATCCTCTTCAGAGGAAGAATACTCGTCAGAGCTTTTGTGCCAGTTTGGGCGTTTAACTCCCATTCTTGTGCCAGTTCCGGCGTTTAACGCCGGGCAGTTTTGAGCTGATTTAGAATGCCGGTTTGGGCCATCAAATCTCGGGCAAAGTATGGACTATTATAAATTGCTGGAAAGCCCAAGATGTCTACTTTCCAACGCCGTTGAGAGCGCGCCAATTGGGCTTCTGTAGCTCCAGAAAATCCACTTCGAGTGCAGGGAGATCAAAATCCAACAGTATCTGTAGTCCTTTTCAGCCTCTAAATCAGATTTTTGCTCAGGTCCCTCAATTTCAGCCAAAAAATACCTGAAATCACAGAAAAACACACAAACTCATAGTAAAGACCAGAAAAGTGAATTTTAACTAAAAACTAATAAAAATATAATAAAAACTAACTAAAACATACTAAAAACATACTAAAAATAATGCCAAAAAGCGTATTAATTATCCGCTCATCAAATCTCAATCTGATCATGAATCTGGGTCTTCTACCCAACAACCCTCCAAAAAATCAACCCAACAATCTATTGAACCAGCTACTAATCAAGCCAAACAAACTAAGGTAGATTATGCCTTCCCAATCGAAACCCTTTTGGCCTTACAAGACCAAGGTATCACCAAAATTAACAAAAAATCTTGGGCTGATATATGCAGTGAGTAGCCAGTCAAAAAATAATCGCACATAAACCAAAAGAAAAAGCCAGGGCTCTAACACCACAAACATCCTCAATCACAACAAAAACACAAAAAGCCCAAGGCAATTATATCCCCACAAACAAAAATTCAAACATTATCCAAATAGAGCCTGACTTTTTGGATGAATTGCTAAACAAAGTTATCCCAAAAATCTTTCCTACCGGATTCCATTTCAAACCAATCTCACCCAATAAAACTTGCCAATTTTATGAGTTCATTTTAGTAGATACTGACTTAGTATCCTATTAAACAATACAAGGACAAACCTAATCCTAAACTCATAACCCATTCAACAATCCAAATCCTCAAAGTGTTGACCCCAAAGCAATTCGGAACAATCTAAACAAAAATAAAAAATTTTCTCAAAACTATGACCCAATAAGTTTTAATTATTGGGACTACATGGAAGCCTGGACTAAAGTATTTTGGTTTCAAAATACTCCGTACAGACATTCATGGTTAATTTATTTTAAAAGAAATTCAAAATATGTTTTTCTAAACTGGTTCTACCAATGGTGGGACTTTTTTGGGCCAATCCCAAAAATCCTACCCTCTCCTACCGATGAAGGGTATAAACTATTTCAATCAAAATTTGACATTCAGAAAATATGTGTTCCTGTAATGTTAAAATTTTTCTCAATTTTCTCTTTGTCCTGGGTATTCTCGTGGCAATATCAATATACAAAACCGGACCATCCTAAAGCATTTCCAATCTTACAAAGGCATGCTTATGTCAAATGGTGGTCTCAATTTGATTCATCAATGGCCTATCTAGAAAAGGTCAGAGAATGGTTCAAAACCAATCCCAAGAGTCAGAAGATCTCAGATCCAAAAATGACCTCGTTTCTCAATCGAAAGGCACAAATTCAGGCAGCTCTTGCAGCCTCACAATCAAAGAAATCAATCAAAGGGAAGATGAAGAGTCCTCATCTAAAGATCATTCACTTGCTTCAAGAAGATGAAGAGTCCTCATCTAAAGAAGAAAGTGATGAAGAATGTAAAGACAATCAAGTTGAGGAAGACTGTTTTGAAGTTTGTCTAGCTGATGATTAAAACTGAAAATGTTGTAATAATGCCAAGACAACAACTGGAACTATTTGAAACCGGTATTGTGACTATAGTCTAGGTTATATTTACCTGTACTGTAGAAACAGTAAAATTTTCAATTATAAAAGGAGGTCTCGTTCTCATTGTGAGGTACTCTTTCATTTTACACCATCATAGAGAGAGGTTAGAGAGAGAAGCTCTGAGAGTTCCCTTGTAAGCTCTCCAGCTCTTCTTCTTTCCCATTCTTCTCTTCAAGTTTTCTTCAATCCAATTCAATAAAGATTTTCTAGTTCTTCAATTTCGTGTTTAATATTATTGCATCTGCATATGTGTGCGGACTACCGCCACATCTTACTTCATACTAACTTGCATATGCGTGCGGATTACCGCCGCATCTAATTTCATATTACTTCCTTGTCTCTGCATCTGCATCATACATACATAACTGCATTTTTCTATTGCACCTTCTTCCCCTTTTTCGCAAGCCGAGTTTAGAGCTTGTTATTTGTATTTTTGGAACTTTGACCTTATATATATTATTTTTTCCGCTAGATCTTATCTACCTTTCTACTTTTATCCGATCGTGAGTGTTGCGTTGTTCTGTTTGTGTGTTGTTTAATTTTTCTTCAAGGCTCCTAGTTAAATTTCTTTTTTCAACATACCTATATATGTATCTTCTTTTTAGAGATCGTAATACCTCGCCACCTCTGATTTACATCCTAGGTGTAAAGTTTTGTGTGTTAGGGTGTTACAAATATCTAATTAGACATATTAGGTATTATACATGTTATCAATTAACGTTTTACAGCATCAATCTTTAAAAAAAATTGTTAATAGAGTGACTGGAGGATAAATATGATTCATTCGTAATCTTTGAAGGACCAATTTGTTTGAAAATATTTTTCAGGGATGAATTTTAAAGAATGTCTTATCTTTTAGGGACTAATTTGACTATTAACCCGTTTATGAATGAAAGTTTTCTAAATTCTTATTATCCATTTTACTTTCAGGAGTTTTGCACCTCTTGTAAATCACTCGAGTAGGTTAAGTTTCATGCGGAGGGAAACTTTTGATATTTTTTGCCCCTTTATAAATACACAAATCTAACATATTACGCTTAGTTATAAATGTATTATTATGAGTGTCTAAAATTGTAATTAAATTTTGATAATAATAAATTAATAACGTTAATTACAAATGTAACTAATTGGGTCATTGGTTATAGAAACTCCTTAGGTGTTCTATATACAACACGTTTATTTGACATAAATTATCTTTATATTTTTTACTCGTTGCTCTAAACTTTAATTTTTATTTTCATAATACGTTATTAACATGAATTCTGTTTTAGTCTAATTTCATGATGTTAAACATGGAAAAAACATGAATTTTTCATACTTAATATAATATAAGTTTTCAGCTAGAACAACAAGCATAACACAACAACATAGAGAATGTAGAAGAGTAGAATAGATGATAATTGAGTAAAAATAAAATATAAAACAAAAAATTCACAAAAGTGAGAGTAGTAATGTAATAGTCCTAAATCAGGGAGACATGTATTGAATAGAGTATGTAATATATAAAAAAATATAATAGACATATTTGGCTTTTGAGAGGTCAATTCTCTCCTCAACTCCTAACAAACTTCACAATTCTTTGCCTAAAAGGCTTATTGCTTTCTATTGTCTATTTATATCTGTCTCTCTCATAGTCTGTCTGTCTTTCTTCTAAACCAACTCTTACAATATCTCCTACTCAATCTATTATTTTTCTTTCTCTCCTCTTGTAAATATATTGAAAATGGATAATTTTCTTATATTGCCCTTAAACATCTTTGTTGCTAGGGTGCATAACATATAAACTAGCAATAACTATTTACAATAAGCACTTGATGCTAAAAATCTGAAACTCACTTAGCATCCAAAAAACATGGAGATACCATAAAGAAAGAACTAATATCATCAAGCGAAAATAAGACTAAGACATTTATTTTTCTGCATCATCACCTTCACAAAGGATTAAAAGTAAAATACTAAACTATAAAAGATCCACAAGAATTGCGAATAAATTTAAAAAATAGATATGATCAACAAAAGACTATATTCTTATGTAAAGTTTGTTATATGTGGATGCACTTAAAGTTGCAAGAACAGTCTATAAATACAACTCTACTCTCTTTATAAAAGTAAATTCTCACTTAAAGATTTAATTAAAAAAGCATATGTCGTATTCTAGCTTCTAATATACTATTGCAGCAACAATGTTGTGAAAAGAATGTTAGAAAATAATATTTCTATATCATAACCATTATGTTATGTGAAAAATGTATGTTAGAAACCTCTTATTTTCTCTAATTTCTAATAAACAACTATTGACAATGCTGAATCACATATTACAATAAACTAGAAATTTATTAATACAAATATATTTATAATTTAGCATAACTATCTAGGTTATTTGGATTTTGATGGTAATCAGTGGCTAAGAGAAGGGGGTTGAATCTTAGCCTCATTTTTTCTGAGTTATGCTTGCTGTCTGGTAAAATGCCTTGAGAAGATATTTTTGTTTTTTGTCTCGTACCCAGCCAAGAGACTTTTTCTTTTTGTCTCGTAACCAGGCAAGAGATATTTTTCAGTTTTGTCTCCTGGTGCACGAAATTGTGATCTCAATGGCGCCAACAACTTGGTATGCACAATTGTAATATCACTCTTCTTCACAACTTCGCACAACTAACCAGAAAGTGCACTGGGTCGTCCAAGTAATAAACTTTACGTGAGTAAGGGTCGATCCCATGGAGATTGTCAGCTTGAAGCAAGCTATGGTCACCTTGTAAATCCCAGTCAGGCGGATTCAAATAGTTATAGAGTTTTAATAATTAAAAGATAAATAAAACGTAAAATAAAGATAGAGATACTTATGTAATTCATTGGTGGGAATTTCAGATAAGTGTAAGGAGATGCCTCATTCCTTCTGAATCTCTGCTTTCCTACTGCCTTCATCCAATCCTTCATACCGCTTTCTATGGCAAGCTGTATGTTGGGTGTCACCGTTGTCAATGGCTACTTCCTGTCCTCTTAGTGAAAATGGTCCTCTATGGTCTCCCACATGGCTAATCAGCTGTTGGTTCTCAATCGTGTAGGAATAGGATTTACTATCCTTTTGTGTCTGTCACCACGCCCTACAGTCACGAGTTTGAAGCTCGTCACAGTCATCCCATCCCAGATCCTACTCAAAATACCACAGACAAGGTTTAGACTTTCCGGATCTCAAGAATGCTGCCAATGGATTCTAACTTATACCACGAAGACTCTGATCTCATGGAATGGAAGGCTCTGTTGTCAGGAGAGGCAACCATACGTTGTGGACTAGGAATCCAAGAGATACACACTCTAACTTTCGCAGGTAGAAAGGGAGTGTTTGTCAGGCACGCGTTCATAAGTGAGAATAGTGATGAGTATCACGGATCATCACATTCATCAGGTTGAAGTGCGAATGAATATCTTAGAACAAGAATAAGCATGAATTGAATAGAAACCAGTAGTAATTGCATTAATACTCGAGGAACAGCAGAGCTCCACACCCTTAATCTATAGTGTGTAGAAACTCCACCGTTGAAAATACATAAGTGATAATGGTTCAGGCATGGCCGAGAGGCCAGCCTCCAAAACGTGATCAAATGATCAAAAGATAATCCAAAGATGAAAATATAATAGTAAAAAGTCCTATTTATACTAGACTAGTTACTAGGGGTACAGAAATGAGTAAATGATGTAGAAATCCACTTTCGGGCCCACTTGGTGTGTGCTTGGGCTAAGCATTGAAGCTTTCATGTGTAGAGGTCTTCCTTGGAGTTGAATGCCAGTTTGTAACTTGTTTCTGGCATTTGACTCTGCTTTGTAACTTGTTTCTGGCATTTAACGCCAGAATAGGGTAGAAAGCCGGCGTTAAACGCAAATTTGCGTCATCTAAACTTGGGCAAAGTATGGACTATTATATATTGCTGGAAAGCCCTGGATGTTTACTTTCCATTTCGAGTGCAGAGAGGTCAGAATCCAATAGCATTAGCAGTCCTTCGTCAGCCTCTGAATTAGATTTTTGCTCAGGTCCCTCAATTTTAGCCAGAAAATACCTGAAATCACAGAAAACACACAAACTCATAGTAAAGTCCAGAAATGTGAATTTTGCTTAAAAACTTATAAAAATATGCTAAAAACTAACTAAATCATACTAAAAACTATATGAAAATAGTGCCAAAAAGCATATAAATTATCCGCTCATCACAACACCAAACTTAAATTTTTGCTTGTCCCCAAGCAACTGAAAACAAAATAGGATAAAAAGAAGAGAATATACAATGAATTCCACAATATCAATGAAACTTAGTCCCAATTAGATGAGCGGGGCTAGTAGCTTTTTGCTTCTGAACAGTTTTGGCATCTCACTTTATCCTTTGAAATTCAGAATGATTGGCATCTATAGGAACTTAGAATTTTAGCTAGTGTTATTGATTCTCCTAGTTCAATATATTGATTCTTGAACACAGCTACTTTATGAGTCTTGGTCGTGGCCCTAAGCACTTTGTTTTCCAGTATTACCACCGGATACATAAATGCCACAGACACATAACTGGGTGAACCTTTTCGGATTGTGACTTAGCTTTGCTAAAGTCCCTAATTAGAGGTGTCCAGAGTTCTTAAGCACACTCTTTTTTCTTTGAATCGCGACTTTAACCACTCAGTCTCAAGCTTTTCACTTGGACCTTCATGACACAAGCACATGGTTAGGGACAGCTTGATTTAGCCGCTTAGGCCTGGATTTTATTTCCTTAGGCCCTCTTATCCATTAATGTTCAAAGCCTTGGATCCTCTTTACCCTTGCCTTTTGGTTTTAAGGGCTATTGACTTTTTCTGCTTGCTTTTTCTTTTTCCTTCTTTTTTTCTTTTTTTTTCGTAAGCTTTGTTATTCACTGCTTTTTCTTCAAGAATCATTTTCATGATTTTTCAGATTATCAATAACATTTCTCTTTGTTCATCTTCTTTCAAGAGCCAACAATTTTAACAGTCATAAACTTCACTATAAAAAATATGCACTGTTCAAGCATTCATTCAGAAAACAAAAAGTATTGCCACCACATCAAAATAATTAAACTAATTTCAAGATAAAATCTGAAATCCAAGTACTTCTTGTTCTTTTGTAATTAAGCACATTTTTCATTTAAGAGAGGTAAAGGATTCATGGAATTATTCATAGCTTTAAGACATAGATACTTGACACTAATGATCATGTAATGAAGACACAAACATAGATGTCACAATAAGCATAAAAATCGAAAATAGAAAAATAGATAGACAAGGAGATTAAGGAATGAGTCCACCTTAGTGAGGGTGGCATCTTCCTCTTGAAAATCCTATGGAGTGCTTGAGCTTCTCAATGTCTCTTCCGTGCCTTTGTTGCTCCATCCTTAGTGCTTTTGGTGCTCCTATCCTTAGTTGCTCCCAATAGTTGTGTGGAGGAAAATGTATCCCTTAAGGCATCTCAGGGATTTCTTGATGAGGGAATTCTTTATGCTCTTGTTGAGGTCCATGAGTGGGCTCTCTTGTTGTGCAGTCAAATGCTCTATTACTGAGCTATGGACCCTTGAGATGAATCTCTCTACCTCCCATGACTCGAAGGTGGAAGCTTTTACCTTCCCTTTCCTTTTTCTAGAGGTTTCTCCAGCTTTAGGTGCCATAAATGGTTATGAAAAAATAAAAAGCAATGCTTTTACCACACCAAATTTAAAAGGTTTACTTGTCCTCGAGCAAAAGAAGAAAGAGGGGAGTAGATGAGGATCCTATGGGGTCCACAGATCCTGAGGGGTCAAGGATTTCATCCCTGCTCCTTTTAGGCGTGCAAAACGGCCTTATTGTGCAATCCTGGCATTTAACGCCAGATTGATGCTTGTTTTTAGCGTTAAACGCCAGCTTTTATTCCTTTCCTGGCATTAAACGCTAGGCTGCAAACTATTTCTGGCGTTCAACGCCAGACTGTAGCCTGTTTCTGGTGTTTAACACCAGTCTGGTGCTTGTTTCTGGTGTTTAATGCCCAGAATGGTGCCAGACTAGGCGTTAAATGCCCATTCTGCTACCCTTACTGGTGTTTAAATGCCAGTAAGTTCCTCCTCTAGGGTGTGCTATTTTTAATGCTATTTTTGATTTTTCTTGAATTTTTGCAATTATTTTTGTGACTCTACATGATCATCAACCTAAAAAAAAGAAAATAACTTGAAATAACATAGATAAATAAAAATTGGGTTGCCTCCCAATAAGCGCTTCTTTAATGTCAATAGCTTAACAGTGGGCTCTCATGGAGCCTCACAGATGTTCAGAGCATTGTTGGGACCTCCCAACACCAAACTTAGAGTTTGACTGTGGGGGCTTTGGTTGACTCTGCAGTGAGAGAAGCTTTTCTTGCTTCCTCTCCATGGTTACAGAGGGAGATCCTTGAGTTTTAAACACAAGGCAGTCCTCATTCAGTTGAAGGACCAACTCTCCTCTGTCTACATCAATCACAGCATTTGCTGTGGCTAGGAAGGGTTTTCCAAGGATGATGGATTCATCCTCATCCTTCCCAGGGTCTAGGATTTTGAAATCAGCAGGGATGTAAAGGCCTTTGACCTTTACTAGCACGTCCTCTACCTGTCCATAAGCCTTTTGCATGGATTTGTCTGCCATTTCTAATCAGAATGTGGCAGCCTGTACCTCAAAGGTTTACAGTTTCTCCATTACAGAGAGTGGCATTAAGTTTATGCCTGACCCTAGGTTACACAAAGCCTTCTCAAAGGTCGTGGTGCCTATGACACAGGGAATTAGGAATTTACCAGGATCCTGTTTCTTTTAAGGTAATATCTGCCTAACCAAGTCATTCAGTTCATTGGTGAGCAAGGGGGTTCATCCACCCAAGTCTCATTACCAAATAACTTGGCATTCAGCTTCATGATTGCTCCAAGGTACTTAGTAACTTGCTCTTCAGTAATATCTTCATCCTCTTCAGAAGAAGAATAGTCATCAGAGCTCATGAATGGCAGAAATAGGTTCAATGGAATCTCTATGGTCTCTATATGAGCCTTAGATTTCTTAGGTTCCTCAAATGAAAACTCCTTTTTGTCCAGAGGACGTCCCATGAGGTCTTCCTCACTGGGATTCATGTCCTCCTCCTCCTCTGTAGGTTCGGCCACACCAAGCAAAGTTATGGCCTTGCACTCTCTTTTTGGATTCTCTTCTGTATTGCTTGGGAGAGTACTAGGAGGAGTTTCAGTGACTCTTTTACTCAGCTGGCCCACTTGTGCCTCCAAATTTCTAATGGAGAATCTTGTTTCATTTATGAAACTCAAAGTGGCCTTAGATAGATCAGAGACTATATTTGCTAAGCTAGATGGGTTCTGCTCAAAATTTTCTGTCTGTTGTTGAGATGATGATGGAAAAGGCTTGCTATTGCTAAACATGTTTCTTCCACCATTATTAAAGTCTTGTTGGGGCTTTTGTTGGTCCTTCCATGAGAAATTTGGATGATTTCTCCGTGAGGGATTATAGGTGTTTCCATAGGCTTCACCCATGTAATTCACCTCTGCCATTGCAGGATTTTCAGGATCATATGCTTCTTCTTCAGAAGATGCCTCTTTAGCACTGTTGGGTGCATTTTACAAACCATTCAGACTCTGAGAAATCATATTGACTTGCTGAGTCAACATTTTGTTCTGAGCCAATATGGCATTTAGAGCATCAATTTCAAGAACTCCCTTCCTCTGAGGCGTCCCATTACTCACAGGATTCCTTTCAGAAGTGTACATGAACTGGTTATTTGCAACCATATCAATGAGTTCCTGAGCTTCTGTAGGTGTCTTCTTTAGGTGAATAGATCCACCTGTAGAATGGTCTAATGACATCTTAGACAATTCAGACAGACCATCATAGAATATATCCAGGATGGTCCATTCTGAAAGCATGTCAGAAGGACACTTTTTGGTCGGTTGCTTATATCTCTCCCAAGCTTCATAGAGGGATTCACCTTCTTTCTGTCTGAAGGTTTGAACATCTACTCTAAGCTTACTCAGCTTTTGAAGAGGAAAGAACTTGGCTAAGAAAGCCGTGACCAGCTTATCCCAAGAGTTCAGGCTATCTTTAGGTTGAGAGTCCAACCATAATCTAGCTCTATCTCTTACAGCAAAAGGGAAAAGCATAAGCCTGTAGACCTCGGGATCAACCCCATTGGTCTTAACAGTATTACAGATTTGCAAGAATTTAGTTAAGAGCTAAAAAGGATCTTCTGATGGAAGTCCATAAAACTTGCAATTCTGTTGCATCAAAGAAACTAATTGAGGCTTTAGCTCAAAATTGTTTGCTCCAATGGCAGGGATTGAGATGCTTCTTCCATGGAGGTTGGAATTTGGTGCAGTAAAGTCACCAAGCATCTTCCTTACATTGTTGTTGGGTTCGGCCACGTCTACTTCTTTTTCGAAAATTTCACTAAAGTTCTCTTCAGAGTGTTGTGTTTTAGCTTCTCTTAGCTTCCTCTTTAGAGTCCTTTCAGGTTTCGGAGCAGCTTCAACAAGAATGTTCTTATCCTTGCTCCTGCTCATGTGAAAAAGAAGAGAACAGAAAAGAAGAGGAATCCTCTATGTCACAGTATAGAGATTCCTTTATGTGAGTAGAAGAAGAAAAAATAGAAAAAGGAGAAGAGAAAAATTCGAACACAGAGGAGAAGAGAGGGTTCGAATTTTGAGATGAAGAGAAGTGTTAGTAAATGAATAAATAAATAGAGAAAAGATGAGAGAGAGGGAATTCAAATATTAACTAAAAGAGAAGAAAAATATTTTTGTTTTTATTTTAATTATTAGTTAAAATTCAAAAATTAAGAGAAGAAATAAAATTAAAATTAAAATTTGAAACAATTAGTTAATTAAAAAGAATTTTGAAAAAGGGTGAGGAATTTTAGAAAATTAGAGAGAGAAAAGTAGTTACGTGGTTTTGAAAAAGATAAGAAACAAACAAAAAGTCAATTATTTAGTTGAAAAAGATTTGAAAATAAATTTTGGAAACATAAGAAGTTTAGAAAAGATTTTGAAATTGGTTTTGAAAAAGATATGATTTGAAAAAGATATGTTTGAAAAGATATGATTGAAAAGATATGATTGAAATTTATTTTGAAAAAGAAATTTAGAAAGAATTGATTTTTAAAATTAAAATTGATTACTTGACTAACAAGAAACCAAAAGATATGATTCTAGAATTTAAAGATTGAACCTTTCTCAACAAGAAAGTAGCAAACTTGAAATTTTTGAATCAATCACATTAATTGTTAGTAAACTTTATGAAAATTTGAAATGAAATTAAAAAAAAGATTTTGAACAACAATTTTTAAAATTTTTGAAAATAATAAAAATGAAAAAGATTTGACTTTTGAAAAAGATTTTGAAAAGATAAGATTTTTAAAATTGAAATCTTGACTTGACTAACAAGAAACAACTTATTTTAAAAATTTTTGACTAAGTCTACCCAAAATTTCGAAATTTATGAGTAAAATAAGGAAAATATATTTTTTATTTTTGAATTTAATGAGGAAAGAGAAAAACCACAAAATGACTCAAAATATAAAAATTTTGGATTAAAACAAATGATGCATGCAAGAACACTATGAATGTCAAGATGAACACCAAGAACACTTTGAAAATCAAGATGAACATCAAGACTTATTTTTGAAAAATTTTCAAGAAAAGAAAAACATGCAAGACACCGAACTTAGAAATTTTTAATGCTTAGACACTATGAATGCAAAAATGCATATGAAAAATAACAAAAGACACAAAACAAGAAAATATGAAGATCAAACAAGAAGACTTACCAAGAACAACTTGAAGATCATGAAGAACACCATGCATGAGTTTTCAAAAATTTTTTTAGAAAAATTAAAACATGCAATTGACACCAAACTTAAAAATTAACACTAGACTCAAACAAGAAACACAAATTATTTTTGGTTTTTATGATTTTATTAATTTTTTGGATTTTTTGGAAATTACTTTTAGAAAAATGAAAAAGAGAAAAAATTTTTGAAAGGTTTTTGAAAACTTTTTTGAAAATAAAATAAGAAGAAAATTACCTAATCTGATCAACAAGATGAACCGTCAGTTGTCCAAACTCGAACAATCCCCAGCAACGGCGCCAAAAACTTTGTGCACGAAATTGTGATCTCAATGGCCCCAACAACTTGGTACGCACAATTGTAATATCACTATTCTTCACAACTTCGCACAAATAACCAGCAAGTGCATTGGGTCGTCCAAGTAATAAACCTTACGTGAGTAAGGGTCGATCCCACGGAGACTGTCGGCTTGAAGCAAGCTATGGTCACCTTGTAAATCCCAGTCAGGCGGATTCAAATAGTTATGGAGTTTTAATAATTAAAAGATAAATAAAACGTAAAAAAATAGAGATACTTATGTAATTCATTGGTGGGAATTTCATATAAGTGTAAGGAGATGCCTCATTCCTTCTGAATCTCTGCTTTCCTATTACCTTCATCCAATCCTTCATACCCCTTTCCATGGCAAGATGCATGTTAGGTGTCACCGTTGTCAATGGCTACTTCCTGTCCTCTCAGTGAAAATGGTCCTCTACGGTCTCCCGCATGGCTAATCAGCTGTTGGTTCTTGATCGTGTAGGAATAGGATTTACTATCCTTTTGCGTCTATCATCACACCCTACAGTCACGAGTTTGAAGCTCGTCACAGTCATCCCATCCCAGATCCTACTTGGAATACCACAAACAAGGTTTAGACTTTTCGGATCTCAAGATGTTGCTGGTGCACGAAAATTACACTCACACTATGTAATTCCGCACAACTAACCAGCAAGTGCACTGGGTCGTCCAAGTAATACCTTACATGAGTAAGGGTAGAATCCCACGGAGATTGTTGGCTTGAAGCAAGCTATGGTTATCTTATTATTCTTAGTCAGGATACCAATAGGGTTTTTTAATTTCAATTGTAAAAAGTGGGCAAGCTGTATGTAGGGCGTCACCGTTGTCAATGGCTACTTCCCATCCTCTCAGTGAAAATGGTCCAAATGCTCTATCACAGCACGGCTAATCATCTATCGGTTCTCGATCATGTCGGAAAAGGATCTATTGATCCTTTTGCGTCTGTCATTACGTCCAACACTCGTGAGTTTGAAGCTCGTCACAGTCATCCTATCCATGAATTCTACTAGGAATACCACACACAAGGTTTAGACTTTCCGGATTCTCAAGGATGCTGCCAATGGATTCTAGCTTATACCACGAAGATTCTGATTAAGGAATCTAAGAGATACTCATTCAATCTAATATAGAACGGAGGTGTTTGTCAGGCACACGTTCATGGGTTGAGAATGGTGATGAGTGTCACGGATCATCACATCCATCACAGTTAAGTACGAATCAGCATCTTTGATAGAAGCAAGCATGTTTGAATGGAAAACAGAAGTCATTGCATTAATTCATCGAGACGCTGCAGAGCTCCTCACCCCCAACAATGGAGTTTAGAGACTCATGCCATCAAAAAGTACAAATTTCATATCTAAAATTTCATGAGATACAAAATAAGTCTCTAAAAGTTGTTTAAATACTAAACTAGTAACCTAGGTTTATAGAAAATGAGTAAACTAAGATAAATGGTGCAGAAATCCACTTCTGGGGCCCACTTGGTATGTGCTGGGGCTGAGACTTGAGCTTCTCACGTGCCTGGGCTATTTCTGGAGTTAAACGCCAGGTTGTAACTTGTTTCTGGCATTTAACTCCAAGTTGCAACCTATTTCTAGCGCTGAACGCTAGAATGTAACATGTAACTGGCGTTAAACGCCAGTTTACGTCGTTTATCTTCGCACAAAGTATGGACTATTATATATTGCTGGAAAGCCCTGGATGATGTCTAATTTCCAACCCAATTGAGAGCGCACCAATTGGACTCTTGTAGCTCCAAAATATCTATTCCGAATGCAGGGAGGTCAGAATCCAACACCATCAGCAGTCCTTTTTCAGCCTGAGTCAGATTTTTGCTCAGCTCCCTCAATTTCAGCCAGAAAATACCTGAAATCACAGAAAAACACACAAACTCATAGTAAAGTCCAGAAATATAATTTTTTTCTAAAAACTAATAAAAATATACAAAAAACTAACTAAAACATACTAAAAACTACATAAAATTACCCCCAAAAAGCGTATAAAATATCCGCTCATCACAACACCAAACTTAAACTGTTGCTTGTCCTCAAGAAACTAGATAAATAAAATAGGATAAAAAGAAATCAAGAAGCAATAGTATCTCAGAGTTTTCAGTGAAGTTCAGATTCTAACTAGATGAGCGGGACTAGTAGCTTTTTACTTCTGAACAGTTTTGGCATCTCACTTTTTCCTTTGAAATTCAGAATGATTGGCATCCATATGAACTCAAAATTCAGATAGTATTACTGATTCTCCTAGTTTAGTATGTTGATTCTTGAACACAGCTACTTGATGAGTCTCGGCCGTGGCCCTAAGCACTTCGTTTTCCAATATTACCACCAGATACATAAATGCCACAGACACATAACTGGGTGAACCTTTTCAGATTGTGACTTAGCTTTGCTCAAGTCCCCAATTAGAGGTGTCCAGAGTTCTTAAGCACACTCTTTTACTTTGGATCACAACTTTAACCACTCAGTCTCAAGCTTTTCACTTGGAGCCTTGCCTTTTGGTTTAAAGGGCTATTGGCTTTTTCTACCTCTTTTGCTTTTTTTTTTCACAGCTTTTTCTTTCTTCAAGAATTAATTTCATGATTTTTCAGATAAGCAATAATATTTCTCTTGTTCATCATTCTTTCAGGAGCCAACAATTTTAACATTA
>NC_029776.3:46153594-46182658 GCF_000817695.3 Arachis duranensis | reverse complement strand
TGGAGATAAAATCAAAATAGATATACTACTTACTACTCATATATAACTTCTAAGGTAAATTCCTATAAGAATAACTATCACAGAGTTAAAGCTAAGATTAGGACTCAACAACCTTTATTTTGGAAAATAGATGTTCCTCTAGTCTGTGGGGTGCTTGGTCCTTCAAGAGATAGCTTTTGATGCTTCAGTTCCTTCAAGTCACGCCTTTGCTCTTCTTGTTCCCCAAGCAATTTGCAAAGCATGCTATTTTGATTATTCTGTTCTTCCTTTATTTGGTCCATAGCTTCTTGCAACTTGGCAACAGATGCTTCAAGATGCTCCCAGTTTTCAATTTGAGGGATCTCCGGGAGGAATTCCTGTGCTCTCCTCTTGATGGGGTCGTCCTGCACTTGTTGTCTTTCCATTGATATTTTGGTGATTGGTCGCTCAATTGAGATATACTCAGTTACTCCCATTTTCACACCAGCATCTTTACATAGTATAGAGATTAAGCTTGGATAAGCCAATTTGGCATCTTTGGAGTTCTTATTTGGAATTATGTAAAGTTCACATGAAATCAGCTGATGAACTTCCACTTCTCTTCCTAACATAATGCAATGGATCATCACTGCTCTTTTAATGGTGACTTCAGAGCGGTTGGTAGTGGGCAGTATATAACGCCCAATGAAGTCCAGCCAGCCTTTGGCGACTGGTTTGAGATCTTCTCTCTTGAGTTGATTTGGGACGCCCTTAGTGCTGGTTGTCCACTTGGTTCCAGGGAGGCATATGTCCTCTAGAATCTTGTCCAAGCCCTTATTTGTTCTCATTATTCTCCTATTAAAGGAGTCTGGGTCATCTTTCAACTGAGGTAGCTTAAAGATCTCCTTGATTTTGTCAGGATGGATGTGAACAATCTTTCCTCTGACCAAGGTCCGATAGTCATAGAGGGCAGTTCCAGATATTCTCTGCCTGTTTGTTTGCCACAGATTAGAGTAGAATTCCTGAACCATGTTCCTTCCCACCTTTGTTTCAGGATTAGCTAGGATTTCCCAGCTCCTGTTTCAAATTTGCTCTTGGATCTCCGGATATTCATCTTCTTTCAGATCGAATTTGACTTCCAGGATCACTGATCTTAGACCCATTATTTTGTAGTAATTATCTGAATGTTCTTTGGTTAAGAACTTCCCTTGATTCTAAAGTGGTTTTGGAATATTCTCTTTCTTGCCTCTTGGAGTAGTTTGCTTCCCCTTAGGAGCCATGATCTTAGTGGGTATGGCTTAGTGATCACAGATAAACACACCAAACTTAGAGGGTTGCTTGTCCTCAAACAAAAGAAAGGAAAGGAGAGGGATAGAAGGAGAGCTAATTTTGAATGGTGGATGAGAGGAGGGAGGCTGAATGTGGATTTAAAGGGAGGGGTGGGTTTTCGAAAATTTAAAAAAAAAAAAGATAAGATAGAAGATATGATTTGTAGAAGATAAGTATGATAGGAAGAAGATATAATTTAAAATTAAAAAGTTATGAAAGATATTTGAAAAAGATAAATTTGAATTTTGAGAAGAAAATATGATGAGTTTGAAAAGATTTGAAAAGAATTTAAAAAGATTTGAAAAGAAGTTGAAAAAATTTTGTGTTTATGAATTAAGATACATTTGATATCTTTTGAAAAGGGATTTTAGAAATTAGGATTAAAAATTTTTGGAATTGAAGTTTGAAAGATGGGAGTTTGTAACATGTTTATGCAAGAAATCATGAATTGAAACGTGAAAAATGGAAAAAAATTGAGTTGAAAACGAATTCACCTCCTCCCCACAATCCTGGCGTTAAACGCTTAAACGCTGCATGTTTTGGGCGTTTAACGCCCATCTGTAGCTTCTCCTGGGCGTTTAACTGTTGCTTCTGGCTGGCGTTAAATGCCAGGAGTTCCTTTGTCACTGGGCGTTTTTCTGAACGTCCAGGACGCTGTAAATCTGGCGTTCAACGCCCAGAAGATGCTTCTTTCTGGCGTTTAACTCCCAGATGGCTATCTCTACTGGCGTTGAACGCCCAGTAGATGCTTCTTTTGGGTGTTCAACACCCAAAATAGCTCTTACTGGATTTTTCGCACCATTGAGCTTCCTTTTTGCTGTTTTATCCTCTGAATCCTTCTGTAACTCTGTGAACTCAAGCAATTGCTATTTTACCTTTGAAGATAATTGACATAAACCTGTAAAAATCAATTAATTAACAATTAAGCTTTGTTAATGGCTGGGTTGCCTCCCAGCAAGCGCTTCTTTATTGTCTTTAGCTGGACTATTACTGAGCTTTAATCAAGTCTCTATTTTGAGTATTCTTGCTCAAAATTGCTTTCAAGATAATGTTTGACTCTCTGTCCATTAACAATGAACTTTTTGTTAGAATCATTATCCTGAAGCTCCACGTATCCATACGGTGACACACTTGTAATTATATATGGACCTCTCCATCGGGATTTCAATTTCCCGGGAAATAATCTGAGCCTAGAATTAAACAGTAGAACTTCCTACCCTGGCTCAAAGACTCTGGATGACAACTTCTTATCATGCCATCTTTTTTCTTTCTCTTTGTAAATTTTTGCATTTTCGAAAGCATTGAGTCTGAATTCCTCTAGCTCATTTAACTGGAGCAATCATTTTTCTCCAGCTAACTTGGCATCAAGGTTTAGGAATCTGGTTGCCCAATAGGCCTTATGCTCCAGTTCCACTGGCAAGTGACAGGCTTTTCCATACACAAGCTGGTATGGAGAAGTTCCTATAGGAGTCTTGAATGCTATTCTATATGCCCACAGAGCATCATCCAAGCTTCTTGCCTAATCCCTTCTACACTTAATCACAGTCCATTCCAGGATTCTTTTAAGTTCTCTATTAGAGACTTCAGCTTGCCCATTTGTCTGTGGATGATATGGAGTGGCCACCCTATGGCTAACTCCATATCGAACCAAAGCAGAGTAAAGATGTTTATTGCAGAAATGAGTACCCCCATCACTGATTAGTACTCTAGGGATACCAAATCTGCTGAAGATGTGTTTCTGGAGGAATTTCAGCATTGTCTTAGTATCATTAGTGGGTGTTGTAATAGCTTCAACCCATTTGGATACATAATCCACTGCCACCAGAATATAAGTGTTTGAGTATGATGGGGGGAAAGGTCCCATGAAGTCAATACCCCAAACATCAAACATCTCAATCTCTAAGATCCCTTGTTGAGGCATGGCATAACTGTGAGGCAGATTGCCAGATCTTTGGCAACTGTCATAATTAAGTACAAACACTCGAGAGTATTTATAGAGAGTAGGCCAGTAGAAGCCACATTAGAGGACTCTTGTGGCTGTTTGCTCACTTCCAAAATGTCCTCCATACTGATCCATGGCAGTGCCAGAGGATCTTTTGTGCTTCTTCCTTAGGCACACATCTACGGATTACTCCGTCTGCACATCTCTTGAAGAGATATGGTTCATCCCAAAGATAATACTTTGCATCCGTGATCAATTTTTTTATTACTACCTACTGTACTCCTTGAGTATGAATCTCACTGCCTTGTAGTTTGCAATGTCTGCAAACCATGGTACTTCCTGGATGGCAAAGAGTTGCTCATCCGGAAAGTTTTCAGAGATCTCAGTAAGAGGGAGGGACGCCCCTTCTATTGGTTCTATTCAGGACAGATGATTTGCTACTTGGTTCTCTGTCCCTTTTCTGTCTCTTATTTCTATATCAAACTCTTGCAGAAGCAACACCCATCTGATGAGTCTGGATTTTGAATCCTGCTTTGTGAGTAGATATTTAAGAGCAGCATGGTCAGTGTACACAATCACTTTTGATCCTACTAAATTGGATCTGAACTTGTCAATGGCATAAACCACTGTAAGTAACTCTTTTTCTGTGGTTGTGTAGTTCTTCTGTGCATCATTTAAAACACGACTGGCATAGTAAATAACGTGCAGAAGCTTGTCATGCCTTTGTCCCAACACTGCACCAATGGCATAGTCACTGGCATCACACATCAGTTCAAATGGTAATGTCCAATCTGGTGCAGAGATGATTGGTGCTATGACCAGCTTAGCTTTCAGTGTTTCAAACGCCTGCAGATATTCCTTATCAAAGATAAATGGTGTGTCAGCAGCTAGCAGATTACTCAGAGGTTTGGTAATTTTTGAAAAATCTTTTATAAACCTCCTATAGAATCCTGCCCCAGAAAGTTATTGCAGCTTATACCACAAAGATTCTGATTAAGGAATCTACGAGATACTCATTCAATCTAATGTAGAACGGAGGTGCTTGTCAGGCATACGTTCATGGGTTGAGAATGGTGATGAGTCTCACGGATCATCACATCCATCACAGTTAAGTACGAATAAGCATCTTAGATAGAAGCAAGCGTGTTTGAATGGAAAACAGAAGTTATTGCATTAATTCATCGAGACGCTGCAGAGCTCCTCACCCCCAATAATGGAGTTTAGAGACTCATGCCGTTAAAAAGTACAAAGTTCAGATCTAAAATGTCTTGAGATACAAAATAAGTCTCTAAAAGTTGTTTAAATACTAAACTGGTAACCTAGGTTTACAGAAAATGAGTAAACTAAGATAGATGGTGCAGAAATCCACTTCTGGGGCCCACTTGGTGTGTGCTGGGGATGAGACTTGAGCTTCTCACGTGCTTGGGCTGTTTTTGGAGTTAAACGCCAGGTTGTAACCTGTTTCTGGCGTTTAACTCCAACTTGCAACCTGTTTCTGGCGCTGAACGCCAGAATGTAACATGGAACCGGCGTTAAAAGCCAGTTTACGTCATTTATCTTCACGCAAAGTATGGACTATTATATATTTCTGGAAAGCCCTGGATGTCTAATTTCCAACCCAATTGAGAGCGTGCCAATTGGACTCTTTTATCTCCAAAGAATCCTTTCCGAATGCAGGGAGGTCAGAATCCAACAACATCAGCAGTCCTTTTTCAACCTGAGTCAGATTTTTGCTCAGCTCCCTCAATTTCAGCCAGAAAATACCTGAAATCACAGAAAAACACACAAACTCATAGTAAAGTCTAGAAATATGATTTTTGCCTAAAAACTAATAAAAATACACTAAAAACTAACAAAAACATACTAAAAACTACATGAAATTACCCCCAAAAATCGTATAAAATATCCGCTCATCAGTTGCCAATGGATTCTAGCTTATACCACGAAGAATATGATCTCACAGAATGGAAAGCTCTGTTGTTAGGAGAGGCAACCATGTGTCGTGGACCAGGAATCCAAGAGATACACACTCTAGCTTTCGCAGGTAGAATGGGAGTGTTTGTCAGGCACGCGTTCATAAGTGAGAATAATGATGAGTGTCACGGATCATCACATTCATCAGATTGAAGTGCGAATGAATATCTTAGAACAAGAATAAGCATTAATTGAATAGAAACCAGTAGTAATTGCATTAATACTCGAGGAACAGCAGAGATCCACACCCTTAATCTATGGTGTGTAGAAACTCCACCGTTGAAAATACATAAGTGATAATGGTCCAGGCATGGATGAGAGGCCAGCCTCCAAAACGTGATCAAATGATCAAAAGATAATCCAAAGATGAAAATACAATAGTAAAAATTCCTATTTATTCTAGACTAGTTACTAAGGGTACAGAAATGAGTAAATGATGCAGAAATCCACTTTCGGGCCCACTTGGTGTGTGCTTGGGCTGAGCATTGAAGCTTTCATGTGTAGAAGTCTTCCTTGGAGTTGAACGCCAGTTTGTAACTTGTTTCTGGCGTTTGACTCTGCTTTGTAACTTGTTTCTGGCGTTTAACGCCAGAATAGGGTAGAAAGCTGGCGTTAAACGGCAGTTTGCGTCATCTAAACGCGGGCAAAGTATGGACTATTATATATTGCTGGAAAGCCCTGGATGTCTACTTCCTATCCCAATTAATAACGCGCCATTTGGATTTCTGTAGCTCCAAAAATTCCATTTTCAGTGCAGGGAGGTCAGAATCCAATAGCATCAATAGTCCTTTGTCAGCCTCTGAATCAGATTTTTGCTCAGGTCCCTCAGTTTCAGCTTGAAAATACCTGAAATCACAGAAAAACACACAAACTCATAGTAAAGTTCAGAAATGTGAATTTTTCTTAAAAACTAATAAAAATATGCTAAAAACTAGCTAAATCATACTAAAAACTATATGAAAACAATGCCAAAAAGCGTATAAATTATCCGCTCATCATCTCCTATGCAGCAGAAACATAAATGGAGTAGAAGAGAGAGAAAATCACACCAAGATGTATCTTGGTTCAGCTGCTAAGTGCAATGCAGCCTACATCCAGTCTCCATCACAACAGTGATGGAATTTCTCTATAATCATCTTTGATTACAGACACCAATTCTCCCTAGGAACTACCTTTTCTATCCGGGACAAGTCCAGAATCTAACCCCAATCTTGAACTCGACTTGGTCACCTACCAAGCTTTCAACTGCTAAGTGCTAACCCAACTAGCAAAGGGATTCCCACAGAATCATGAAACACAACACAGATGTACAAAGGACCTCTAGGACATCTATGACTTTTTTCTTTTAATTTTGTATACTCTGTCTCTTTCCGCTCTATGGCTTTTTCATACAAACCTTACTATTTGTCTTTTTCTATGAGACTCAAGACAGACAAAACTAAACAGAAAAATACAACATGAGACACATTGAAGGAGAAGAACTTCTGTTAGCTAGGATAGCTATGAGAACTCTGTGCTTTTCACTCTTTTCTCCTTGCTTCAATCCCTAGCTGTTCTCCCTTATTTATAGAAGGGGAAGCCTCCAACGTTGAAACTGTTAGACCGAGCTAACCTTATTCTTCTTCAAACCAAAACCGGTTCGGCCAAAGAGAGAGGAGAGGAAACTGAACGCTAAAACCAACATGCAATTACCTCTGTGTCATCCCTTCTTACCAAGCTTCATCAATCTGGGCCTTCCATCTTGACTTGCTCCCCAAGAAGGATTCCTGACCCTTGATGAGTCCTTGATGCTTGACAGCTCCTCCTGCTCTTATCTTCTGCCTCTTCCTCCACGTAGCCATAGTAGCTACCTCCTGTGGTGGTTGATCAAAAGTAGAGACGAGCCATGCTTCCAAGAGATCTTCTTCCTCTGACCGAAGTGGATTTCTTCCATTTTCAGGTATAGAGAGCTTGAGACTTCCTCACCACTTCTTACCATAAGTGGCAAAGATCTCAGCCACACCATACTGTGGATCTTCTTTTTCCTAACGCCATCATCACAATGGCTTCATGCTTGTGCCTAGCTCCTTCTTCCTTCTTCTGATAACTTGTTTTTGCTTCCATCTTTCCTGTGAAATAACAACCGAACACAGAAGAAAGAGAAGAGAGAGAATGCAAAAAAGTTTTCAAATGAATTAAGAAAGGGAATAAAAATAAATTAAGTTTACACTCCCCATGCCTAGTAGCGTGTAGCTCATTAAAAGCAATCATATCAATTCAACTTTCTCTTTCATGTTTCCAATGCTATTAATGCAAGTTAATTTAATTTTGAAATCCATCAAATGAGTGAAAGTGGCATCCGTTGAAAGCATGCAACCTTTGCTTTCTTCCCTTTTTTAATTTCGGACCAAGCTAATTGGTCTCTCACCAAAAATTGATTTGGGCTTGAACAATTAAATCTGGCCCAACTAGCACAATAATAATTCAGCCATAATTTTTAAAACATTTTCTGCTCAAGGCTAAATTTTAACTTCCCATTGGGCTTGTCATTTTTCGGCCCAAAACAAAATCTGCATAACAAAATTATTAATTAACAAATGTAAATTGAAGATCAAATTAATAATTTTGTAATTAATTATTTTAATAATGTTTGATCATCATCAATTTAATTTGGAGTTTTCCAAACTCATCAGATTTAATCATAATGCTAAAAATAATGAAGATTAAAGGTGTACAACATTGTATTTTTTCGTTAAATCTTTCAAATTTTACCTCATTGAATTGATAATTAAATAGGATTGGAACAAGGATGTTGGTAATATATCTGCGGATCTGATCTGATTGATTCGTAGATCTGAATAAATAATTAAATTTTCACATATCTCATAAGCTCACCTGTAAAATTCGGATAAATAATAAATAATTAATTAATAAATTAAAAGTAAGCTAAAAAAGTTTAAAAAGTTTAAATTTTATAATTTGAAAATTTATTGGTAAAAACTTAACTTAGAACATTAATCGGAGTGCAAAAAATATAAATGATTGCAGAAAAATATATACCAGCATTATAATTAACTGTACAGGTTTGTCCAATATTACGTATAAGAAAAACAAAACTGTAAAAATAACCAAAAAAATATTTAGAATAAAAACCAGAACACTTAACTTAATTATTTTGGCCCTAGGTGGGGCCAATGAGCGAAAGGACAAAAATGCTTCTTGCCCACTTAACATAAAAAATATGCCTCACCCTCCAATTTCACAAAAATCACATATTCTAGAGAGAGAGAGAGAGAGAGAGAGAGAGAGAGAGAGAACTAAGCTCTAGCACTATTCACACCAATGTTCAATCTCACTTTTTCTCAAGATGAAACTCTGATCAAAGACCCGTTTGTCGCTATGCGATCACCTCATTATCCTCTTCGATTCTATATAACTTTTGTGGTGAGTATTCACGAGAACTATGACCCATTTTTGTTTTTCCTCTTATTTTCAAATTTTTGGTATATGTGGGTTGAAAATTATGATTTTGATGCCTTAGGGGAAGCTCAAGCATAATTTCTAGTGGAATTTTGACCTATGATTATGTTGAGTAAGGTAAGAAAACTCATCCCTCCATTATCTCCAATTTTGAGTAAAAACCCTAGTGTAAATACTTGATAAGTGATATAATTAGACTGAATAGAATAGATTAGATGCTTAGTTTGATTTGGTGTGAGTCGCATGCTTGGTTTGATCAGGAATCACTTGATGGAGGCTTGGGTATGCTAATTAAAGCTTGGGTTTGATTGGAAAGAAAATTCAAGGGATTTGGAACTGCCTTCAATGAAAGCACGGTTTAGTTTTGGGTAAACATTATATAACGCTAAGTAAAAACCTAGGTTAGAAGACCTTAGGATAGTGTTGAATTGTGTTTGATGCTGTGGATTGATGTTGGCTTAGTTGAATAATTGTTGAGTGAATTTATGGTTAATTATTTATGGATAAGTAGTATGATTTATGTGGCTTGATTTACTATTGATGGTTGATATGAAATATTGGGCCGGAGACCGTGATTGGATAAGTTGCATCCTTGGTAAGTATGGCAGAATCAATTTGGGCCATATGGGTTGTGGAATTATGTCAATCGAATTGATTAATGGTTAATTGATAGGAATTGGTTGTTTTAGGTCTTGAATGGCTATAATGTGATTTGGAATTGATGATTGAGTGTAGAGGATGTTTAAGAATTAGTTTAAGTTGGTTTTAAAAGAGGCAAATTTGATAAAATGATAAAATTGAGTTATGTAGAATTTGGATAAAAAGTGGTTTTTGACCAACTTCGATGGGCTATAACTTGGCGCTCAGAGTTTGGATTTAAGTGAAATTTATCTCGAATTAAAATTGAGGATGAGTATGTTAAAACCATCGAAGAATGGAGGAAAAAGAAATTTTGTAACAAAAGTTATGAATGTTTGAAAATTAGTATCAAAAAATTAAAAATTATAGATTCTGCAGCACACCAATAAACTTTCTGATGTGTGCGTATGCACAAGATGAAAAAAATGATCTTGTGCATATACACAGTGTGGTGTGTCGTACGCACGACTCTGGGAAGCTTGCTGATTATTGTGCGTACAGAGGTGCACGTGTGCACACGACCTATTTTCTGCAAAAATGCTATTTTTTACTGTTTAGCCTTCTTGACAAGCTTGTAACCCGCTATAACTTTCGTATCTCATCTGATAACCAATTTTTAAGCTTAGAAAAGAGTATGAGTAAATCTAATGAATTGAATTGACTAATTTCTGGATGAACGCTTGATTAACCAGATGAAAATATTGTGGGGATGGTGGTTCGTCCTACCCACGGTGAGGACGGTGGCTTAGTCTCACTCACGAGATAATAAGATTTACAAATTAATGAGTAATTGGGGTTATGATATATTATAACTTATGAAATTAAATGAGTTGGTGATTATGGATGAATGTGACATGAAAATGGAATTGGCAAAGATGGTGTTATTATCTCGCTTGTGTATTGATGAGACACCTGCACCTGATAGATGCAAGGACGGTGCCTTTGTCCTGCTTGCTTAGTGTTGGGTGTAGACGTGGGGATGGTAGTTTTGTCCTATGAGATGATTACCTCTTGGGGATGCGTGATAGAAAGATGATATCTGACTTAGTAATTGGATGTTTTGGATTTGGCAGTGTAACTGAAACGTAAGTTCACGGCCAGTAGGACAATCATATATCATATGCATTTATTTGCTATTGTTTGAGTGTGCATATTTGTTTTTGTTTTTCTAACTGTATATTCCTATTTAATTGCTAATTGTAATACGTGCCATACATGTTCTCTAATTGTGTGTGTTTTGTATTGATTATTATTTGTGATTGATATTACTGAATTGAAAAGTTAATTGAGTAACTAAATAATGGGAGTAAAGATGATGATATGTTAAGAATGATTGAGGCTAGAGGTAATTGATAGAGCTAAGCCTTTAGCAAATTGGCCATATTGGGATTAGTTAAAATTCTAGGCTGGAATTTTTGAGATATTGGAGATTTAAGATTGTCTAGTTGGTTCATGTCTCTTTATATAATCTTTATTTAGAACTTTTACCCTACTAGGGACCTTCAGGTTCTTATCTGTCATGGATTTTCTATCTTTCAGATGCAGGGCATGATGCACCTCGCTGAGTGTGTAGGATTTTTTTGGCGAACCGAAGAAGGCTTTTGTTGATACTTATTTTGTATTTAGCATTTTTCCACTTTTTTGAAAATATTATTGCATATTCCTCTTAGAGGTTTTTATTTTGGAGAAACAGGATCTTATTTTGTACACTTTCTGGATTGTAATATTCTAGTTGGCCTTTTCTTTGTAAGTCGAGACTAGTAATTATTATGTATCTTATTCTAAACTTGTGTGTGTGTGTGTGTGTGTGTGTGTGTGTGTGTGTGCGTGTGTGTGTGTGTGTGTGTGTGTGCATACCTTCTTCTCTTGTATATGACGTTTCTTACGTTATCGCTTTGTGTATGTTAGCTCTTGTCGATTATGTTTATCTTTCCTTCATAGGCTCCTAGTTATATCATTATTCTTCAAATATTATGTATGTATCTTCTTCTTTAGGTGTCATAATGACTATAGTATAAGGCTTTGTGTGGTAGGATGTTACGTTATAATATCAGAGCAGTTCGTTCCTATAGAGCCTAAGAAATAGACTGATTATGCTTCAAAGCATAATCTAGGTTGTGCTTATATGCTATTTAGGATATCTGATTGATAAATGTAGCATAATTTTCATGAGCATGCTTTTGGGACTTTGAAGCACGAGACTTAAGATATTGAGACTGATGACCTTGATATCAATTATTTGGTGTGAACAGGACCCGAATGGCATCTCGTGGATATGGATGAGGTCGAGGACAAGGACGGGGAGATAATCAGGAAACCGATAGATTTGGAGTTGCACCCAGTTTGATGATGCAGATTTTACAAACCACAGACTACCAGCAAGTGCACTAGATCGTATTAAGTAATAATGGGAGTGGGTTATCATTCCCATGAGAATTAATGGATTAAGCAAGCCATAGTCAATTGATTATTCTAGTCAAACAATCAAAATTAAAGGTTTCAAGAGCAATTTCATAAAAGCAAAGAAATGAATAAAAGCAAGCCATAAGTAATTGAGAAAGAAATATGATTCAAAAGAGTTAAGGTTTTAAAGATGTTGAAACTTTCAGAAAAACGTTTTTCACTTTTCACCTTGATCAAGCAATGCTGTATTTATGGAAAATCATAAGTAATAAACTCCAATTTCTTGGCAATTCAATTTCTCTAATCCTAATTAATTATTAATTCATTGATTAACTAATTATGACAGGAGGTTAAGAACGTTCACTAATTTAAAAACCACACAATTTTCAAGCACCAAACTTGATTGATTTGATGTCACTTATCAAGTCCAAGTTCAGAACCTAAGAATTATGAGAAGAAGTTTTCAAGCTTAATTTAATTAATTAACTTTTTCAAGATATTAAGAGAATTCAAGTCAGAAGAGAATTCTTTTCCAACATATTCAAATCCTTTGGATGAAGAACGAAAATTTTTTCTTAAGAAAACATCAATGGATTAATCAAGATAGAAAAGCTATAACATTAGTCCATAGGAATCAACAGAACTCCTAACCTTAACCAAGGAGATTAGTGACTCATGCTTCAATAGAAACCTAAAACTTAGAATGAAAAATGGCAAAAAGATCTGAAAGTCCGCCGACAAATTTTTCAAGAACCTTATATACTATACCTAAAACGAAACCTAATCATTAAATTCAAACTTAATTCAATATCAAATCAAATCAAATCAAATTTTTTGCATTAAATATTCAACTTTCAATTCTGATTCAGGTTCAAGGCTTTTAGTGATTCAACTTCTCATCATCCCATGTCGGCTTGGGCTTTGAATGGAGGCTTGCACTTGCTCGGGTCAGTGGCATGTTGCATGCCATATACATGGTGTGTTGCACACCAACCATTTTCTTCATCCCTGGGAGCAGCTTCTCTGGCGCGTTGCATGCCCTATGCATGCCATGTTGCACACCAACCTCTGCATATCTTTTGTAAAACACGGCCAAACTATAATTAATTAAATAATAAATTTAATAGGAGCGAACATGGTTAGAAAATTTAGCAATCAGAATTTGATAATTTAAATATGAAATTTGGACTCAGTGGATTTTTCTGAGTCGGAAAACATAGTTTTCTACGTAAAAATGCGGACTAAAAATTTGACCGGCAATACCGGCTGTGATCTATCCAGAATTGTAGCTGAATAAATTAATTATAAGTGAATAAGGTTAGGAAATGAGAAATTATAATTTGGAAAGCTAGAAATATTTAAAATACGATGTAAAACTCTAATCTTAAAAGTTTTGGCCCAAAGTTGGGCTAACGGACTAAAACAAGTGAACCGGGCCTAAGTGGGCCCAGGACCCAACATATATAAATATTAGTTATGAGCATTTCAGCTTATTAACCCTAAAGAAAGGGTGTGGGGCGCTGAAATGGAGAAGAGAGGAAGAAGAGAGAAAATACTAACTCCATCAAACTTCAAATAACCATAACTTTTGATCCGGAACTCCGATTAACAAGTTGTTTGCGGCCACACGTCGCTCTTCTCATCCTCTACAATTCTATCTAAGTTTTGTGGTGAGTATTCTACTGTCCTCTGCCTAGTTTTTGTTTTCCCCTTAAATTTGAGTTTGGTTATGGGTGTTGAGTAATTTTATAATTTTGGTTGATTAGGAGTGCTTTAGTATGAGCAATGAGCGGATAATTTATACGCCTTTTGGCATTATTTTTATATAGTTTTTAGTATCATTTATTTAGTTTTTAGTATATTTTTATTAGTTTTTAATCAAAATTCACATTTCTAGAATTTACTATGAGTTTGTGTGTTTTTCTGTGATTTCAAAAATTTTCTGGCTGAAATTGAGGGACCTGAGCAAAAATCTGATTCAGAGGCTGACAAAGGATTGCTGATGCTGTTGGATTCTGACCTCCCTGCACTCGAAATGGAATTTTTGTAGCTACAAAAATCCAAATGGCGCGCTCTCAATTGCGTTGGAAAGTAGATATCTAGGGCTTTCTAACAATATATAATAGTCTATACTTTGCCTGAGTTTAGATGACGCAAACTGGCGTTTAACACCAGCTTTCTGCCATATTCTGGCGTTAAACGCCAGAAACAAGTTCCAAAGCAGAGTTAAACGCCAGAAACAAGTTATAAACTGGCACTCTAAGGAAGACCTCTACACGTGAAAGCTTCAATGCTCAGCCCAAGCACTCACCAAGTGGGGCCGGAAGTGGATTTCTGCATCATTTACTCATTTCTGTAACCCTAGTAACTAGTTTAGTATAAATAGAACTTTTTACTATTGTATTAGAGATCTTTGGATTATCTTTTGATCCTTTGATCACGTTTTGGAGGCTGGCCTCACGGCCATGTCTGGACCTTCATCACTTATGTATTTTCAACGGTGGAGTTTCTACACACCATAGATTAAGGGTGTGGAGCTCTGCTGTTCCTCGAGTATTAATGCAATTACTGCTGTTTGCTATTCAATTCATGCTTATTCTTATTCTAAGATATTCATTCACACTTCAACCTGATGAATGTGATGTTCCTTGACACTCATCACCATTCTCACTTATGAGCACGTGCCTGACAAACAGTTCTGTTCTACCTGCGAAAGCTAGAGTGTGTATCTCTTGGATTCCAGGTCCACGACGCATGGGTACCTCTCCTAACAACAGAGCCTTCCATTCCGTGAGATCAGAGTCTTCGTGGTATAAGCTAGAATCCATTAGCAGCATTCTTGAGATCTGAAAAGTCTAAACCTTGTCTGTGGTATTTCGAGTAGGATCTAGGATGGGATGACTGTGACGAGCTTCAAACTCGCGACTGTAGGGCGTGGTGACAAACAGAAAAGGATAGTAAATCCTATTCCTACATGATCGAGAACCAACAGCTGATTAGCCATGCGGGAAACCGTAGAGGACCTTTTTCACTGAGAGGATGCGAAGTAGCCATTGACTACGGTGACCACCTACATACAGCTTGCCATGGAAAGGAGTATGAAGGGTTGGATAAAGGCAGTAGGAAAGCAGATATTCAAGAGGGATAAAGCATCTCCATACACTTATCTGAAATTCCCACCAATGATTTACATAAGTATCTCTATCTTTATTTTATGTTATATATTTTAATTATTAAAACTCAATAACCATTTGAATCTGCCTAACTGAGATTTACAAGGTGACCATAGCTTGCTTCAAGCTGACAATCTCTGTGGGATCGACCCTTACTCACGTAAGGTTTATTACTTTGACGACCCAGTGCACTTGCCGGTTAGTTGTGCGAAGTTGTGAAAAAGAGTGATATTACAATTGTACGTTGTTGGCGCCATTGAGATCACAATTTCATGCACCAATGAGCCATGGGTGATATTCATCACAAACTTCAGTGGGTTAAGATGCGAAACCCTCCAACCCTTGTGATTTATCATTTTCATGAACCCTAGATTAATGTATATATGTGAAATTGGTTGTGTTAGTGTATTTGGTGATTTTGGTGCACAATGGGAAGATTCAATTTGCTTTTGGAACTTTGGTGTGGAGGTTTAAGCTTGTGGGCCTTGGAGAAAGGAATTCAAGTTTGGGTGTGAACCGCCGTCATTAAGGTACGGTTTAAGTTTCATTTAAGTACCGTCTGGTGTAATGAGAATTCCTAGGCTAGATGCCCCTAGGATTAAGTTTGGATTGCGTAAATGGTTGGTACTAATATGTATAGTTGATATGTAATGTAAATTAATGATTTGGTTGAGAATTGTGTGAATTTGTATGTTTGGTGTGTTAAGAATTTGATGAATTGGATAATGAATAATGGTTTCTAGAATATGTATTTAAATTATGAATATGGGCTGGAGGTCGTGAATCTTGGGCCAAAGGCCGGAAAGAGGTAAGGAAGGTAAGTAATGTGTGTATTGTGTGATGTCATTTGAGATTGAATGGATATTGAATATTGAGTGTGTGAATGAATGGGAGAAATGTGGAATAATAAGAAAGTAGAAATTTAGGAGTGAAAGTTGACGAAATTGAATTGAATTGTGTAGATGAGGTAGATTTGGTTTTGGTTGAGTGTAATTATGTGAATGTGGTTAGGTTGTGGTCATTTGGATGAGCGAAAATGAATTTGTCTTGTGAATATTGGAAAAATTGGTGATTTCTGCTTTTGGGTAAAAACTAATTTTGACCAACTTCGGTGGCCCGTAACTCGGTCCTCAAAGTTAGGAATTCTTCAAAATTGAATTTTTATGAAATTTTATTCAAAAGATCTTTTCAAAAGTTCAGAAATGGTTGAAAAAGGAATTTTGTAGAAAAAGTTAGGTGTGGCTGAAGTTTGAGGTCTAAAAATGAAATTCTGCAACTTTTTCAGACTTAGTAAAATAAAAAAACGTATTTCGACACGCACGCATGGCCGACGCGCACGCGTCACTCACGATTTTTACTCTCTCACACGTGCGCATGGCCAACACGTATGCGTCGCTGTATTAATGCAAGTGCCTAGTAGAAAATCCAGAGAGTTGCACTGGTACCGTGCTAGTTTTGTGCAAGGAGCACAAAACGCACCCACGCGTACGCGTGACTGACGCGCACAACACTCACGCGTCACTTCCTTTTTCTGCTTTCCACGCGTGCGTGTGGAAATTTTCAGCAAAAATTAATTTTTGAGTTTTTAAAGCCGAATTTCAGACTTCTAAACCTCCATTTTCATCCTTTAAATCCTAAATTTTTATAGTATGCCTAGTAATGAAAAGAAGCTAGGACATGTAGTGACTTGTGGATGTATATTATGAGTTGCTGAGGATGATGGTGAAAGTGCTGTGTATAGTATGAGCCAGATGGTTGTGATAAGAATTGAATTATGACTGAGTATATAGATGTATATGATTAATAATCAAATGTGGTAAATGAATAATGATGGAAAATGTTGAACGTGATGTGTGACCTCGAGTAGTAGGCAGTAGCATTGTCCACTTGCTCTGGGTATGAGATGGGAAAGGAGGATTATGATAAATGAGTTTAATTATGGAGTTTTGAATGAATGTATGTTTGAGATGCTTGGGTAGTAGCAAGGGTTGTGGTTCGTCCCACTTGCTCCAGATAGAGATTGTGATGCCTGTGTAGTAGCGGCAGTAGTGGTGATTCCACTCGCTCCAGGTTGAGCTTTTAAACACCTGCCTGGGTAGATGCAGTGGAGTGATTCCGCTTGCTCTGGGACATGGTGAGATATACCTGCCTGGGTAGAGGCAGTGGCAATAATTCCACTTGCTCCAGGACATGGTGAGATATACCTGCCTGAGTAAATGCAGTGGAGTGATTCCACTTGCTCTGGGTTTGGTTTTGAGACTCCTGGTGTAGATGCAGTAGTTAGCCCACACTTACTCTTAGTCAAGTATGATTTCAGATTGAAACTATCTGAGTCCTGGATTTCCTTCGGTAGCTACAGTAGGTCGGTTCCACTTGCTTCAGGTTGAGATCCGAGATTCTGTTAACCCCGCGTTGTAAGATGTGGCCGGACACTTATACGTTTCCGAATGAGCTATCCCCCATGGATATTTTATTTTGATTTTTGAGCTTGGGGATGCGCGCTTGCAGGGACTGTCCAATGGTTAACTACTAGGACATGTCGGGTTAGCTTTGTAACCAACAGATGATATCATTAGCCATAGGGCTGGCATACATCATTTATGTTTGAATTGTTTAGGTTTGTCTATTTGTTTTGGATTGCTATATCATATATGTTTTGTTACCTGATTATGTGCTATTTGTTCTACTTGTACCTTATTGTGTATTGCTTGCCTGTGTTGCTTGTGTTTGTACAAGTAAGAGGTCTGATAAACCACTATTTTATTATTTATCTTGTGCTAATTTGAGTGGTTTTTATCAAGCCTTTGCACACTTATTCATACTCTTTGCATGGTTTTACAATTCCTTCCTAGAATTTGTTCTATGATTGAAAACTTGCTTCCTAGAGTCTTTAATTTGTGATTTTAATCATCTCTTATTACCATTTGATGTCTTGATATGTGTGTTAAGTGTTTTCAGAGATTACAGGGCAGGAATGATTTAGAGGATGGAAAGGAAGTATGCAAAAGTGGAAGGAATACAAGAAACTGAAGGAATTGCTAAGCTGTCCAACCTGACCTCTTCGCACTCAAACGGTCATAACTTGAGTTACAAAGGTCCAAATGATGCGATTTTAGTTGCGTTAGAAAGCTAACATCTGGGGTTTCGAAATGATATATAATTCGTTATAGTGGCCATACAGCAAAAATGACGCGCATGCGTGAATTACGCGGACACGTCGTTTTGCAAAAAAAATCAGCGACCTGCACGTGGCAAAATTTGCCCCAGCAATTTCTGCGCTGTTTCTGACCCAGTTTTTGGCCCCAAAAACACATATTAGAAGTTATAAAGTGGGGGAATACATCCATTCATTCACACATTATTCATAATTCACAATTTTAGATTTTAGATGTAGTTCTTAGAGAGAGAGGCTCTCTCGTCTCTCTTAGGATTTAGGATTAGGATTTAGAATTTCTCTTAATTTTAGGATTGCTTCTTCTCCATTCCAGGTTCAATATTTCTTTAATTTAACTTCTCTTCTATTTTTATTTGTTCTAGCTTACTAGTTTATTCTATTTTTCTTGTTGATTCTTTTTTTAGCCAAATTGGCTTATGAACTCTTCATGTTAGATTTTAATTTCTATTTAATGCAATTTGAGGTATTTCAGATTTATGATTTTAATTTAGCTTTTTACATTCTTAGATTTAATTGATGAATTGATTAAGAGGAGACACTTGAGTTGGAATGCTCAAGTGGATAGTTAATTTGGAAGTTGTTGGCTAATTCTCTATTTACTAACGCTAGACCTTCCCAAGGGAGAGGACTAGGATTTGCGAATAAGAGTTAGCTCAATCACTTGACTTTCCTTTATTTAGTAAGGGTTAACTAAGTGAAAATAACAACCTTTTGATACTACACTTGAAAAAATTCCAACAACGATAGAACTTCCAATTAATCATACCCCCGGTCAAGGCTTTTTAATTTAATTACATAAAATCTCTTTTAATTTTCATTGCTTTAATTTACAATCATATGCTTGTGCCCATTGCCCAAACTCCAAATTTTCTAGAAAACTCATAACCAATAATAAATACACCTCCCTGCAATTCCTTGAGAGACGATCCGAGGTTTAAATACTTCGGTTATAAATTTTATTGGGTTTTGTTACTTGTGACAACCAAACTTTTGTACGAAAGGATTTTTGTTGGTTTAGAAACTATACTTACAACGTGATTATTTTTTGTGAAATTCTTTACCGGCAAAAGTCCTCTCGTCAAGGTCCCTCATGTTGGTGTCGGTTGACGCTGAGGGCTATTCTTGATGAGATGAGTTGATGAAGTGATTGAATAATGATGATGATTATTGAATGAGGTAATTGAGCTCCCTGGGTAGACACAGTGATGTGATTTCACTTGCTCCAGGTAGAGTATGAGATAATTTGAGCTCCCTAGGTAGACGTAGTGAAGCGATTTCACTTGCTCTAGGTGAGGATATGAGGTAATGATATACAATTGCTGAAACAGAATAGCTGGGAATGGTTTTGTTTATAATTCTAATTGTGAACTATCAGAGAGTTAGAAAGTTGGGAAGCATGAGGAAGATGAATTAGATTTAGCATTCCCTTATGATAGTTGCCTGTTTATGGATTAACGAAAACATAGGATAAATATTTGGTGAAAGGAAGTTTAGGATTCTTAGTGAGTTTTTATTACAATGCTTTGTATTTATTTGGCACTTTTACCGTACTGGGAACCCATGGGTCGGGGGTTCTCATTCTGTATATATCTCTTGTTTTTTAGATACAGGTTTAGGTGCTTAGAAGTGAGCTGTGGTTCATCTGAGAGACGGAGAAGATCTTTATATTCTCTACTTTATATTTTGATTAGAATCTCTCCACCTTTATTTTAAAAAGCCTATATTATGTATTAAACTCTTTTTAACTTGCCTATAGAGGCTCTTATGTTTATTTTGGGAGAGTTTAGGAGATACTGTTGTCAACTACTTTCATATTGTACCCTAGCCGGCCTAAATTTTGCGGGTCGTGATTAGTGGCTAATTATTTATGTTACCTATTTATATTTTGTTTTATCTTATTATTCTCGATGGCATTATTTTTGTATCGTCTCATTTCATGCTTTACCTTCTTTTTGTCAATACGTGAGTGTTACAACTTCACGATTTTATTTTTACTCTTTTCAACCTTCTCGATTAATACTCTTTTCAATTATACTTATAAACTATGTATTAAAAGTCCACCTTGAGAGTTGTACCACCTTATTATCATTGACTTATAACTCGAGCATAAGGATTTGAATATTAGGGTGTTACATCTTTGGTGCTTCATTCTTCTTGGCGAGTGAGACAATCCATTCCCCAGGCTTTACGAAGGATGAACTGCTCTGATACCAAATTGTAATGACCCAACTTCAAGTCCATCATGACCAAAGCTAGCAACTAGGCACTACTATCCAGTTGACCTTTGAAACTCAAGACTATAATATATTTATTTACATATGACCTATAACGTCTATCAAGATCGCAAGTTAATTGAATATATCGGGACAATTATAAATCAAGCAGATAATACAAGGAGCAAATAATCATACAAATGCATAGTTTATATTACACATATTCCCGGGGTCTCAGTTTATCACGTACTCATAGTTCATACATAGCATTTTATTTAGGAATATTTACAGACTTTATCATTTATATTAACAAGCCTTGACTCACAAGAGCCACCTTAGACTGGGACCTATTCTATAGTATATATACATATAATATTCACAAAAACTAGCCCTCTATAGAGTCTATAAAGTGCGAAGGCAAAAACCCCTACTAGTACTATTACTACTACTGGTGCTGGTCGAAGGTAACTGGAAGCTGAAGAGACATGATATTGGGAAAAGAGTCACTCGGACATGCCTGTGATGTTGCTGCTACTCACATCCTCAGGCTCGAATGATGGTGGGTACTCAGGTACATTGATTATTAGGTACTCTGGGATGGGCTCCTCCATGCATAGTTATCAGAACCGGACTGGACCGGCCAGTTTGACCAAAATATTAGTGAACCGGTGGTCTGGCTAGTTCAGTTAGTAGTTTGGACTGGACCTGCAATTGGACCAGTCAACGGTGGTCAAACCCGTTGAAAATCGGCCGATTCTTACCCCATATTCCATTAGACCCGCGTGGGTCCACAATGCACCCGCTCGCCGTAGAACCATGGTATGAGTGATGCTAGGCCGATTGCAAGCATAAACTAAACCCAACAATCGGTCACTGATCAAATTGGAAATTCACAAGATGTGTCACAACTCAACCAATTTAAAATCGAGAGTATTTGACTCCCGGGTCGTCTCCCAAGGAATCACTTAAGGGCAATGAGTGTACAAATTCCGGTTATAGTGATCAAGGGGTTGTCAATGAAGAAATGAACATATAAAGCAATAAAAGAACATGCAAAATTTTATGATTGAACTAATAAAGAAATTAAAGAACCGACTATGTAATATAAACAAGTAAAGTATAAAAGAGATTAACATAGCAATGTATGAAAGATTGAAAGCATAAAAATGGGTTTTGGCTTGGAATGAGTTAAGGGTCCTCTCCTTGTTGGAACCACAACTATGACAATTATGCTGGATTAGTCTCACTTGATCAACCCTCACATCGGAAGGTAAGTTAAATGAGTATAAGTGTTCTTAACCCACAAATCCTAAATTGCTTGCTAATTGCCTTAGCAATAAATTAGCGTTAGTGGGAACAAGAATAATTAACAATCCAAGAATTGACACTAAATGTTGGACATTCCAACTCTAGGAACCCAATTGCTCACTTTACCCAAGCGACAAAAATTTAGCCTAAAACCATGATTGACATTTTGTCAAACACTTGGTGGGCAAAAAGCTTAAACATGAGAAAAATAAGAAAAGACTTGAAATTAAAAGCAACAATTGACCTCAATCAACAAGAATAACATAAGAAAGCATAGAACAAACATCAAACACCAAATTTATCAACAAGAAATTAAAATTGTAAAAGAGAAGTAAAATTGAACTATAACTTGAATTAGAAGAAAGAGTAATGACAATGTAACTATAAAGAGTAATAACAAAAGAATACTTACAATGAAATTAGCAAAATTCAAGATCAAAAATGGAAATGACACCTTGAATGTAAAACCCTAATAGTAACCCTAGTAGAGATGATGAAAAACTTAGAGAAAACTAAACTAAAAAACTTCTACTCCTACTCCTAAACTATACTAATGATATGCTATGTTATGTCCTTCATTCCCCTTCTAATATGAGCTAAAATACTTTAGAAATGGGCCTCCAAATCCCTCAAATTGCGAGTCATGTGCCTTTTTAATGAAGTCATGCGCGGACACCTGTGTGGACGCACAGGCGTGTGCGTCTGCACACTTTGTGAAAATCCCATCCTTTGCGTACGCACTAGTACCTGTGCGTACGCACACTAGGAGATGCTTGGCTGGACACGCGACACGCTTGAAATAATCCACGCGCTCTGCTTGGGCCCCTGTGCATACGCAGAAGAGGTTGTGCACATGCATACGTCTCTGAACTCATCTCCTTTGTTTCTTCATGTTTCCTCCACTTTGCATGCTCTTCTTCCATTTTCTCCAACCCATTCCTACTTTATACACCTGGAATCACTACAAACACATCAAGGCATCGAATGGAAGGCAAATAGAATAAAATAGATCAAATTAAGCACAAAAGAGCATATTTTTATAATCAAGCATAATTTGGGAATAAAGTTCAAAAGCATGCTATTGAAGGAAATAAGTGCAAGTTTCATTCAATTCTAACAAAAAATCATCTATCCAATTTACTCCAAAAATGAGTGAAGTAGGGATTTGAACACAGAGCAGCCAGCAAACACGCCTCCCCTCTTGCCACTAGGCCAGCATGCATCTCAATATAATATGTGACAAATATTAATATATAATAAACTATAAATGAAATTTTATTTTTTTTATCCTTTTAATTATGGATTGATATAGATACCAAACAAGTAAGAACACATAGTATACAAACATATTAATATATTGATATTGATTGTGTTATCTTTTATTTTTCTCTTGTTTATTTAAATTGAGAAAGTATTTTGTACTAGTGACTAATTTATTATCTCATTTTGCACTATAAATTATATCTAAGAATTCATATTTGATTGTTATTAATGTATTTTTAAAAGTATGTATTTAAATTTTAGTTTTACTTTTATAATTTTATATTTTTATTTAATTATGACCGGATCAACCTGGTAAATCAATGACTCACCGGTTGAACCAATAACTCCGTGACCCAGTCAAATGACCGGGTCAATTACCAATTCAGTTCTGATAACTATGCCTCCATGTTTAGAGGCTGAGGCGGGAATGGATATTGGCCTCTGCTAGGGTATAGCTCGGAGAGAGACATGTCGTATGGCATGTTCAAGTTGAACTCTTGACTAAGTAGAGGATGGGAAAAAGCACAATCAGGAAGGTAGTAGAAACATGTATGCAAATTTCCCCAAAACACCGTGCCTCCCATCGCGGGATCCATAAAGTGGCCATAGGTAGGGTACTAAAAAAAAGAACTCATGTGCCTGATGAGCGGATAATTTATATGCTTTTCGGCATTGTTTTTAGGTAGTTTTTAGTATAATTTAGCTACTTTTAGGGATGTTTTCTTTAGTTTTTACGCTAAATTCACATTTCTGGACTTTACTATAAGTTTGTGTATTTTTCTGTGGTTTCAGGTAATTTCTGGATGAAATTGAGGGACCTGAGCAAAACTCTGATAAAAGGCTGACAAAGGACTACTGATGCTGTTGGATTCTGACCTCTCTGCACTCAAAATAGATTTTCTAGAGCTACAGAACTCCAAATGGCGCGCTCTCAACGGCGTTGGAAATTAGATATCCAGAGATTTTCAGAAATATATAATAGTTCATACTTTATTCGAGATTAAATGACAAAAACTGGCGCTCAACGCCAGTTCTACGCTGCATTCTGGAGTCAAACGCCAGAAACACGTCACGAACCAGAGTTGAACGCCAAAAACATGTTACAACTTGGAATTTAACTCCAATAGAAGCCTTAGCTCGTGTAAAGTTCAAGCTCAGCCCAAGCACACACCAAGTGGGCCCTGGAAGTGGATTTCTGCATCAATTACTTACTTTTGTAAACCCTAGTAGCTAGTCAAGTATAAATAGGACTTTTTACTATTATATTTTTATCCTGGATTGTATTTTTGATCCTGTGATCACGTTTTGGGGGCTGGCCTCTCGGCCATACCTGGACCTTCATCACTTATGTATTTTCAACGGTGGAGTTTCTACACACCATAGATTAAGGGTGTGGAGCTCTGTTGTACCTCGAGTTTTAATGCAAGTACTTCTATTTTTTATTCAATTCGACTTATTCTTGTTCTAAGATATTCGTTGCACTTCAACTTGATGAATGTGATGATCCGTGACAGTCATCATCATTCTCACCTATAAACGCGTGTGACTGACAACCACTTCCGTTCTACCTTAGACCGGGCGCATATCTCTTGGATTCCTTAATCAGAATCTTCGTGGTATAAGCTAGAATTGGTGGCAGCATTCATGGGAATCCGGAAAGTCTAACCTTGTCTGTGGTATTCCGAGTAGGATTCCGGGATTGAATGACTGTGACGAGCTTCAAACTCGCGATTGCTGGGCGTGATGACAAACGCAAAAGAATCAAGGGATTCTATTCCAACATGATCGAGAACCGATAGATGATTAGCCGTGCTGTGACAGAGCATTTGGACCATTTTTACTGAAAGGATGGGATGTAGCCATTGACAACGGTGATGACCTACATACAGCTTGCCATGGAAAGGATTAAGAAGGATTGGATGAAAGCAGTAGGAAAGCAGAGATTCAACAGAGACAAGCACCTCCATACACTTGTTTGAAATTCTCACCAATGATTTACATAAGTATTTCTATCTTTATTTTCTGTTTATCTATTATTATTATTTGAAAACTCCATAACCTTTTATTATCCACCTAACTGAGATTTACAAGATGACCATAGCTTGCTTCATACCAAAAATCTCCGTGGGATCGACCCTTACTCACGTAAGGTATTACTTGGATGACCCAGTGCACTTGCTGGTTAGTTGTGCGGAGTTGTGACTAAGTGTGATTCACGTTTGAGAGTGCTACCAAGTTTATGGCACCATTGTTGATGATCACAATTTCGTGCACCAAGTTTTTGGCGCCGTTGCGGGGATTGTTCGAGTATGGACAACTGACGGCTCATCTTCTTGCTCAGATTGGGTAATTTTATTTTATTTTATTTTGTTTTATTGTTCTTAAATTTCAAAAAAAAAAATTATATTACTTATCCTGTTCTTCAGAATTTTTAAGAATGAATTCTAGAGTTTCATGAAGCATGTTGAAGCCTGGCTGGCTGTAAAGCCATGTCTAAATTCTTTTGGACTGAGGCTTCAAAACCATCTTCATAGAGGCAAGTTATTTGGAATATTAGCTGTATGCTAAAGCTTGGCTGGCTATTGGCCATGTCTAGTGTTTTGGACCGGAGCTTTCACATAAAGCTTGGCAGGCTATTAAGCCATGTCTAATTCCTGGACCGGAGCTTTAGACAAACATTGCATGATTCCTGGAATTCATATTAAAAATTTAGAATTTCTTATTTTATTTTTCCTATATGTTTTCGAAAAAATATAAAAATAAAATACAAAAAAAATTAGAAAATCATAAAAATCAAAAATATTTTGTGTTTCTTGTTTGAGTCTTGTGTCAAGTTCTAAGTTTGGTGTCAATTGCATATTCATCATGCATTTTTCGAAAATTGCATTCATGCATTGCATTCATCATGATCTTCAAGTTGTTATTGATGAACTTTCTTGTTTGATCTTTATATTTTCTTGTTTTGTGTTGTATGGTGTTTTTCATGTGCATTTTTGCATTCATAGTGTCTAAACATGAAAGATTTCTAAATTTGGTGTCTTGCATGTTTTCTTTACATTGAAAATTTTTCAAAAATATGTTCTTGATGTTCATCATGATCTTCAAAGTGTTCTTGGTGTTCATTTTGACATTCCTAGTGTTCTTGAATGCATCATGTGTTTTGATCCAAAATTTTCATGCATTGAGTATTTTTAGTGTTTTTCTCTCTCATCATCAAAAATTCAAAAATAAAAAAAATAAAAAAAATATCTTATCTTTTTAAAATCTTTTTCAAAAATCATATCTTTTCCATTTTTTTATCATATTCAAAAATTTCAAAAATCTTTTTCAAAATATTTTCAAAATCTTTTTCTTATCTTTACATCATATTTTCGAAAATATCATCAACAATTAATGTTTTGATTCAAAAATTTCAAGTTTGTTACTTTCTTGTTAAGTCTGTTGAGAAAGGTTTAATGTCTGAATCATATCTTTCTTGTTAGCCAAGTCATTAGTTTTTAAAATCAAATCTTTTTAAATTGTTTTTCAAATCATATCTTCTCAATCATATCTTTTTAAAACCACATCTTTTCAAATCATATCTTTTCAAAAATATCTTTTCAATCTTATCTTTTCAAAATCATATCTTTTTAAAATCATATCTTTTTAATCATATCTTTTCATATCATATCTTTTTCAAACTTTAATTTCAAAAATCTTTTCTAACTTCTTATCTTTTCAAAATTAATTTTCAAATCTTTTTCAACTAACTAATTGATTTATTTGTTTGTTTTATCTTTTATCTTTTTCGAAACCACCTAACTAATTTTCTCTCTCTAATTTTTGAAAATTACCTTCCTCTTTTTCAAAATTCTTCTATTTAACTAATTATTTCAAATTTTAATTTTAATTTTATTTCATTTTAATTTTCGAAAATTACTATCCCTTTTTCAAAATTTATTTTTCGAATTTCTATCCCTCTCACCTCTTTCTATTTATTTTATTTATTTACTAACACCTCTCTTCCTCCTAAAATTCGAACCCCCTCTCTCTGAGTTCGAATTTTCCCCTTCTCCTTCCTATTCTTCTTCTTTTCTACTCACATAAAGGAACCTCTATATCTTGACAAAGAGGATCCCTATTATTATTTTCTGTTCCCTTCTTTTTCATATGAGCAGGAGCAAGGACAAGAACATTCTTATTGAAGCAGATCCTGAACCTGAAAGGACTCTGAAGAGGAAGTCAAGAGAAACTAAAATTCAATAATTCAGAGAAAACTTTACAGAAATTTTCGAAAAAGAAGAGGAGATGGCAGCCGAAAATAATAACAATGCAAGGAGGATGCTTGGTGATTATACTACACCTAAGGCCAGAGAAACCTCAAAATGAAAAAAAAAAAGAGAAAAGGGAAGACAAAAAGCTTCCACCTCCAAGTCATGGGAGATGGAGAGATTCATCTCAAGGGTCCATAGCTCAGTAGAAGAGCATTTGACTATACATCAAGAGAACATGAGGAATTCCCTGATCAAGAAATCCCTGAGATACCTCAGGGGATACATTTTCCTCCACATGATTATTAGGAGCACCAAAATCACTAGGGAGGAGCAACAAAGACAAGGAAGAGACATAGAAGAGCTCAAGGACATCAATGGTCCTTCAAGAAGGCGCCACTCTCACTAAGGTGGACTCATTCCTTGTTCTTAAATTTTTTCTGCTTTTCATTTTTTTTTTATGTTATATGTTTATCTATGTTTGTGTCTTTATTACATGATCATTAGTATTTAGTAACTATGTCTTAAGGCTATGAATAATTCCATGAATGCTTCACCTCCCTTAAATGAAAAATGTTTCTAATTCAAAAGAACAAGAAGTACATGAGTTTCGAAATTATCCTTGAATTTAGTTTAATTATATTAATGTGGTGACAATACTTTTTGTATTCTGAATGAATGCTTGAACAGTGCATATTTTTTATCTTGTTGTGTATGAATGTTAAAATTATTGGCTCTTGAAATAATGATGAACAAAGAGAAATGTTATTGACAATCCGAAAAATCATGAGATTGATACCTGAAACAAGAAAAACCAGTGAAAAAGCAAAAGCTTGAAAAAAAAAGAGAAGAGTGGCGAAAAAAATAGAAAGGAAAAGAAAAGCAAGCAGAAAAAGCCAATAGCCCTTAAAACCAAAAGGCAAGGGTAAAAAGGATCCAAGGCTTTGAGCATCAATGGATAGGAGGGCCCAAGGAAATAAAATCCAGGCCTAAGCGGCTAATTCAAGCTGTCCCTAACCATGTGCTTGTGGCATGCAGGACCAACTGAAAAGCTTGAGACTGAGTGGTTAAAGTCGTGATCTAAAGCAAAAAGAGTGTGCTTAAGAACTCTGGACACCTCTAACTGGGGACTTTAGCAAAGCTGAGTCACAATCTGAAAAGGTTCACCCAGTCATGTGTCTGTGGCATTTATGTATCTGGTGGTAATACTAGAAAACAAAGTGCTTAGGGCCACGGCCAAGACTCATAAAAGTAGCTGTGTTCAAGAATCAACAAAATTAACTAGGAGAATCAATAACACTATCTGAAATTATAAGTTCCTATAGAAGCCAATCATTCTAAACTTCAAAGGATAAAGTGAGATGCCAAAACTATTCAGAAGCTACAAGTCCCGCTCATCTAATTAAAATTAATATTCATTGATATTTTGGCATTTATAGTATATTCTCTTCTTTTTATCCTATTTGATTTTCAGTTTCTTGGGGACAAGCAACAATTTAAGTTTGGTGTTGTGATGAGCGGATAATTTATACGCTTTTTGGCATTTTTTAGGTAGTGTTCCGGGGGTTACCTGAAACGTGTAGCTCGGTCGTCTGGAAAGACCCGAGGTGGGGGTTCAGGGACCCGAGCTTGATATGTAGAGTGGTTGGTGGTTGTACCTGCAATGACACTCCGATGCTTAAGTTAGCATGGGTCCAAGCAGATATGTGTAGAATGTGGAATGAATGTCATACCTGGGTGCTCCAGTGTATTTATAGTAGTTTGGCCGTGATCTTCCCTGGATAAGATATTCTTATCTTATCTTATCTTTGGGAGTTTTATCTCTATCTTTTGTGGAACCGCCTTTTCTAGGCCTTTTCGGCCTTTAGGTTTTGGGCTGCGTTCCTTTTGATGGGCCTTCTTTACTTTATTGTCCGAGGTCCGACCTTTAGGCGTGAGCCTTAGGACGAGGTCGGACCTTTTATGAATTTGCCGAGTT
>NC_029776.3:46149366-46151537 GCF_000817695.3 Arachis duranensis | reverse complement strand
AAAGCTACCGCGGCTGTGGCGGCAGCGAAAGCATCTGAGGAGATGGCGAAGGCGGCTACAAAGAATTATACTCGGACATATGCTGAGCTTGTGGAGACAAAGGAGAGATTGCAATCTGCTCAGGAAGATTTTTACGAGCTAGAAGGTCATGTGGCTAAGGGTATGGATGCTATGTTTGAAAATTTGAAGGCTCAGGTCCGGGTTCTTGCTCCTGACCTGGATCTGAGCTTATTTAGTACGGATAACGTTGTTGTGGAGGGAAAGATTGTTCCTGCTCCCAACGAGGATGAGGTTCCGGTGTCCGACCCCAAAGTTCCGGTTGTGAATCCGACTTCACTTTTGGCCGAGGAGGGATCTGGTGTGGAGGTTTTGAACCGAGATGACGGTGCCGTCAATGCTGTCCCGATTTCTATGTTTCCTCCGCAGCCTTCTGTTGATGTGGAGTCCGGAAAGGACCTTGAATCTCTGTAATCCTTTTATCTTTGGTTTTTGCCCGGCCTGTGGGCTCTTTTATTTTTGGATGGTTTCTGTGGACGCTTTGGACACCTTTTTGCTTTTAGCTACTTGTAGTAACTTTTTGGCTTATTATGCGGTGTTTTGCTCGCGTTTTGACTTTTTGCTCCGCTTTTATGCTTTTTGGTTGTTTTTGGATAACAACCTTTTAGCTAGCGCTTTTTGAACTTTCCTTTGATTTCGTTTTTTCGCTTGTACTTTTTAGTTGTTTTTGTATAGCAACTTTTTAGTAAGCGTTTTCGAAATCTTTGCTTTCGCTGTTTTAAGGCTTCTTTCTTGGATCCGGGCTTTTTTCTCGGACCTCGGGCGTTCGAGTACCTCCCTTTGTTGGGTCCGACCTTGTCGTTGGTCGGCCTTTTAAGTTATTTTTGTAATCTCTTTTTATTTGGCTTTTTGAGCCTTTTCAGAGTTGCTTTATAACTTCTCACATTAATTTGAACCTCGTCGCTTTATCTTTGCCGACCTTGTGTGGTCTTCTTGGCAAATGATTTTTTGCGTTTTGTCGAGCATAAATTAATGCGCCTTGGGGGGGTACTTTTCAGGATTTGTTTCAACATGAGGAAAATAGAAAAATTTGATTAGTATTTAAAAAAGAAAGAATATTTACAGAGTGTTTACCCTTGGCTAGGTCGGGTGTCTTTTTGACCGGGTGTCTCATTAAAAAACCCTTGCAGGGAAAAAGAGTACACCTCGGGTTATCTTTTTCTAGCTGTAGTATCGTCTTAGATTGCAGGCGTGCCAGGCCCTGGGCAACTCGTTGCCTTCTAGGTCGGATACTTTGTAGTAGCCTGTTCCTAAGACTTCTGTTACCTTGTAGGGCCCTTTCCAATTTGCAGCTAGCTTTCCTTTTCCCGACTTTTGTGTTCCAATGTCGTTTCGGATTAGAATCAGGTCATGAATGGAGAAGCTTCGTTTTATTACTTTCTGATTGTATCTAAGGGCCGTTCACCGTTTTAAGGCTTCTTCTCGGATCCGAGCTCTTTCTCGGACCTCGGGGAGGAGGTCGAGTTCTTCCCTTTGTGCCTGCGGGTTACCTTTTTCGTTGTAGAAGATGGTTCTAGGTGACCCTTCATCTATTTCAATAGGAATCATTGCCTCCATCCCGTAAGCTAGTCGGAATGGCGATTCCCCTGTTGTAGAGTGCGGAGTTGTCCGATATGCCCATAGCACCTGGGGGAGCTCCTCGGCCCATGCCCCTTTGGCCTCTTGGAGTCTTCGTTTTAACCCGGCCAAGATGACTTTATTTGCAGCCTCTGCTTGTCCATTGGCTTGTGGGTGCTCGACCGAGGTGAATTGCTGTTTGATTTTTAGCTCGGCCACCAAGTTCCGAAAACTTGTGTCTGTGAACTGTGTTCCATTGTCTGTGGTGATGGAGTAGGGGACTCCGAACCTTGTGACAATGTTTTTGTATAGGAATTTGCGGCTTTTCTGAGCCGTAATGGTGGCTAAGGGTTCAGCTTCGATCCACTTTGTGAAGTAGTCGACCCCTACTATGAGGTATTTGACTTGCCCCGGTCCTTGGGGGAACGGGCCGAGTAGGTCAAGTCCCCATTTGGCGAAGGGCCATGGTGCGGTGATGCTGATAAGGTCTTCAGGCGGTGCTTTGTGAAAATTGGCGTGTTTTTGGCAGGGGGGCATATTTTCACAAATTCCGTTGC
>NC_029776.3:46147213-46147741 GCF_000817695.3 Arachis duranensis | reverse complement strand
TTGATGGTGTGGGCTTGAAAGTAGGGACGGAGCCTTCGAGCTGTGAACACTAGGGCGTAGGGGAATTTTTCTATTTTCTGATAGTTTAATTCGGCCCCTTGTAGTGCCTTGCTTACAAAGTATATGGGGTGTTGTCCTTGGTCATTTTCTCGTATTAACGCTGAAGCGACTGCTCGATGTCCAACTGAGAGGTATAGTACGAGTTCTTCTCCCTTTAAAGGTCGGGTTAGGATTGGTGGCTGCCCGAGGAATTCCTTGAATTCTTGAAAGGCTTTTTCGCACTGCGGGGTCCATGAGAAGGGTTTTCCTTTCTTTAGGAGTGAGTAGAGAGGTAGTGATTTTATTGCTGATCCTGCCAAGAATCTTGATAGGGCGGCTAGCCTTCCATTCAGTTGTTGTACTTCTTTGACACACGTCGGGCTCTTCATATTGAGTATCGCTTGGCATTTGTCCGGGTTCGCTTTAATGCCCCTTTGAGTCAGCATGAAGCCTAAGAACTTTCCGGCTTCTGCGGCGAAGGTGCACTTT
>NC_029776.3:46126649-46145359 GCF_000817695.3 Arachis duranensis | reverse complement strand
GAAGCTGGTGATTGATCTTGGTGGCAGGTTGTCGAACCACTTCATGGCTGACTTGGTGAGAGTGGTGGGGAAGGCTTTGCACCGAATCGTGTCGGAGGCGTCGACTAGGTACATTCTGCTTCTGAAGTTGCTGAGGTGGTGACTTGGATCGGTGGTGCCGTCGTAGAGATCCATATCGGGTGGTTTGAAGTTTCGTGGTACCTTCTCTTTCATGATCTCTTGCGTGAAGGGATCATGGTTACCTTCGGGGGTGGTGCCGCGAACTGTCCGGTCTTTCAGGTTGGCCTCTATTTTCCGCAGCTTTTCTTCTAATTCTCTGCGCTTTCGAGTCTCCCTTCTCAGATCTTGTTCAGTTTCTTTCTGCTTCTTTATGTCCTCTTCAAGTTGTTTCAGTCGGTTTTGTTGTGCCCGGACTGCTTCTAGAATTTCCGAGCTCTTTTCTTTTTCGGAATTTTGTGGATCTTTGTTTGGGAGTGATGTCTTTGGGCGATTCTGTTTGTTTCCTCCTGGAGTGCGTGGTGATAGAGGGCTGTCCGGTCGTTCTCCGGTGTCAATTTCATCCTCTTGTTCAGATGCAGCGCGATCATTGTTGTGAGGATTGTCCGCCATGGTAGAGGGATGACTTCCAGGTCCCCGGCAACGGCGCCAATGTTCCGGGGGTTACCTGAAACGTGTAGCTCGGTTGTCTGGAAAGACCCGAGGTGGGGGTTCAGGGACCCGAGCTTGATATGTAGAGTGGTTGGTGGTTGTACCTGCAATGACACTCCGATGCTTAAGTTAGCATGGGTCCAAGCAGATATGTGTAGAATGTGGAATGAATGTCATACCTGGGTGCTCCAGTGTATTTATAGTAGTTTGGCCGTGATCTTCCCTGGATAAGATATTCTTATCTTATCTTATCTTTGGGAGTTTTATCTCTATCTTTTGTGAAACCGCCTTTTCTAGGCCTTTTCGGCCTTTAGGTTTTGGGCTGCGTTCCTTTTGATGGGCCTTCTTTACTTTATTGTCCGAGGTCCGACCTTTAGGCGTGAGCCTTAGGACGAGGTCGGACCTTTTATGAATTGACCGAGTTGGAGGAGCCCGGTCAGGGTATGAACAGGTAGTTTTTAGTATAATCTAGCTACTTTTAGGGATGTTTTCTTTAGTTTTTATGCTAAATTCACATTTCTGGACATTACTATGAGTTTGTGTGTTTTTCTGTGGTTTCAGGTAATTTCTGGCTGAAATTGAGGGACCTGAGAAAAACTCTGATAAAAGGCTGACAAAGGACTCCTGATGCTGTTGGATTCTAACCTCCCTGCACTCAAAAAAGATTTTCTGGAGCTACAGAACTCCAAATGGCGTGCTCTCAACGGCGTTGGAAATTAGATATCCAGAGCTTTTCAGCAATATGTAATAGTTTATACTTTATTAGAGATTAAATGACGAAAACTAGCGCTCAACGCCAGTTCTACGCTGCATTCTGGAGTCAAACGCCAGAAACACATCACGAACCAGAGTTGAACACCAAAAAGACGTTACAACTTGGCGTTCAACTCCAATAGAAGCCTTAGCTCTTGTAAAGGTCATGCTCAGCCCAATCACACACCAAGTGGGGCCTGGAAGTGGATTTCTGCATCAATTACATACTTCTGTAAACCCTAGTAGCTAGTCTAGTATAAATAGGACTTTTTACTATTATATTTTCATCCTGGATTGTATTTTTGATCCTGTGATCACGTTTTGGGGGCTGGCCTCTCGGCCATGCCTGGACCTTCATCACTTATGTATTTTCAACGGTGGAGTTTCTACACACCATAGATTAAGGGTGTGGAGCTCTTCTGTTCCTCGAGTTTTAATGCAAGTACTTCTATTTTTTATTCAATTCGAATTATTCTTCTTCTAAGATATTCGTTGCACTTCAACTTGATGAATGTGATGATCCGTGACAGTCATCATCATTCTCACCTATGAACGCGTGTGACTGACAACCACTTCCGTTCTACCTTAGACCGCGCGCATATCTCTTGGATTCCTTAATCAGAATCTTCGTGGTATAAGATAGAATTGATGGCGGCATTCATGGAATCCGAAAAGTCTAACCTTGTCTGTGGTATTCTGAGTAGGATTCCGGGATTGAATGACTGTGACGAGCTTCAAACTCGCGATTGCTGGGCGTGATGACAAACACAAAAGAATCAAGGGATTCTATTCCAACATGATCGAGAACCGACAGATGATTAGCCGTGCTGTGACAGAGCATTTGGACCATTTTTACTGGGAGGATGGGATGTATCCATTGACAACGGCGATGCCCTACATACAGCTTCCCATGGAAAGGATTAAGAAGGATTGGATGAAAGCAGTAGGAAAGCAGAGATTCAACAGGGACAAGCACCTCCATACACTTGTCTGAAATTCTCACCAATGATTTACATAAGTATTTCTATCTTTATTTTCTGTTTATCTATTATTATTATTCAAAAAATCCATAACCTTTTATTATCCGCCTAACTGAGATTTACAAGAAGACCATAGCTTGCTTTATATCAACAATCTCCGTGGGATCGACCCTTACTCACGTAAGGTATTACTTGGACGATCCAGTGCACTTGCTGGTTAGTTGTGCGGAGTTGTGACTAAGTGTGATTCACGTTTGAGAGCGCTACCAAGTTTATTGGCACCATTGTTGATGATCACAATTTTGTGCACCAGTGCCCATCTGCCGACGTGAAAATAAAAGGGGGGTGAAAACCAAAGATTTCCAACAGGGTACTTCATGAAAAACCTAAGGCTGGTCCATGGTCTAAGTATAATCATTTATAAGTTTCAAATAGTAGTTCATACACAAACAAACACAAGTACAAGTATATGATAGAATAGCAGTAACATAACAAATAAACATTCAAAGACAGAGAAAATGCAGCAGTCATGTATAATGCATATCTGGTCTTATACAGGTCATCAGCTCATGCGTCAGTTGGCTACTTGCTACCTAACGTTAACTAGCCGAAGTCTAGATATGACTACTCCACTGGGTCAGTCGCGCACCGGTGCCTGAAATATAATCACAGCACTAACAAAAGAGTGGCCTAAAATACAAGGAGCTCCCAACAAGTAACAATTCATATGGTGAGCGTCCCCACGATCAATAGTCTCTAACCAGACAGAATAGAAATTCAATTTACCAGGTATCTCTAGTACCTTTGGGTTTATAGTTTCCTTTTTCGCATCACATCTCAATAAAATTTTTCTATCTAAGAAACTTCTCTTCCTTTCTATTATAAAAATTTGTACCTGGTCTCTTTTCTTAAATGTCTCAGCCTTATCATATTTTACCATTTTATCCCTGGTGTCTTTATATAATTCCAAGTTTGCCCTTTTGTTAATTGTGTTTGTTTTTCTAGTTTTCTTTAAACTTTTAGTGATGCTTTCACCACTAATAACATTACTTTACTATTTTACCCTCATATTCTTACTAAAAGACCTTCTTACCCTTTGTTAAGTTAATTAATTATTTTTAGTTATTTTCACTTTAGGCCTAAAATTATCAATTTGCCCCTAAGTACTCTAGTTTTACCGTTTAACCTTATTTAGCGTCAATATTTTATCATATTGATCCTAATATTTTTCTATGACCAAAACACCATTAATATTTTTATTAAATACCAATTTTATCCCTAGAGACCTAATGCGTGAGCATCTTATACCATTTTTATAGTTGTTTTTATATGTTTTTAGATAGATTTTGTTAAGTTTTAGTATATTTTAGTGCGAAATTCACCTTTGGATGCTACTTTGAGTTTTTCTTGTACTTTTATGCTTTTAGGTAAAATTCAAAGCAATTTGGAGAAGCTTGGAGCAAGAAATGAAAAAGCTATCAACTTCCCCTAGGGCGTTGAATGCCCAAACTGACATTCAACGCCAGCCACGAGGCAAAGGATCAAAACGCACTCCCCTTCTCTAGCATTCAATACCCAATCCTAGCGCTAAACGCCAGCAAGCAACTCGGTTCACATTCTATTGGGCCTCCAAGTGGATTTTAGCACTTCTTAGGCTTATCTTATTTTATCTTTGTAATTTTTAAATTTAAAATAATATATTTTAAGTTTAGCATTTATTATTAAGTTAGTATTTAAGAAGGAGACCATGTAGGTTCTAGGAGGATCCTGCCTTTTCCACATCTTTTTTAGAAACCTATTTTCTTTGTAAAGTTATGAGCAACTAAACCTCCTAGTTAAGGTTAGGAGCTCTGTTTATTTTTATGGATTAAGATTATTATTCTTCTATTTTAATTAATGTTTGATTCAATTCTAAGGTGTTGTTTTTGTTCTTAATCTTATGAATATGGCTGAAAGGAGAGTATGACCTTTATTCTACATGAGCTCTTGTGATTCTCGAGAGAGTTATCTCACTTGAGCTATAGCTTGAAAACATTCCTCCTAAACTGCGAAGTACCTGGACTAATTAGGATATGAGACATAAAATTCAGTTAGATTTGGGTAATTGAGGTTTTTGTAGTGCTAAACTGGTTTTCTGAACTTCACCCTCTGATCTGAATTGAATGACCACGAGAGTGGCTTTTGATGAAGATCAGAGGAGATTAAATCGCTAATAAATTAGGTTTTAATCACTTATGATTTGCCATAGAATGAATAACTCATTATTAAAATAGTTGGTAAGAAGTCTTGATCCGGAAAGATAAACATCTCGGAGACCTTAACTGTTTTCTCATCATTTTAACTCCAATTCTGTTTATTTGCGTTATTTAATTGCTTTTTACAACTTATGTGTTTTACACCAACAACCACCTTTTATTGTTTGCCTGACTAAGTCCAACAGGATAGCTATTTCTTGCTTAGTCCAACAATCCTCGTGAGATCGACCCTCACTCACCTAAGGTATTATTTGGATGACCCGGTGCACTTGCCAGTAAAGTTGTGCAAGTTTTAATTTTGCGCACCAAGTTTTTGGTGCCGTTGCTGGGATTGTTCGTGATTGACAACTACCGGTTGCATTGTTGCTTAGATTAGGTACTTTCATTAGTTTTTATTTAATTTTTTTTCCTTTTAAATTTTCGATTCCAATTTTGTTTATTTTCTTAATTTTCGATTTTATCTTAGATATCTTTTTCTTTCTTATTGAATTTTGTTTTCATTTAATTTCAAATTCTAAGTTTGGTGTCTTTTAGTATTTCCTTTTTCTTTCTTTGATTTTCGAATTTTATTTTGGTTATTTTCCTTAATTTTTGATTATTATCTTATCTATCTTTCTCTTATTTTTAAATTTCTTTGTTTTGGTTATCTTATTTTTATTTAATTTCAAAGTTTAAGTTTGGTGTCCCATTAGTGATTTTTTTTTTGTATAATTGATTTTCTTTTTAATTTTTAAATCCTACCTTTTTTATCTTTCTTGATTTATGATCTTTATCTTATTTATCTTTTGCTTGATTTTCGAATTTTATTTTTGTTATTTTAATTTTTATTTAAATTCAAATTTTAAGTTTTGTGTTTCTTTAGTTTCTCTTTCTTTCTTTTTGAATTTCAAAAATTTTTAAGACCTTTTCTTTTTAATTTTCGAAAATCTTTAAACTAAATCTTCCGTCTCTATTTTCAAATTTTTCTTAGTCAATTGTTTACTTTATCTTGTTTTATTTAATTTTTAAGTTTGTTGTTCTTTAATTTTTCTTTTTCTTTCTTTTTGAAGTTCGAAAAATTTTGAACCCCTTTCTCCCTAATTTGCAAAAATTCTTAGGCTAAATCTTCCGTCTTTATTTTTGAATTTTTTTTGTTAATTGTTTACTTTATCTTACTTTATTTCTTTATTTGGATATCTCACTGGGAGTCCTCTATACTTAGATAGAGAGACTCCCACCTCTTTTTTTTTCTTGTTGTTTATAAGCAGGAACATGGATAAAGAACCCCTTCCTGATCATGATCCTGAATCTGAGAGGACCTTAAGGCGGCGTTTGCAACAAGCTAGAGCTTGCAAAGCTGGAGAGAATCTCACGGAAACTTTTAAGAAGGAAGCTGAAGAGGCCAATATGGCTAGGGGAAAGTGCTCGGCTCATACACTGCACCCACTAATGACTTCTATGGGCGCAGTATATCAATACCTGCCATTGGTGCTAATAATTTCGAGCTCAAGCCTCAACTGGTCACTCTGGTGCAACAGAATTGTCAGTTTTAGGGACTCCCACAGGTGGACCCCAAGAATATCATATTTGATTTCATACAGATCTGTGATATGGTCAAGACGAATGGAGTGAACCCAGAGATTTACAAGCTCATAAGCTATGATTGGATTCTCAGCCCAAGAAAAGCCTGGACACATGGGACAAGGTGGTCACTAGATTTCTGGCCAAATTCTTTCCACCCCAAAAGCTGAGTAAGCTTAGAGTGGAACTCCAGACATTCAGACAGAAGGAGGGAGAATCCCTCTATATGGCCTAGGAAAGGTACAAGCAGCTGATCAGGAGATGCCCTCCTGAGATGATTTCAGACTGGACCATACTAGAGATCTTCTATGATGGCCTTTTTGAAATGGCCAAGATGTCATTAGACCACTCTGCTGGTGATTCACTACACATGAAGAAAATGCCTGAAGAGGTGAATGAGCTCATTGAGATGATTGCCAAGAACCAATATATGTACACTTCTGATAGAAACCCTATGAACATAGGGACGACTCAGAAGAGAGGATTTATGGAAGTGGACAGACTGGACACTATTTTAGCTCAAAATAAGCTTACATCCTAGCAGATTATCATGATCTCCCAACACTTAAGTGGGATGCAAGTTTCAGCTGTCAACACTCAAGATGCACCCTATGAAAGAGACACTACTCAGACCACCATGAAGAAAGTGAATTATATGGAAATTTTTTTAGAAATCCCAATAATGATCCCTATGCAAACACTTTTGATCAGCGATGGAGGAATCACCCCAACTTTGGATGGAGAGATCAGCAAAGGCCTCAATAAGACTTCAATAATAATCAATGTGGAACCAATCAAAACAGGTTCCACAATAGACAGTTCCAACCCTCTCAGCAGAAGATGGAAATGCCTCAGCAAAGCCTCTTTGACTTAGCCACAACAGTCAATTCAGAACTTAGAGATACAAGTGGACCAGTTGAGCAGCAGGATACCTGAGAGACCTCCCAACACTCTTCCTAGTAACACAGAGGTAAATCCAAGGGAAGAATGCAAGGTCCTCACAGTGGACAAAGAGGCCGAATCCAAGGAGAAGCAAGCTAGTGAGGATTTGAAGAAGAGCAAGGCTCAAGAGGAGACTGAGAGTGTACTTGTACAAGCCCCAATGATAATAGAGGAGCCTAGAGAACAACACTCTCGAGATGTGTAACACCCTAACTTTCAGCACGTCATGATCGTACCAAAAGCAAGGCGTTATTGACCTGTTTTCCTTATTTACTATTTAATATTGAGCCTTTAGTTCGATTTCGCGATTCAATTTTTAGGAAAAAGCCGAAAACTTTTGTTTCTATTACTTAAAATCATATATCAAAGATCTCCAAGAAATACTAGTCACATAGTTATTAACAATAACAAATATCATACAAAAGAATACAAAAGAAACTTAGTTACAACTCCTATCCCTCTGTATAAAATAAAATCTTAAATAACAAGGGCGAGAGAATTCTATAAAAGCAACTCAACACATAAACTTAACTTAAATAAAACTCCTAATCGCCCGTGGCTTCAAACTGAGTCTCCAAACCTGTGTCACTAAAAGGGTGGAAGATTTTGGGGTGAGAATAAACCACTAGTTCTCAATAGGGAATGGGAATGCCGTAAAAGTAATGATTAACATGCAAATAATTAACTTTACTTAATAAAATTATCTTCTTCTTTCTAAAACCTTTGGAAATACTTCTTACTCTTACTTCAAATACTTAATTACCTTCTTCAACTTTTAGAACTAAAAACAAATCCAAATTCTCAGTCACCTCAATACACCAACTAATAGCACAAGAAACAGATCAACACACAAACAAATTGCAATAAGACAAACAAGTCAAGCAGCACAATCACAGAGAAAATATAACAAGCAAAACAAGACCAAATGCAAATGTGCAATCAATATGATGCATGTGGATAAACCGCTATTTTACGGTTTATCTTGTACTCAATAGAGTGGATTTTATCAATCTTTCATACACTTGTTCATACAAAATGCATGGCTTTACATTCTACTTCCTGATTTTGTGCTATGATCGAAAACATGCTTCTTTGGCCTTATATTTGTTAATATTGATCCTCTCTTATTACCATTAGATGCCGGGATATGTGCGTTAAGTGATTACAGGGATTACAGGGCAGGAATGGCTTAGAGGATGGAATGGAAGCATGTAAAAGTGGAAGGAATACAAGAAATTGAAGGAATTGCTGAGCTGTCCAGCCTGACCTCTTGGTACATAATCGATCATAACTTGAGCTACAGAGGTCCAAATGATGCGGTTCTAGTTGTGTTGGAAAGCTAACATCCGGGGCGTCGCAACGATATATGTATTCTTATAGCTGCTTTGAAGATAGGCGATGCGCATGGGTGACCTGGAGAAAACTCGATCCACGCGTACGCGTGGACAACGTGTATGCGTGACTTTGCTGCGTGCTGGATGTATCAAAAATCACTGGGGGCGATTTTTGGGCTATTTTTGACCCAATTTTCGGCCCAGAAAACACATATTAGAGGCTATAAAGTGGGGGAATGCATCCATTCATAAGAAAACATTCATTATTCATAATTTTAGGTTTTAGATGTAGTTTTCTAGAGAGGGAGGCTCTCTCCTCTTTCTTAGGTTTTAGGATTAGGATTTCTCTTAGTTTTAGGATTGTTTCTTCATTCCAGGTTCAACGTTCCTTTAATTTATGTTCTCTTTTACTTTTATTTATTTTATTACTTTAGTTGTTTATTTTCTCAATATGGTTTATGAACTCTATATTGAATTTGATTTTCTTATTTAATACACATTGAGGTATTTCAAATTTATGATTGCTTTCTTCTATTTAGGATATAAATAATTTGGATTTTTTCCCTCTTGGCTTTGGTTGATTAATTGGTGACACTTGAGTTGTCAAACATAGCTGTTGATTGAAAATTGGAATTTGTTGATTGATTTGGATCCCTCTAAAGCTAGTCTTTCCATAGGAGTTGACTAGGACTTGAGGAATCAAGTTGATTAGTCCACTTGACTTTCCTTTATTTAGTAAGGGTTAACTAAGTGGGAGCAATAAATAATTCTCATCACACCTGATAAGGATAACTAGGATGGGATTTTCAGTTCTCATACCTTGCCAAGAATTTTCTTAATTATTAATTTATTTCTCTTGCCATTTAACATACTTGTTCTTTATTTCAAAATCCCCCAAAAATACACTTTTTTTCATAACCAATAATAAATCATACCTCCCTACAATTCCTTGAGAGACGACCCGAGGTTTAAATACTTCAGTTATGAATTTTATTGGATTTTGTTACTTGTGACAACCAAAACTTTTGTACGAAAGGATTCTCTGTTGGTTTAGAAAATATACTTACAACGTGATTATTTTTATGAATTTCTTTACCGGCAGAAATCTGTTCGTCAAACTGGCGCCGTTGCTGGGGAATTGCAAACGTGTGCCTTATTATTGGTTATTGTAAATATTTGTTTTTTTTCGTTTCTTTGTTAGTGTTTCTAGTTTTAGGAGTTTATTTTTATTAATTTTTATTAGTTTTTGTTTTTACTTGCTACTATGAATTCTCACCCCTCTGGTTTCAAGTTTGGTTCCAATGTTGTTGTAGGGAATGGAAGCTCTAATAGGAACAGGCATCAAGGTTGAAAAAATCAAAGAAGGGAGGAGCCACAGGGATTTGATCAACCCTCTTGGCAACAGCCTCTGCCAATATACTATGACCAAGAGCTATTCCAAGAAGCATATCAAGATAATGGCTATGGTGAGCGATCTTTTGATTATCAACAACCACCACCATACGCCTATGAACCCCCTCCTCAACATAGCTTTGGACCACCATACTCACAAGCCCATTTTCACCATTCACCTTCATATGACCCTAACCCTTATCCACCATATCAACCACCGTATGAACCATACATAAAACCACCACCTCAATATACACCATCTCCATATCCTTATCAAAAGCAACCACCTTCGTGTTATGAGCCCTTTCTCCCAACAAATGAACCCTCCTATCCACCCCAAACCTCCATGGAGAACACACTTACCTCTTTCACTAGTCTAACCTCTACTCTCCAAGCTCTTATATCCCGTATGAACTAATCATCTACCTCAAATGCTCAACCTTTAAGCTCTAGTGTACTTCCTCTTCAACCACATAATGATCTTCCCATCCCATCACCACACTCCGTGGAAGAACACCCACATCTATTAATCCAAGAGCAATATGATTCCAATGATGCTATTGATATGGAACAAGAGAAAAGGAATCGTCTTAGGGACGCGATGGATCGGTTACACGTGGCCCTATTTCCAGAGGAGCAAGAGGAAGCCCAAAATGTGGAGGTAAGAGAGACCCTTGAAGATGAAGGAGTAGTTGAAGGGAGTTGTCATAGAAAGAAGATCATCAAGGAGGAGTACGATTTTATGCTAAAACAACTGGAGGAAGCCGTAATTATTGAAGAGGAAGAAGTGGTTGAAGACTTAGAAGATTCTGAACCTCCATGCGAAAGTCAAGTTATAGAGCCTCCTTTAAAGACGTTTGAAATTGATGTTAAGGAGGGTGTACAACTTCCAAGGCATAGCTTGGTTGAAGACTTTGAAGAGGTTGATCAAGAGATGGACTCAATCATTGATGAATCCTTATCTACAATTAGATCCTCTCCCATTGGACTTGACATGGAGATTAAAGAAGAAGAAGCATAACCCCCATGTCCTTGGTAGGTAATGAAGAAGAGAGTGAATTGGAAGAAAGCTACCAAGAGGTAGAGGTTGAAATTGAAGAAGCTTACAAAGAGGTGGAAGAATTCAAAGTAGAGCACAAGGGAGTGGAGCTTGCAAGATCATTAGAAACACCTCTCCCAAGGCCATTACCGTCCAACACAACGTTCAAGTGGGTAAAATTCTTATCCTTGACCTTTACTTTCCCACTTGAATATGGGCTACTGGAGACAGATGGTCAACTTAGAGCTTTCTGTGGCTTTAAGAGTAAGAGGGAGATGGTCAGTGGGAAGAGTTATCCTGCAAGGTTCAATATGGTTGCATGCTCCAAATTGAAGTGTAAGGATTGGTGTAGAGCTCAACTGAATGGGTCTAGAAGGTTGTTTGGATGTCTCTGTGAGAATTCAAATCATGAGCCACCTGGATAGAACAATGGTGCCCCACAAGAAGACGGGTGTAAAAGCAAGGTTTGGGACCCCGAAATTCATTCAAACAGTCATCACTCTTGGGGCCTTGTCACTTGCTTCAACTTGCTTGAAGACTTTATGCGCCTAATTTGGGATCCGGAGGCTATTGGAAGTACAAACATTGGTGGGGATTCCTGGATCAGTTCAAGCACAAGCCACCATGATAAGGAACTCACCAAATGTCCAACTTAAGGACTTTAACTAAAAGTACTAGGTGGAAGACAACCCATCATGGTATGATCGTTCTTTTTCACTCTTAATTTTATTTTGTTTTGTTTTATTCTAAGTTCTATTTTATTCTATTTTTTTAGTGTTCATTCATAATGTCTGCATCAGCATCTGCATTTTGCATTCTGCATACCGCAAAAAAAAAGGCAGAAAGTTACGTGGGAGTCATGTAGAAAGTGTGCCAATCGCACAAGCATCACCACGCGCACGCGTCCCTCACGCGTGCGCGTCAATTGAAAATTTGGCACTTCACGCGTACATGTCAATGACGCGCACGCGTGACCTTGGAAATTGGACATAAAGTCAGCCAAAAGTTGTGATGGCTTGGTGCGGGAACTATGCCCAAGGCACAAAGTCACTCACGCGTACGCGTCCCTAACGCGTGCGCGTCATTTTCCAATTCTTCACACTCATGTGTTTGTGTCAATCACGCGCACGCGTCATATGCTATTTTGGCACACACCCCAATGCAAATAGAGAGTTGTGCGAGCACCACGATGCCCTCGCGGTCGTCTCCCCATTTGCGAGACCCACGCGTACGCGTGGAGTACACGTGCGCGTCACTCACGCAACACCACCAGATCCCTGCGCCGCCACTTATCTTATTTTTTCTTTCTAATCCTAATTTCTTCTATCTTTTCTTCTTTCTTCTTTCTTTCTTACTTCATCTCTTTAACTTCTCATCCTTCTTTGCTTTCATCCTATTTTACTTAATTTATTTGTATACTTTCATTCATTACATTTTAATTTTGTGCATATTTTTATTTTCTTCTCTGAATTTATTATTTTTCAATTGGTGTTAAAATTTTCTTATTCAACTGTTGCATCTTTTTCTTGAATTATTCTGGTGCTTCATGACTTGTTTTATTCTGATTGGGTATTATTATTACTCATAAGTCAATGCTATTCTTTTATGATACTTGTATTCCTTTTGCATTGACATGAACTTACACTGTCTTTCACTACCCACACTCCTCCCTTTTGTTGCAAATTTTGCACTGGTATGCCATGTGCTTCTATTTTTTCACTTGCATGTTGTAGCTACCATGTAATTGAGACCCTTATTATTTGGCATTAACACCCATATTTTATTTGTTTTCTATCTTTGTTTCTGGGTTACTTTTCTTCTTTTCCTCTTCTTTTAGGCTGGCCACCGAGAAGGAAAAGGAAGAACTTCTATATGGGGCAACAAACAAGTGCCTACGCACATTCCTTGGAGAGAATAACATCAGTTGTAGCAGCCCATCCACTTGCACATCTTAGCATGCACCGAGGACAGTGCAGTCTTTAAGTGTGGGGAGGTCGATACTGACTTCCGTGGGTTAGTTATTTCCTTCTCAACACCAATGTTTTATTTTCTTTGTTTGTTCATTGTTGTATTTGCATGTTTGATTGCATATTTGTTTGATTTTGTGCATATTTTACCACCACTTGGTTAAAGTAATATTTTCTTTTTCAAGAAACTTTTTATAGCATTCCACTAATTTGAAATAAATTTTTTGTTAAACTTGTTTGAAGAAATTTTATTTTGGAACATGGTTTAGAACTCGAACACACAAAACCAGTGAGATTTTGAGCCTATTTGATTGGTTGCATTTTATTAACCAATATTTTATTTTTGATGTGTGTTGTTCTCTCTAAAATTGTGATTTTTGTCTTGCTTAGTTCTATATTTTCATTATTTGATGTATGCATGCACTTATATGATTGAGGCCTTGTTTCACTTAGCTTATATACCCATATGGCCTTACCCTTTCATTATCCTTTGCAAACCAATTTTGAGCCTATTTTACCTCTTTTATTCTTTACTTTAGCACATCATTAACTCTAAGCGAAAAATAATAATGTCCTTAAATTGAATCTTTGGTTAGCTTAGACTAGTGAGAGTGCTTATGATTTAAGTGTGGGAAAATTGGGTTTGGAAACATTTGGTTTGAGAATTGAGTATGTTAGAATTTTCTGAAAATGTGAAAGAATATTGAGAATATGTTCATGCATTCAATACCTTAATCATATGCCTTGAGAAAAGCAAAAGAAAGAAAAATTATGAAAAAAAAGAAAAAAATATAATAAAAAATATAAATAATAAAAAAAAGAGCAAACAATAAAAAGGGGACAAAATGCCCCAAAGTAAATGGTGAAAGCAATGCATATGAGTTGTACTCAAATTCGGATGCATGAATATGTGGAAAACATGGTTAATGGATAGTTAGGTTTTGTATTGTGATTACATGGATTGTCTTAAGTTAGGTGGGAAAAGTTTAAGTTAATTAATGATTCAGATTTTAGTCCACTTGGCCAAATACAATCCTACCTTGACCTTAACCTCATTACAACCCTTAAAAGACCTCTTGATATGTGTATCTGTGCATTAATCCTTTGTTGATTGGTAGAAGAAAAGCAAGCCTTAGAAAGCAAAATTAGTAGAGAATTGAGAGATCGAACCTTAAACACCTGAGCGATTAGAGTGTATACACTTCCAGTGAGGGTTCGATGCTCGATTCTTTGTTCCCGGCTTTCACAAGCTATTTTCTTCTGCAAGTCTATTTGTAATTCATTTTTATGATTTTAATTAGTGAAATCCAGTTCATATTTGTTCTTGGAAGATTTATTTACATTAACTAAGTAGGTAAAAGCATTTTTGCATGTAGTTGCATTCATATAAATAGGTTACATTTCATACATCCTACCATTCCTCTTAACTCTTATAGTTTCTCTTAAGCTTAGCATGAGGCCATACTAATGTTTAAGTGTGGGGAGATTGATAAACCGTTATTTTACGGTTTATTTTGCGCTCAATTGAGTGGATTTTATCAATCTTTCATACACTTGTTCATACAAAATGCATGGCTTTACATTCTCTTTCCTGATTTTGTGCTATGATCGAAAACATGCTTCTTTGGCCTTATATTTGCTAATATTAATCCTCTCTTATTACCATTAGTTGCCGTGATATGTGCATTAAGTGATTACAGGGATTACAGGGTAGGAATGGCTTAGAGGATGGAAAGGAAGCATGTAAAAGTGGAAGGAATACAAGAAATTGAAGGAATTGTTGAGTTGTCCAGCCTGACCTCTTGGTACTAAATCGATCATAACTTGAGTAATAGAGGTCCAAATGACGCGGTTCTAGTTGCGTTGGAAATCTAACATCCTAGGCTTCGAAATGATATATGATTTCTTATAGCTGCTTTGAAGATAGGCGATGCGCACGCGTGACCTGGAGAAAACTCAATCCACGCGTACGCGTGGACAACGCGTACGCGTGACTTTGCCACGTGCTGGACGTATCAGAAATCACTGGGGGCATTTTCTGGGCTATTTTTGACCCAGTTTTTGGCCCAAAAAACACATATTAGAGGCTTTAAAGTGGGGAAATGCATCCATTCATGAGACAACATTTATTATTCATAATTTTAGTTTTTAGATGTAGTTTTCTAGAGGGGGAGGCTCTCTCCTCTTTCTTAGATTTTAGGATTAGGATTTCTCTTAGTTTTAGGATTGTTTCTTCATTCCAGGTTCAATGTTCCTTTAATTTATGTTCTCTGCTACTTTTATTTATTCTATTACTTTAGTTCTTTATTTTCTCAATATGGTTTATGAACTCTATGTTGAATTTGATTTTCTTATTCAATACACATTGAGGTATTTCAGATTTATTATTGCTTTCTTCTATTTAGGATATAAATAGTTTGGATTTCTTCCCTCTTGGCTTGGGTTGAGTAATTGGTGACACTTGAGTTGCCAAACTCAGCTGTTGATTAAAAATTGGAATTTGTTGATTGAATTGGATCCCTCTAGGCTAGTCTTTCCATAGGAGTTGACTAGGACTTGAGGAATCAAGTTGATTAGTCCACTTGACTTTCCTTTATTTAGTAAGGGTTAACTAAGTGGGAGCAATAAACAATTCTCATCACAACTGATATGGATAACTAGGATGGAATTTCCAGTACTCATACCTTGCCAAGAATTTTCTTAATTATTAATTTATTTCTCTTGCTATTTAACTTACTTGTTCTTTAATTCAAAAACCCCCAAAAATACACTTTTTCTCATAACCAATAATAAATCATACCTCCCTGTAATTCATTGAGAGATGACCGAGGTTTAAATACTTTGGTTATAAATTTTATTGGGTTTTGTTACTTGTGACAACCAAAATTTTTGTACGAAAGGATTCTCTGTTGGTTTAGAAACTATACTTACAACGTGATTATTTTTATGAATTTCTTTACCGGCGTAAATTCATTTGTCACATGTCTATCCTAAGCAGGTCATGAGCTCATGCGTCGGTTGTCTACCCGCAACCCAACGTTACTCGGAGTGAACCCCGAATATGGTCCCTTTACAGTGTCAATTAGACACCTTGGCATCACGATTACCCGTGTCAATTAGGCCTCATTATAATAACATTTCAATGTGTATCACAGTAAGGAACAGTGCTATCAATTAGGTGAACATTCCCGCATTAGCAATCTCAAGCTATTAGTCAGACGGGCCCTTTCGCATTAGCAGTTTGGCAAAAAAGCCCAATTAAACATACAATATGCTATCAGTTAGGTGGACATTCCCGCATTAGCAATCTTAGGCTATCAGTTAGACGGGCACTTCCACATTAGCTCTCGGCACAAAGGCCCATTCAATATAATTCTCAACTTTTATTTCATTCCTTGTTCCTCATTTTTCTTTCTTCACTATATCTCTCAATATCATTATCTTTAACTTTAACCTTTCTTGGGGGCAACTTACATTCCTTTTCCTTTTCTAAGTTTGTCTACTCTAAAACCATGTTAGTAAGGTAATTCTAGAGATCTTAATCTTTAATTTAAGTTAGGTTTTACTGAATTTGGATTAGAATTGAATTTTATACAAGTTTTAAAATTCTGCTGTTGTATTTACAAAAATTCAAAAAACAGACAGCAGCCATGTTTTTTTAAATTACATAATAATTTCAATTCTAATACGTTGCTTCTAAATTTTGGTGAGAATACATTCAACATCCCTAAGTTTCAGAATCCACAAATTTCAGGTTCGTATCATTTCATTTGATTAATTAATTATCAATTGGAAGTGGAGCCCTGTTTTCATAAACCAGTTCAGAGTTTCCAGCAAACAACCGACATTCCAAGTGACTTATCTAAGTCTACAAAATAGATATGAACATGAAACTTGTACTCAACTAAAATAGACTGATAGATCTTTAAAATCCTTTTGAAATCAACTTAAAATTCTGTTTAAATTAAAAGTTATAGCTTCTGGAAGTTGGCACTATAGAACCAGAAAACCAGAAAAATCTGCAGCAACCACTAAACTTCAAAAAATCATATCTTCGAAACCACTTGGCCAAATTCCCTGAAATTTTTATGGAACATTCAAAACACACTGAAGTTTTAGGTTTGGACTGCTCCCAAAAAGTCATTCGTTCTGCTACCAATTATGCAGATTTTTGCAAAAATTCTTCACAAAGTATTTCCAACAACCTCACATACCAAATCCTATATTCAAGCCTAGGATTTATCTAAAACTACAATTCTAAATTTCTTTTGACTAACCAAAGTTGCCCAAGAACTCTTAATTCAATATATCACAATTTCATATCATAGGTGCAACGTAACCATATTATCACATCATCCATTCTTCAGCATCTTATCTATAACAACATATCTCAAGTTTTGATGCATCAAATGAATTTCCAGCAACCATAGCAACATTCCATACACAAAATCATCATCAACAAGTACTAGCAATAAGTATAACTTCAAAATACATAATATCGTCAATAATCACTACATTAAATCATTAAACCAATCACCAATTACAGCTATGATTCAACTCAATTCCAACAATTATTCACACCAAGCAACCATAAACCATTTGCAGTTACTCATTTAATTTTATTGGCATTCATAACTTAAAACATTTATTTTTAAAACAAATCCCTACCTCGATGTTGCAATAGCAGGATTTAACGCAGGAATTCCCTTTATCCCCAATTTGTGGCAGCAGCAGCGATTTTAGTAATATTCTCGCAGCAGAAACATTCAATAGCTCTAGACAAGGGCAGCAATGCTGAACAATGACAGTAATGAGTCTAAAAAACTAAATGAATCAGAAACAATTACAGAGTAAGGTGATACAAGGCAGAACCAGAGCAATTCTTCATAAGCTTACCAAAACGAAAGGTGATGAGCGGATAATTTATACGCTTTTTGGCATTGTTTTTAGTATGTTTTTAGTATGTTCTAGTTAGTTTTTATTATATTTTTATTATTTTTTAGTTAAAATTCACTTTTCTGGATTTTACTATGAGTTTGTGTGTTTTTCTGTAATTTCAGGTATTTTCTGGCTGAAATTGAGGGACCTGAGCAAAAATGTGATTCAGAGGCTGAAAAGGACTGCAGATGCTGTTGGATTCTGACCTCCCTGCACTCAAAGTGGATTTTCTGGATCTACAGAAGCTTAATTGGCGCGCTCTCAACGGAGTTGAAAAGTAGACATCCTGGGCTTTCCAGCAATGTATAATAGTCCATACTTTGCCCGAGATTTGATGGCCCAAACCGGCATTCCAAATCAGCTCAAAACTGCCCGGCGTTAAACGTCGGAACTGGCACAAGAATGGGAGTTAAATGCCCAAACTGGCACAAAAGCTGGCGTTTAACTCCAAGAAAAGTCTCTACACATGAAAGCTTCAATGCTCAGCCCAAGCACACACCAAGTGGGCCCAGAAGTGGATTTTTATGTCATTTACTCATTTCTGTAAACCCTAGGCTACTAGTTCTCTACATATAGGACCTTTTGCTATTGTATTTTGATCTTTGGATCTTTGATCATCTTTATATCTTTAGATCTTTTGATCATTTCAAATCTTTTGATCATCTTTGGATGCCTAGTTCTTAGATCATTGGGAGGCTGGCCATTCGGCCATGCCTAGACCTTGTTCTTATGTATTTTCAACGGTGGAGTTTCTACACACCATAGATTAAGGTGTGGAGCTCTGCTGTACCTCGAGTATTAATGCAATTACTATTGTTCTTCTATTCAATTCAACTTATTCTTGTTCTAAGATATTCATTCGCACCCAAGAACATGATGAATGTGATGATTATGTGACACTC
>NC_029776.3:46126360-46126569 GCF_000817695.3 Arachis duranensis | reverse complement strand
TTGGATCCCTTAATCGGAATCTTCGTGGTATAAGCTAGAATTGATGACGGCATTCAAGAGAATCCGAAAGGTCTAAACCTTATCTGTGGTATTCTAAGTAGGATTCAATGATTGAATGAGTGTGACGAGCTTCAAACTCCTGAAGACGGGGCGTTAGTGACAGACGCAAAAGAATCACTGGATTCTATTCCGACATGATTGAGAACCGA
>NC_029776.3:46121621-46125629 GCF_000817695.3 Arachis duranensis | reverse complement strand
TATTAAAAATCCAAAAATATTTTTAATTTGTGTCTTTTCAAGTCAATAATACAGAGAATTGAAGATTCAGAACATACAGCAGAGGAATTATACAAAAAAAGCTGGACGTTCAAAACGCCCAGTGAAGAAGGAAAACTAGCGTTTAAACGCCGCCAGGGTGCCTGGTTGGGCGTTTAACGCCCAAAAGGGTAGTGCTTTGGGCGTTAAGCGCCAGAATGTATACCATTCTGGGCGTTTAACGCCAGGATGGCACAAGAGGGAAGATTTTGTTTTCAATTCAAATTTTTTTCAAATCAAATCTTTTCAATCAAATCTTTTTCAAAATCAATTTCTTTCCATTTTCAAAAATACTTGCTATCAATTAATAATTTGATTCAACATTTCAAGTATGTTGCCTTTTCTGTTGAGAAAGGTTTAATGTTTGAATCATATCTTTTCTTGTTAGCCAAGTCATTAATTTTTAAAATCAAATCTTTTTAAATTGTTTTTCAAATCATATCTTTTCAATCATATATTTTTCTCACATTTTTTTTCAAAATAGTTTTCAACCATATCCTTTTGATTTCTAATTTCAAAATCTTTTTCAAAACTCACTTGATTTCTTTTCCACTCTTGGTTTTCGAAAATCAATTAGTGTTTTTCAAAATATTTTTAAAATCTTTTTAATTTATTTTCGAAAATTTCTTCCCCTCTTCTCACATCCTTCTATTTATGGACTAACACACCTCAATGCACAATTTGAACTCCATCATACTTGATAAGTTCGAACTTTCTACCTCCTCCTTCTAATTTTCTTTTCCTCTGACACCTCAAGAAATCTCTATACTGTGACATAGAGGATTCCATATTTTCTTGTTCTTTTCTCTTTCATATGAGCAGGAGCAAAGACAAAAGCATTCTTGTTGAGGCTGATCCTGAACCTGAAAGGACCTTGAAGCGAAAGCTAAGAAAAGCTAAGGCACAACTCTCTATAGAGGAACTAACAGAAAACTTCAAAGAAGAAGACATGGCAGCCGAAAACAACAACAATGCCAACAATGCAAGGAAGGTGCTAGGTGACTTTACTGCACCTACTCCCGACTTTTATGGGAGAAGCATCTCTATCCCTGCCATTGGAGCAAACAACTTTGAGCTTAAGCCTCAATTACTTTCTCTAATGCAACAGAATTGCAAGTTCCATGGACTTCCATTGGAAGATCCTCATCAGTTTTTAGCTGAATTCTTGCAAATCTGTGACACTGTCAAGACTAATGGGGTTGACCCTGAGGTCTACAGACTTATGCTATTCCCTTTTGTAAGATACAAACAATTGATCAGAAAGTGTCCCTCTGACATGCTTTCTGAATGGAACATCATAGGTATTTTCTATGATGGTCTGTCTGAACTGTCCAAGATGTCTTTGGATAGCTCTGCTGGAGGATCTCTTCATCTGAAGAAGACGCCTGCAGAAGCTCAAGAACTCATTGAAATGGTTGCAAATAACCAATTCATGTACACTTCTGAAAGGAATCCTGTGAACAATGGGACGAATCAGAAGAAAGGAATTCTTGAGATTGACACTCTAAATGCCATACTGGCTCAGAATAAAATATTGACTCAGCAAGTCAATTTGATTTTTCAAAGTCGGTTTGGAATGCAAGCTGCACCAGGCAGTACTAAGGACGCTTCATCTGAAGAAGAAGCTTATGATCCTGAGAACCCTTCAATGGAAGAGGTGATTTACATGGGAGAATCCTATAGAAACACCTATAATCCTTCATGGAGAAATCATCCAAATATCTCATGGAAAGATCAACAGAGACCTCAACAAGGTTTCAACAACAATAATGGTGGAAGAAACAGGTTTAGCAATGGCAAGCCTTTTCCATCATCTTCTCAGCAATAGACAAAGAATTCTAAGCAGAGCCACTCTGACTTAGCAACCATGGTCTCTGATCTAATCAAAACCACTCAAAGTTTCATGACTGAAACAAGGTCCTCTATTAGAAATTTGGAGGCACAAGTGGGTCAGCTGAGCAAGAAAATTACTGAACTCCCTCCTAGTACTCTTCTAAGCAATACAGAAGAGAATCCAAAAGGAGAATGCAAGGCCATTAACATGACTTACATGGCCGAACTAGGAGAGGAGGAAGAGGCAGTGAACGCCACTGAGGAAGACCTCAATGGACGCCCACTGGCCTCCAATGAGTTCCCTAATGAGGAACCATGGGAATCTGAGGCTCACACTGAGACCATAGAGATTCCATTGGATTTACTTATGCCATTCATGAGCTCTGATGAGTATTCTTCCTCTGAAGAGTGTAAGGCCCACATCGGTTGGGGAGGGGAACGAAGCATGCCTTATAAGGGTGTGGATACCTCTTCCTAGCATGACGCGTTTTGACGAGTGAGTGTGGGGAGCTTTGGCTAGCATCCCTATCGTCAAAAGTAAAACTGTGAGGCCTTGTGTGCCAAAGCGGACAATATCGTGCTAGCAGGTGGTCTGGACTGTTACAGATGGTATCAGAGCCAGAACCCGGATCGATGTGCCAGCGAGGGCGCTGGGCTCCCTTAGGGGGATGGATTGTAAGGCCCACATCGGTTGGGGAGGGGAACGAAGCATGCCTTATAAGGGTGTGGATACCTCTTCCTAGCATGACGCGTTTTGACGAGTGAGTGTGGGGAGCTTCGGCTAGCATCCCTATCGTCAAAAGTAAAAACCGTGAGGCCTTGTGTGCCAAAGCGGACAATATCGTGCTAGTGGGGGGTTTGCCTTAATACAAATGGATAAATGCTTGTGATGTAAATGATTTTTCTGTTGAGAATCTAGGCTGGATACTTGGTGAAAAAGAGTTTAGGATGCTTAGTGAGTTTTTATTGCAGTGCATTGTATTTATTTGGCACTTTTACCGTACTCGTAGTGATGGATGGAATTTTCGAGGGCAAAAATTTCTGTTAGGGGGGTAGAATGTAATACCCGGTCTAACCGAAATTAATTAAATAATAAGTTAAGGAAGAGTGAATATGGTTGGAAGATTTGGCAATTAGAATTTGATGATTTAAATATGATATTTAGATTCAGTGAATTTTTCCGAGTCGGAAGACATAGTTTTCTGCGTAAAAGCGCGCAGTGAAATTTTGACCGACAGTACCGGCTGAGACCTGTCTGGTACTGCAGCTGAGAAAGTTGATTATGAGTAAATAAGATTAAGAAATGAGGAATTATAATTAGAGGAGGTAGAAATATTTGAAGTGCGATTTAGAGCGCTAATGTTAAAAGTTTTGGTCCAAAATTGGGTCAACGGACAAAAATAAGTGAATTGGGCCTAAGTGGGCCCAAGACCCAACATATATAAACATTAGTTATGAGCATTTCAGCTCATTTTTACCCTAAAAGAGAGGTTGGGGCGCTGAAATAGTGAAGAGAGGAGAGAAGAGAGAAAACCTAACTCTCTTCGATCTTCAAATCACCATAACTTGAGCTACGGAGCTCCGATTGACGAGCCGTTTGCGGCCACGCGTCGCTCTTCTCATCCTCTACAATTCTATCTAAGTTTTGTGGTGAGTATTCCATTCATCTCTGCCCAGTTTTCGAAATTCCCCACTGTTACACGTTTTTGGGAAGTTAGTGTTGAAATCTTGTGATTTTGGGTGGTTAGGGATACTCCAACATGGATTCTAAGTGGGTTCTATCCCTACTTCATATGGGCTGAGGTAAGAAGTGCTCAAACCCTTGTGATTTATCATCTTTATGAGCCATAGGTTGATGTATGAATGTGATATTGGTTATGTTAGTGCATTTGATGGTTTTGGTGCACAATTGGGAGATTGGTGTTGCTTGAGGAGCTTTGGTGAGGCTTAGGGCTAAGGTTGGTGGAGACTTCCAAAGAAGAGGCTCAATTGATTTGGCTACAAGAGGTACGGTTTAAGTTTCATTTAAGTACCGTGTGGTGTGATGAGAATTCCTAGGCTAGATGCCCCTAGGATTAAGTTTGGATTGTGTAAATGGTTGGTGCTAATATGCATAGT
>NC_029776.3:46118946-46121523 GCF_000817695.3 Arachis duranensis | reverse complement strand
TGTGTATTGTATGATGACACAAGTGATTGGATGAATTTCATATAATGAATATATGAATGATTGGGTTGGTTATTAAATAATGAGGTTTGAGGAGTTGAAGTGTGGAAATTGGTAATTTTGGGTGAAATTGTATAGATGAGGTATGTTTGATTTTGGTTGAGATATATTATGTGGTCATGTATGTGAGTATAATTATTAATGCCTTGATGGTATGATAATGCATGAGAGATATGTATGTTGTGATATATGCTTGAGAAATGATTAAGGTTGATTTGGGGGTGAAACCACGTGATAGTGAGTATGATATTGGTTATGTATAATGATGGTTGATTGGAAATAGTATTGTTGGAAATTGGGATGAGGAAGGATGTATGACATGTTGATATGTTTGTAATTTGGCCATTTGCTTGAAATGGGTAAAGATGGTTATATGATGTTTTTGTGATTCGTGGTAAAGTGTTAATGTATGAGTTGAGGAGGCTTGATGTTGTTTTTGGTATATTTTGATTGGTTTCAAAAAGGGTTGAAATTGGCATGTTTTGGTTGATTTTGAAAAGAGTTGAAAATGGCTTGTTTTGAAAATGGCACTTTGTGGTTTTATATGAAAACATGGTTTTTGGGCATACTTTCACGGGACATAACTTGGACTACGAATCTTTGTTTTGTGCCAAATCTGTTTAGAAATGAAATTGGATCCGGGATGTCCATGCCGTTCGAAGAACGGGTGAAAAACGATTTAAAATGAGGAAGTTATGTCTGTCGGAAGATTGGGGGTTGAATCTGTGAATTCTGCAGTTTTTAACTTAGAAAATTTTTAGCAGAATAACCCCTTGCGCGTGGGCGCACTTGGCGCGTACGCGCCGATCTTCCAGAAAGCGCCATCCACGCGTGCGCGTGATGTGCGCGGGCGCGCCGATAGTGCTGCACCCGATGCCCAGCCATTTTCCAGAGAGTCGTACCACCGTAATATCATTGACTTATGACTCGAGCATAAGGATTTGAATATTAGGGTGTTACAAAGAGGATGAGTATGTCACTGAAGAGCAAGTTGCTAAATACCTTGGAGCAATCATGAAGCTAAATGACAAGTTATTTGGTAATGAGACTTGGAAGGATGAACCCCCTTTGCTCACCAAAGAACTGGATGACTTGTCTAGGCAGAAATTACCTCAAAAGAGACAAGATCCTGGGAAGTTTTCAATACCTTGTACCATAGGCACCATGACCTTTAAGAAGGCTCTGTGTGACCTAGGGTCAAGTATAAACCTCATGCCTCTCTCTGTAATGGAGAAGCTAGGGATCTTTGAGGTACAAGCTGCAAGAATCTCACTAGAGATGGCAGACAATTCAAGAAAACAAGCTTATGGACTTGTAGAGGATGTTCTGGTAAAGATTGAAGACCATTACATCCCTGCTGATTTCATAGTCCTAGAGACTGGGAAGTGCATGGATGAATCCATCATCCTTGGCAGACCCTTCCTAGAATTCTAAGTTTGGTGTTGAACCCCCACATTCAAACTCTAAGTTTGGTGTTGGGAGGTTCCAACATTGCTCTGAGTATCTGCGAGGCTCCATGAGAGCCCTCTATCAAGCTACTGACATTAAAGAAGCGCTTGTTGGGAGGCAACCCAATGTTATAATTATCTATTTTCCTTTGTTATTTTATGTTTTCTGTAGGTTGATGATCATGAGAGGTCACAAAATCAATTGAAAAAGCAAAAATAGAATGAAAAACAGAAAAAAAATAGCACACCCTGGAGGAAGACCTTGCTGGCGTTTAATCGCCATTAAGGGTAGCAAATGGGCGTTTCACGCCCAGTCTGGCACCATTCTGGGCGTTTAACGCCAGAAAGGGGCACCAGATTGGCGTTAAACGCCAGGAAAGGGCAAAAAGCTGGCGTTAAACGCCAGAAAGGGGCACCAGCCCGGCGTTTAATGCCAGAATTGGCATAGAGAGCACTTTCGCTCGCCACATGGTGCAGGGATGAATTTTTCTTGACACCTCAGGATCTGTGGACCCCACAGGATCCCCACCTACCCCACCACCCTCTCTCTTCTTCTTCACCCATTCACCAATCACATCAACCACTCTTCCCTAAAAACCCCTCACCTATCAAATCCCATCTTTCTCTTCACCACTCACATAAAACCCCACCTACCTCACCATTCAAATTCAAACCACTTTCCCTCCCAAACCCACCCTCCCATAGCCAAAACCTACCCCTCTCTCCACCCCTATATAAACCCATCTTCACCCCTTCATTTTCACACAACCTAAACACTACTTCTCCCCCTTTGGCCGAACCACAAAGCCATCTCCATCTCCCCTATTTCTTCTTCTTCTACTCTCTTCTTTCTTCTTTTGCTCGAGGACGAGTAAACCTTCTAAGTTTGGTGTGGTAAAAGCATTGCTTTTTATTTTTCCATAACCATTTATGGCATCTAAGGCCGGAGAAACCTCTAGAAAGAGGAAAGGGAAGGCAAAAGCTTCCACCTCGGAGTCATGGGAGATGGAGAGATTCATCTCAAGGATGCATCAAGACCACTTCTATGAAGTTGTGGCCTTGAAGAAGGTGA
>NC_029776.3:46117353-46118713 GCF_000817695.3 Arachis duranensis | reverse complement strand
TACAATGGTTCGGGGAAAATGCTTAGATTTTAGTTCGGAAAATGTAAGGTTGGCATTCAACTTGCCCGTGATGCAAGGAGATGAACACCCTTACACTAGAAGGGTCAACTTTGATCAACGGTTGGACCAAGTCCTCATAGACATTTGTGAAGAGGGCGCTCAATGGAAGAGAGATTCAAGAGGGAAGCCGGTTCAACTAAGAAGGCATGATCTCAAGCCCGTGGCTAGGGGATGGTTGGAGTTTATCTAACGCTCAATCATTCCCACTAGCAACCGGTCCGAAGTTACTATAGACCGGGCCATCATGATTCATAGCATCATGATTGGAGAGGAAGTAGAAGTTCATGAGGTTATAGCCCAAGAACTTTATAAGGTGGCGGACACGTCCTCTACCTTGGCAAGGTTAGCCTTTCCTCATCTCATTTGTCACCTCTGTTATTCAGTTGGAATTGACATTGAGGGAGACACCCTCATTGATGAGGACAAGCCCATCAATAAGAAAAGGATGGAGTAAACAAGAGATCCCACTCATCATGAAATCCCTGAGATGCCTCAAGGGATGCACTTTCCTCCAAGACATTGAGGAGCTCAAGCACTCCATAAGATCTTCAAGAGGAAGAACAAGCCTCCATCACTAAGGTGGACCCGTTCTTTAATCTCCTTGTTCCTTATTTTCCTGTTTTTCGAAAATTATGCTTATGTTTACCTATGTTTGTGTCTCATGATCATTAGTGTCTTAGTGTCTATGCCTTAAAGTTATGAATGTCCTATGAATCCATCACCTTTCATGAATGAAAAATGTTCTTAATTGAAAAAGAGAAGAATTGCATGAATTTTGAATTTTATAACAGATTAATTATTTTGATGTAGTGGCAATACTTTTGTTTTCTGAATGTATGCTTAAACAGTGCATATGTCTTTTGAATTTGTTGTTCATGAATGGTTGGCTCTTGAAAGAATGATGAAAAAGGAGACATGTTACTGAGGATCTGAAAAATCATAAAAATGATTCTTGAAGCAAGAAAAAGCAGTGAATACAAAAAAAGAGAGAAAAACAAAAAAAAGAGAGAAAAACAAAAAAAAACGAAAAAAAGGGAAAAAAAGGAAAAAAATTAATGAAGTTGTGATCCAAGGCAAAAAGAGTGTGCTTAAGAACCCTGGACACCTCTAATTTGGGACTCTAGCAAAGCTAAGTCACAATCTGAAAAGGTTCACCCAATTATGTGTCTGTGGCATGTATGTATCCGGTGGTAATACTGGAAGACAGAGTGCTTTGGGCCACGGCCAAGACTCATAAAGTAGCTGTGTTCAAGAATCATCATACTTAACTAGGAGAATCAATAACACTATCTAGATTCTA
>NC_029776.3:46094115-46117031 GCF_000817695.3 Arachis duranensis | reverse complement strand
TATTATATTTTTATTAGTTTTTATTTAAAATTCACTTTTCTGGACATTACTATGAGTTTGTGTGTTTTTCTGTGATTTCAGGTATTTTCTGACTGAAATTGAGGGACTTGAGCAAAAATCTGATTTAGAGGCTGAAAATGACTGTAGATGCTGTTGGATTCTGACCTCCCTCCACTCGAAGTGGATTTTCTGGAGCAACAGAAGCCCAATTGGCATGCTCTCAACGGCTTTGGAAAGTAGACATCCTGAGCTTTCCAGCAATGTATAATAGTCCATATTTGCCCGAGATTTGATAGCCCAAACAGGCATTCCAAATCAGCTCAAAACTGTCCGGCGTTAAACGCCGGAACTGGCACAAGAATGGGAGTTAAACGCCCAAACTGGCACAAAAGCTGGTGTTTAACTCCAAGAAAAGTCTCTACACATGAAAGCTTCAATGCTCAGTCCAAGCACACACCAAGTGGGCCCAGAAGTGGATTTTTATGTCATTTACTCATTTTTGTAAACCCTAGGCTACTAGTTCTCTACATATAGGACCTTTTGCTATTGTATTTTGATCTTTGGATCTTTGATCATCTTTAGATCTTTAGATCTTTTGATTATTTCAGATCTTTTGATCATCTTTGGACGCCTAGTTCTTAGATCATTGGGAGGCTGGCCATTCGGCCATGCCTAGACCTTGTTCTTATGTATTTTCAATGGTGGAGTTTCTACACACCATAGATTAAGGTGTGGAGCTCTGCTGTACCTTGAGTATTAATGTAATTACTATTATTCTTCTATTCAATTTAGCTTGTTCTTGTTCTAAGATATCACTTGTTCCTCAACTTGATGAATGTGATGATCCGTGACACTCATCATCATTCTCACCTATGAACGTGTGCCTGACAACCACCTCCGTTCTACCTTAGATTGAGTGGATATCTCTTGGATCCCTTAATCGGAATCTTCGTGGTATAAGCTAGAATTGATGGCGGCATTCAAGAGAATCCAAAGGAGTAAGAAGGATTGGATGAAGACAGTAGGAAAGCAGAGAGACGAAAGGGACAAAGCATCTCCATACGCTTATCTGAAATTCTCACCAATGAATTACATAAGTATCTCTATCTTTATTTTATGCTTTATTCATATATCATCCATAACCATTTGAATCTGCCTGACTAAGATTTACAAGGTGACCATAGCTTGCTTTATACTAACAATCTCTGTGGGATCGACCCTTACTCGCGTAAGGTTTATTACTTGGACGACCCAGTGCACTTGCTGGTTAGTTGTGCGAAGTTGTGATAAAGAGTTGAGATTGCAATTGAGCGTACCATGTTGATGGCACCATTGATGATCACAATTTCGTGCACCAAAAGGTAATAGCAACAACATCTCCAATTCAGTCATCCAACAGGGAGGACACAATCTAGTTCATCACCAATGACGGCAGCAATTGTAAACTCCAGTAACGTTGATAGTAGCAGCAGCAGCGGAGGACTCCATGGCCACCTTCTTCCTCTCCTTGCTCGGACCCCTTTCTGCAGTGAACGCAACAGCAGTAGCCATGTGCCCAAGTGATAATATTAGTAACATTCGGCAGCAAGGGTACGACGCTAGTACACCGATAGCGGTAGCGAGCTCAACCGATGACTATGGCGGCGAGAGCAACGGCGGCAGAACGGCGACAGAAACCACCCCGCGATGCCTTTTCTCTCTCTACATTTGTTCTATCTCTCTCTCTCCTCGTGTGTCATTCTCCCTCTTCTCCTCCACGGACTCTCATCCGCACTCCTCACCGCGGCCACGGTGAACCGACGGTGACAGAAGCGACGGAGGCAAGGTGCGACGGCACCCAGCGGTCCCTTCCTCCTCCATGCGACCATCTCTCCTCTCGTGGCCCTGCTGAATGACGACCAAGAAGCACGATGTGATAGATGTGACCTTGATGATGGCAGCAAGGAGCACGAGTTGGGCACAACAGCGCGGTTGTGGCGCGACTCCCTGCCCTCTTCTCCTTGTCCCTCATTCCTCTCCTCTCTCTCTTTTCACTGTTTCTGTGTGTGTGAGAGTTTTGGTGCTGTGTGTGTGTAAATTGGGAATGGTTGGTGGTGGGGGATTGAGTGACAGGAAGAGGTGAGCGTGGCTTACTAATAGGTGAACAGGTGGGGGTATGTGTGGGTATGTTGCTGGGTTTGGGGAAAAGGAAATTAGGTTTTTGATTAGGAATTTAGGATTAGGGTTTCAATTGGGAAAAAGAGTTAGGGCTAATATACGTATTTTTAATAAAATTAGGGTAATAAAGTAATAATTTGAAATCAATTTTAATCAAATAATAATAACTATGAAAATACTATTTAATTATCAACTTACAATTTATTTTTCAAATAAAGACTCTAATTCAATAATTAGAGATAATCAAAATAATTTTCTTTAAAATTATAAAATAAAGTTCAAAATCTAATTATTCAAATTAGCGCATATAAAATCCCCATTGTTTTTTTTAAATCACTAAAGCTTTAAATCAATAATTAAAAGTACTCAATTAATACAAAAGTTTCTGAAAATATGCTTTCGAATAAATAAAATAAATCATAAATAATTTATTATTTAATTTTCAAAATCTGGGGTCTTACATCCTACCCCACTTATAAAAATTTTCGTCCTCGAAAATTGATATAAGAAAGAAAAGATTTGCATGAACTTCACTTTTAAAAACATCAAAGAAAAGAAACAAAGAGCACTACAAGAAAATAAGCTTTCTGCCACGCTTTAAAAGCGTGCCAAAAAGTGAAAAAAAGCGTATCGATAGCTTTTCGCCACGGTTTTTGAGCTATCGGCACGCTTTTGAAAGGGTCACGTCCGCCAACGTGCCGGTTGCTCTATCGCCACGCTTTTGTGGATCTATTGGCACGCTTTTTTTGTTGGCACGCTTTCAACTCTTTTCACGTTTGAAAAGCGTGGCCATAGGTCTTAACCTATACACTGCAAGAAAAACACCCATTCAGGTACACTTGAAAAGTGTAGCTAAAAGTGAAAAAAATGATGCCTTGGGCTACGGCTACGCTTTTTGGGGTGATTCCTATTCGGCCGTAGCCTATTCTGAAAGGCTACGCTTTTCTACACCAAGGACTATGCTTTTAGCGTTTGGGAATAGGCTATGCTTTTCAAGTGATGCTGTTTAGGACCAAAGGCTACGCTTTTCAGCTTTCATTCTTCCAGAATAGCCTATGCTTTTCAACGCTACTGCATCACTTGTAAAGCGTAGCCCCATTGTATACCATAGCTACTTTTTATAAGCGTAGCCTTAGGTCCCTCTTTTTTTTTTGGTATACTATAACTACTGTATATAAGTGTAGCCTTAGGTCTCTTTACTAAATAATTTCTTTAAATAATAAAAATCTCAGTGCAGGACTTATGTAGCAAAAGGCATCCAAGCTTTTCAAATATGACAAAGGTTGCACTCCCTGAGGAATCAATAACTTTCACCTTAATTCTATACCTGTTTTTATAATATATACAAATGAAATAATAAACATAAATAAACCTCATACCAACACTATAACTTCAAGGAAAACAAATCAACATGCTTTGAAGATTTTTCACAATAGTATGACCCAAGCTTCAGAAAAACTTTAGTGCCACATCTACATTGAGCAACAAACCAATCAGGTCCACCAATCACTCCCATAATTGTACCATACACAGCATAATCACCATCCTAAAAGAAAAGTAACAATAAAAAGAGCATTAGTATTTTAATTTAGACTTGAATGATGAACATAAAAAGAAAGTGAAAAACAATAAAAAATGACCAACCTCTTTACATTCCTTCAATTCTCCAATTGTCTTCCGAGGTGTCGAGAAAATCTTCCGCAAGTGAGTAATAGTGATAACGTTTTTTAGCACTATTTGATTTCAAAGATTATATAAAGAAAGCAAAATTTTAGATATTATGTAAAGGAATATAGCAATACTATAGCATAGCCATGAAGCTTTAAAAAAAAGGTTGAACCTCGTATTAACGTTGGAAAGGGGTTTCTGACTAATCAGAAATATATCAAAGGTTTGTTTATGCTTAATGGTGCTATCAACATGTTGCAACAATTTGGCACAACAAAAAGGAAATAGAAAATTTAGTTAGCAAAGACAGTAACATCAAGATTAAAAGAAATAGAGGAGTGGCGACAAAGACAGCAGATGTTGGTGGTGCTGGGTGAGCAGTGAGAAGCAGTTAGAAGATGATGGCAACAAAAAAATCACGCAGTATAGAAATCATAGTAACAACCTAAATAGAAAATCATAGTTAAAAAATATGGAAAAAGAAAAATAACAAGAACATGAATCAACTAATAGAATCAACCAACAAAATAGAATCACAGTAATAACAAGTTAACTATAATAATTAAAAAAGAAAACTCAAGTAATAACAACATAAATTAGAGATGGATAGCACTCAAGATATAAGCAGAAAGACAGCAAATCAGAAATCTATGGGAATCTGCAGGTTGTGTTTATAGAAATGGATAGCGCTCAAGATATAAGCATAAACCTTCAAAGCTTGTCCCAATTGAAACTATTTGTGCTGACCTAACTTAGAATTTTAGGAACATGAAGCACAAATCAAAACACATGGAATTAGTTAACAGATAGAGTGAAGAGGAGGTATCTGTCACAAATTTGAACTTATTCCATCATGGATGCCATTCTTTGCTGATCAGCTTCTAGAAGTGATTCAAAACCAGCTAACATGCTCTTAACCATGATTCAACCAGGGATTTTGGAGAAGAAACTCAAACCCAAGGAACGAAATTGAAACCAGTTAACTAATAATAATATAGAATGAAACTAAAGACCAAAAAGAAATAGAAAGCAAACAAAACTTAACTAAAGATGAAGCAGAATTTTGTGCAGAAGATGAAGCCTACTAGTTCTTCTGGGAATTTGTGTAGCTTCCTCTGAATTCATGTTTTCTCTGATAAAATCAACAATGGAATCATCAATTTAGAATCAAAAGTGATCATAAGCACGAGTGACCAGAAGCACTAATAATATGCCTTATGGCTTATAATAAAAAATAATATGCATAATAAACTAAATTCACTAATGAAACCAGCAAGAGTGATCAGAAGCACTAATGAAACAGAAATAATAGAGTTGTTGTACAACAACAAAAAATATTCACTAACCCTTCAGCAAGCTTTAACTATATCTGACTCTGGGAATTGAGCACCACCTCGAATGTCCTATCACCGTAAATAAAAGCAAATAACTCAGCCTCACTAAATGGAAGTAGAAAGAGGGAATTTGGATGCACAATGTATACCTTGCTATAGTACCGCTTCAGCACCGTCGTGACTCTGAGGCGGGTGAGTGGTGACGGAAGCCATGACGGTGGCTGGTGAGAGACAAATAGAGGGTTGAGAGGGAAAGGGTGATGGCAGATGGTGAGAGGCGCGGCAGAGAGAGGGCTGAGAGAGGAAAGGTGGCGACACCGTTCGTGAGCCATGAGGGGGACCGAGGGTGTGCTGCGTCTTGTGGTGCTGAGAGAAGAGGGCAGTGTAGACCCTAGAGCATAGTTATCAGAACCGAACCGGCAATCAATTCGGTCATATGACCGGATCACTGGGTTACTGGTTCAATCGGTGGGTCACTAGTTCACCCGGTTGACCCGGTCATAATCTAAAAAAATATAAAAGTATATAAATGAAATTAAAATTATGTACTAAAATTAAAATGTAAGTCTTTACAAACATAATAACAATAATCAAATATTAATTTTTAGACATAACTAATTATGTAAAAAGAGATAATAAACTAGTTTCTAATATAATTTTAGAGCATAAGAAACACATAAACAAATTTGGAGTTTCATGTATATATTTATAGGACAAATTTAGAGCTTGATCAATATTTTTCTCATTTAAATTTGCATCTATATCTTCCATAAGAAACATTACATTATGCAGAACATCAGAAATAGAGAAAGAAGAGTTTGAAGAGAGAGCTTCAAGAAATAAGTAAACAAAATTAACTTCATCTTATTCATCCATCAATGAATCAATTATACACACTTCTTAGAGAGATACAAGAGTTTTATTTATAACAGAGTTAGAAAAGAGAGAAAGATCAGAGATCAGAACAAATTCAACACAACAACAACAAGGATCAGTAACAAATTCAACTCAACTCAATTATCCAGCAACAAATTCTACTTCCAGCAACAACCACATTTATGATATGTTTAACATCAAATCCAACTTACAGCTGACAACAAATTCTACTTCTAGAATTCTAGCAACAAATTCAGCTATGATAACTATGATAACTTTCAGGCAGCAACAAAAACTTAAACTATGATAACTTTCAGGCAGCAACAAAAAACCTTCAATTCTCCAAATATGATGTACAGCAGATTAACATTAGCTAAATCATAATTTCAGCAACAAACTCAACTTTGAGCAATAAATTCAAGATGTACTAATAATTTACAGCAATAAAATTGAAAGAGGAATAACAGGGCTGAAGATGAAACTCACATAGGCAGAGAGATGAAGCAAGCATTGATGGAAGACCCGAGCCGAAGCTGAAACCCTAAACCCAGACTCAGGGCCGAGGAAGCGTTGATGGCCGAAGCATGAAAGCGAGCTTACGAACTATGATAGAGCGCGACAGAGCTTGAGTGGTGATGAGCTTGAAGCGGTGACGTGAGCTTGAGGTGGTGACGAGCTTGAGGCGGCGACGTGAGCTTGAGGCAGCGACAGAGCTTGAGGCTGTGACGAGCTTGAGGGAGCGACAGAGCTTGAGGCAGCAACGAGCTTGAGGGGGCGACCAAAGCTTGAGCGGCGACGAGCTTGAGGAGGCGACCAAAGCTTGAGGAGCTGGTGATAAACCACTATTTTATGGTTTATCTTGTGCTTAATTGAGTGGATTTTATCAATCTTTCATGCATTTATTCATATGATTTGCATGTTTTACAATTCCTTCCCAGAATTTGTTCTATGATTGAAAACATGCTTCTCTGCCTTTTATTTTCTTTTATTTAATTCTCTCTTATTACCATTAGATGCCTTGATATGTGTGTTAAGTGATTTCAGGGATTACAGGGCAAGAATGACTTAGAGGATGGAAAGGAAGCATGCAAAAGTGGAAGGAATACAAGAAGTTGAAGAAACTGCAAAGTTGTCAGCCTGACCCTCTCGCACTAAAATGACCATAACTTGAGATACAGAGGTCCAAATGACGTGGTTCCACTTGCATTGGAAAGATAACATCCGGGGCTTCGATTTGATATATAATTTATTATAGTGGCCATACAGATAGGTGACGCGAATGCATCATCAACGCGGATGCGTCGCATCTGCGAAAATCAGCGTGACATATTTCTTCTCCAGCAATTTCTGGGCTGTTTTCGACCCAGTTTGCAGCCCAGAAAATACAGATTAGAGGCTATAAAGTGGAGGAATCCATTCATTCATAAGAAGGCTTTCATAATTCACTTTTCATAGTTTAGATGTAGGTTTAGTTGGAGAGAGGTTCTCTCCTCTCTCTTTAGGATTAGGATTTAGGACTTCTCTTAGTTTTAGGAGTAACTCTCGATCACAGGTTCAATATTCCTTTTACTTGATAGTTATCTCTTATTTTCAGATACTTTAATACTTGCTTGTATTAGATATGTTGCCTAATTGGCTTATGAACTTTTCCATGTTAAGATTTGAATATTTTATTTAATGTTATTTGAGGTATTTCAATTTATGATTGTTTTATTTATGAATGCTTTTAATTTAATTTAGATAGTTTCCCTTTTGGCTTTGGTTAAATAATTGGTGACTCTTGAGTTATCAAACTCATTGTTAATTGAAAATTGGAATTCTTCAAGAATTAATTCGAGATCCAATAACTCTAACTTTTCCTAAGGAAAGACTGGGACTTGAGGATTCGAATCAATTCATCCACTTAACTTACCTTCATAGTTAGAGGTTAACAAAGTGGGAGAAAAATCCAATTCTCATCACAATTGATAAGGATAACAAGGATAGGACTTCCAGTTCTTCATACCTTGCCAAGAGATTTTATTATTGTTAATTTATTTTACTTGTCATTTAAATATGCTTGTGCCCATTGCCCAAACTCCGAAACCCCAATTTTACCTTTTTCATAGCCAATAATAAGAACATACCTCCCTGGAATTCCTTGAGAAGACGACCCGAGGTTTAAATACTTGGTTATCAATTTTAAAGGGGTTTGTTACTTGTGACAACCAAAACGTTTGCACGAAGGGATTTCTGTTGGTTTAGAATCTATATCTACAACGCGATTATTTTTATAAAATTCTTTACTAGCAAAAATCCTAACGTCAAAATAGCGCCGTTGCCGGGGAATTGCAAACGTGTGCCTTATTATTGGTTATTGTAAATATTTAAAAAAAAATCTTTTGCTTGTTTATTTATTTTTGTTTTTAATTTTTATTAATTACTATGAATTCTCACCCCTCTGGTTTCAAGTTTGGTTCCAATGTTGTTGTAAGGAATGGAAACTATAATGAAAATAGCCATCAAGGTTGGAACAATCAAAGATGGGAGGAGCCACAAAGATTTGATCAACCCTCATGGCAACAACCACCTCCAATGGACTATCAACAACCGCCACCATATGCCTATGAACCCTCTCCTCAACATGACTTTGGACCACCATACTCACAAGCCCCTTTCCGCCATTCACCTCCATATAACCCTAACCCTCAACCACCATACCAACCACCTTATGAGCCATATGAACCATATATAGAACCACCCCAATTCCAACCCAATTACTCCCAAGAACCACCACCTCAATATTTGCCATCTCCATATCCATCAATCTAAGAGCACTATGATCCTACTTATGATAGCCGAGCGCGACAAGAATCAACGGATCGTCTCACGGAAACATGTGCAAAACTTCAAGCAACCATTCACCAACTAGATCAAGCGATAAATCAATTAGCTTCCCGACGTTCGGACACTCAAGGAACCCCCATGGCTTCATGTGGGAAATCTAATGAAGTACGTAGCATGAAGGAGATACTAGAAACTCTAGAGGATAGTACGAAACATGACTTTGTACTGGAACAAGTGGAGGAAGCTGTAATTATCAAAGAAGAAGAAGTGGTTGTAGACTTAGGAGATGTTGAACCTCCATGGGAAAGTCAAGACATAGAGCCTCCTTCCAAGACAGTTGCATTTGATGTTGAGGAGGGTGTACAACCTCCAAGACATGCCATGATTAAGGACTTGGAAGAGGTCGATCAAGAGATGGAGACTAAAGAAGCAGAAGCACAACCTCCCATGCCCTTGGTAAGCAATGAAGAAGAGAAGATTGAATTGGAAGAAAGCTACCAAGAGGAAGAGGTTGAAATTGAAGAAGCTTACAAGGAGGTGGAAGTTGTCAAAGAGCACAAGAGAGTGGAGCTCGAAATCACCTTGCCAAAGTTATTGGAGACTCCTCCCCCTAAGTTGCCATCATCTTTCACAACATTCAAGTGTGTAAAATTCATATCCCTTAGCTCTCTAATTCCACTTGAATATGGGCTACTGGAGACGGATGGTCAAGTTAGAGCTCTTTGTGGCATAAAGAGTAAAAGGAAGAAGGACAGTGCTACAAGGTTAATTATGGTTGGAAGCTTTAAGTTTAAACGCAAAGGTTGGTGTAGAGCTCAATTGAATGGGTCTAGGAAGCTGTTTGGTAGCTGCAGTGAGAATTCAAATTACTTATCACCCAGCTGGAAAAATACAGATCCCGACAAAAATGGGTGTAAAAGTAAGGTTTGGGATCTTGGAATCTGTTCTGACATTTGTCACCCCGGGAGCCTAAGAATCTGTTTGAAGCTTCTTAAGGGCTTTACATGCTTAGTTTGGGACCCCAGAGGCTACTGGAAGTACAAACACTGGTGGGGATTCCTGGATCAATACAAGCATAAACCACCATAACAAGGAGCTCACCAAAGGTCCAACTTAAGGACTTTAACTAAAAGTGCTAGATGGGAGACAACCCACCATGGTATGATCGTTCCTTTTTCATTTTTATTTATTTTTATATGTTTTCAAGTTTTATTTTATTTTTCATTGAACCTGGAATTACTCATAACATTCATATCATTTTGCATTCTGCATACTGCATATTAAAAAAAAGGGAAAACACGCACATGACGCGGCAGCGTCGCTGACGCGTCCGCGTCACATGTGCATTGTGAAGAAGAGAAGTCGAACAGAGAGTCACGCGAGAGCGTGGCTGGAGGCGTGCCCGTGGTATAAATCGTCCCACGCGACCGCGTCGCTGACGCATCCGCGTCGAGTGGGAACACTGGCCTCCCACGCGACTGCGTCACTCACGCGGCCGCGTGCCTTGGAATTCGACGTAGAAAAGGTGCACGACCAAAAGTTGTGCTAGAGTGGTGTTGGATTGGTGCTAAACGCACAATTCTTTCCACGCAGCCGCATGACCGACGCGATCGCGTCATATCCCCATATTGGCCACTCACGCAATCGCGTCGACCACGCGATCACGTCACCTAAAATTTGGCAAATTAAGATTTTGAACAGAGAGTTGTGCGAGCGCGAGGCTGCCCTCGCGCCAGTAGCATAAAACGTGTCATGCGACCGCGTGAACAACGCGACCGCGTCGATTAACTTCAAGCGCAAGTCGCGCGACCGCGTCCCCCACGCGTCCGCGTCGCTTGCGCCGCACAACTTTTTCCAAAGCAGCCAAATATCTTATCTTTTCTTCCCTATATCTAATTCTTTTCTTCCTTTCTTATTTCTTTTCTTCTTTCTTCTTCCTTTTCTTACTTTCTTCTTCTCATCCCTCTTCACTTTCATTTAACTTATTTGCATAGTTTCATTCATTGCATTATTTTCATTGGTGTTAGAAATTTATTTATTTTGCTTGTGGGTTATTCAAAGAACTGTTTAACAATTATATATTATTTTTATAGGGTTGCTTGCATGTTCAATTTATTATTTTCATTAGATTATTTACCATGCATGCTAAGTGTTTGTGAAAACGCCCGTATGGCATTTTGCACTGTTTTTCAGTATCTTTTATCCTACTACTCTGAATGCCTGCTTTTCACGAAACCTTTTTTCATATCATATTCATTATATATAATTGTCTATACAAACATGTTGTAGTTTGAAAGACTTGGTAATCCAACCTGGACATTGAATGCTTGATCTATGCTACTCATGCCTTTGCCAGCATGCCAATCAACATCTTGCATTTCATTGTTATTACATGCACTTGCTATATTTCCATTGATGACTTTTCACATGTAGTCATGACCATGTGTTAACTTCATTCTTCTTTACTGTGCATTGATTACCACCTTTCCCGCTCTCTTCCTTGCTGGATCCCCTAGCTTTACTTATTACTTTCCTTTTTTCCCTTTCAAGATGGCCACCAAGAAGGGTAAAGAGAGAAAGCTACTCCTAAACCACCGGCAAGGAAAGGAACACAAAGAGCACCAGCTGAGGAACAACAACCCCCGTCCACTTGTACATCTTAGCATGCACCGAGGACGGTGCAATCTTTAAGTATGGGGAGGTCGATACCGATCTCCATGGGTTAGTTACTCTTCTGTCTCAACACCAATGGTTTATTTTCCTTGTTAGTTGTTGCATTTGCATGTTTGTTTGATTTTTTGCATATTTTGCCACTTGGTTGAAGTAATATTTTCTTTTTCAATAAATTTTTATAGTATTTCACTAATTTAAATTAAAAAAATTGCTAAATTTGTTTGAAGTTGTATTTGGAACATGGTTTTTGAGCTAAAGAACACACAACCTGTGAGATTTTGAGCTTAATTGCATGGTTACATTTTTTAACCATAATATTTTATTCTTGTGTGTTTTCTTCTCTATAATTGCAATCTTTACTTTGTTCCATTCTATATGTCCGTTATTTAGTATATTTACATGCTTGCATATGATTGAGGCCATTGTTTGATTCTAGCTCACCATTCCCAAATTAGCCTACCTTTACATCAACCTTGTTAACCCCCTTGAGCTTTTAAATCCCCTCATGTTGTATAACCACATTACTAGCCTTAAGCAGAAAAACAAAATAAAAATCCCAAGTTGAATCCTTGGTTAGCTTAAGATAGAAATTGTGTATTGTTTAAGTGTGGGGAACCTTATGGGAACATGGATGATAAAAACAAAGGTAGAAAGTTAAAAAGAATAAAGACATTTTAAAATAAAAATTTTGGGAAGCATGCTCATGTGAAATCAAAATAATTAAATTACCATGTGCATTAAAAAATATTAAGTAATTAAATAAGGGGATACAAAAAAAAAGAGAGAGAAAAGAAAGGAGAAGAAAAATAATATTACCCCAAATGCAAAATAAAAAGGATCAATGCACATGGGACAAAATTCAAAAATAAGTTTGATACATGAGCTTGTAATACAAACGTGGGAAAGATTTAGGTAGTTAGGTAAAGTATTCTAAAATTATATAAAGTATGTATATGTTAGGTGAGATCTTAGACTAATCAAGGATTCACTTTATAAAGCTCACTTGGCCATACATATATCCTTACCTTTACCTCAGCCCCATTACAACCCTAAAAAGACCTCATGATGTTTGCATTGGTATGCTAAATATTTGTTGATTGGTTAGATGAAGAACAAGGTTTAGAAAACATGACTAGGGAAGAGTAGAGTGATTGACCCTAGACACTTGTGAGATTAGAGTGATATACACTTCCTGTGAGGGTTCAATGCTTGATTCTATGTTCCCTGCTTTCATGAGCTATCTTCTTACAAGTTTACTTGTCTTTATTTTATATGATTTGAATTAGTGGAATTTGAATTATTTTTATCTTGGTGTTTAAGTGTGGGGAGGTTGATAAACCACTATTTTATGGTTTATCTTGTACTTAATTGAGTGGATTTTATCAATCTTTCATGCATTTATTCATATTATTTGCATGTTTTACAATTCCTTCCCAGAATTTGTTCTATGATTGAAAACATGCTTCTTTTCCTTTTATTTTCTTTTATTTAATCCTCTCTTATTACCATTAGATGCCTTGATATGTGTGTTAAGTGATTTCAGGGATTACAGGGCAAGAATGGCTTAGAGGATGGAAAGGAAGCATGCAAAAGTGGAAGGAATACAAGAAATTGAAGAAACTGCAAAGCTGTCAGCCTGACCCTCTCGCACTAAAACGACCATAACTTGAGCTATAGAGGTCCAAATGACGTGGTTCCAGATGCGTTAGAAAGCTAACGCCCGGGGATTCGATTTGATATATAATTTGCCATAGTGGCCGTATAGATAGGTGACGTGAATGCGTCATTCACGTGGACCCGTCGCATCTACAAAAATCAGCGTGGCAGATTTCTTCTCCAGCGATTTCTGGGCTGTTTTCGACCCAATTTGCTGCCCAGAAAATACCGATTAGAGGCTATATAGTGGGAGAATCCATTCATTCATAAGGAGGCTTTCATAATTCACTTTTCATAGTTTAGATGTAGGTTTAGTTGGAGAGAGGTTCTCTCATCTCTCTTTAGGATTAGGATTTAGGACTTCTCTTAGTTTTAGGAGTAACTCTCGATCCCAGGTTCAATATTCCTTTTACTTGATAGTTATCTCTTATTTTCAGATACTTTAATGCTTGCTTGTATTAGATATGTTGCCTAATTGGCTTATGAACTTTTCCATGTTAAGATTTGAATATTTTATTTAATGTTATTTGAGGTATTTCAGTTTATGATTGTTTTATTTATGAATGCTTTTAATTTAATTTAGATAGTTTCCCTTTTGGCTTTGGTTAAATAATTGGTGACTCTTGAGTTATCAAACTCATTGCTAATTGAAAATTGGAATTCTTCAAGAGTTAATTTGAGATCCAATAACTCTAACTTTTCTTAAGGAAAGACTGGGACTTGAGGATTCGAATCAATTCATCCACTTAACTTACCTTCATAGTTAGAGGTTAATAAAGTGGGAGAAAAATCCAATTCTCATCACAATTGATAAGGATAACAAGGATAGGACTTCCAGTTCTTCATACCTTGCCAAGAGATTTTATTATTGTTAATTTATTTTACTTGTCATTTAAATATGCTTGTGCCCATTGCCCAAACTCCGAAACCCCAATTTTACCTTTTTCATAGCCAATAATAAGAACATACCTCCCTGCAATTCCTGGAGAAGACGACCTGAGGTTTAAATACTCGGTTATCAATTTTAAAGGGGTTTGTTACTTGTGACAACCAAAACGTTTGCACGAAGGGATTTCTGTTGGTTTAGAATCTATATCTACAACGCGATTATATTTATAAAATTCTTTACTAGCAAAAATCCTAACGTCAGCTGGTGACGGGCTTGAGGGACAGAGTGGCAAGAGAAGAGAGAGGTGAGATAGGTTCTGATTCGAGGTTAGGGCACCACGCAAAGAGGGTAAGTGAGGGAGAGAACAAAGAACGACACTATTTAAAAAAAAAGATTAATCCAGTCCGCGTCACCGGTTTTCATGAAACCCGACCGGGTCAATCGGTTTTTACCGGGTTTATTACTTAAACAGTTCAACGAATGGCTCGACCCGACCATATGACCGGGTGACCGGGTTTCCAGTCGAACCGGCCGGGTCGAGCCGGGTTTGATAACTTTGCCCTAGAGTGTAATATGTGATTTGGTGAAAAGGAAACAAAAAATTACTAAGTGTTTGTGAGTTGTGTTAAATTTTTTTGCACTAGATACATTAGGCATCGCTTTTAAAATGCACCCAAAACTTAACAAATAGGCTACCCTATAAAAGCGTCTCCTTTTATACAAAAAGTGAATATATAGATATCAACCTACGGCTACGCTCTATAAGTGATTTCTATAATACCTAAGGCTACACTTTTTAAATGATGCCACAATTGTGTATCATTTTCTCTTATAAAAAGGCAACACGGAGAAAAGCGTAGCCTATTCATAGAATAGGCTACGCTTTTCAAATGTAGCTTAAAAAAGTGTGGCTGAATGGGTATTTTTCTTGTAGTGATAGGTACGCTTAAAAAGCGTACTGAAAAGTGCACATATCGCCACGCTTTTAAAACGTCCCAGAATGTATGCTTTGGGTACTCTTTAAAAGCGTACCAATAGGGGAAGATATGGCTACACTTTTTAAACGTGCCAATAGAGTAAACATATGGTTATGCTTGGTTATGGCCACATTTATTAAGCGTGCTTGTTGAGCCCGATAATAAGATAAAGGCACACTTTTTAAGCGTGGACATAAATTATATCAGATTTTTTTTTCATTTTTAATCCATAAATTATATCAGAATTTTTTTTTCATTTTTAATCTTCCTAATATTTCGTGCAAAATTTATATATAATTTTAAAATCATAGACTAAATTATGTATATATTAATCAATCCAACATATATATAAACTTTACCATAAAAATATAAACTTTACCATAAAAAACTTTATATATAAACTTGTCACCACAAAAGTAGACTTTGATCACAAAGTACCAAAAATCAAAGTCATAACAAGAAAATAAAAATTACAATTCTAAGTGTGACATTTACTTCCTTTTATAAAAGTTGGCCTATGTCCTTGTTCTGTTAAACTATTGAAGATGGACTGAGCTTCCTGTGGCTTCCCCCTTCCAATCAAAGTATTCATCAGTTTGGTCCTTGAATAAACTGTTTAACAACTGTAGTCCCGTGTGCAGATAAGACAGCGAGATTGATCATGAGTCTCTTCTTGAGTAGAGCTTAACTTTCTCTGGTTATTCCTGTATTGCTGCAGTTCCTGTTTCACCATTGCCAAAAGTTGACAATAAGCTTCTATGAGCCCATCAAACAATAAGTTTATGAGTTCCTAAGTACTAACTGTAATATACTAATATTCATGGTAACTTTGCAAAGAAAACATGGATGTTTCAAATCACATAATCATTCGAGAAAGAATAACTTGTGATTTGGGATTATTGTATGGAGGAAATTGAAAGCAACACCGATGAGTGTGTTGCAAGAAACAAAAAGAAAGAAAGAAAGAAGAAAGCTTGAGATGATGAAGCTGTAAACTTGAAGAAGATTATTCAATATTGGTAAAAATGAAGAACAAGTAGCCTAACTCATTATACATGCTCTACACTTATATATACAAGCATTACCTCTGCCTTGGCCAGCAAGACTAACATCACTAACTAACTAAACAGAACCTAATAGAATATTAACTACCCTGATTCTAATTTTGTTTGCATAATTACATTCATATCCTTTTCTTCTTTGTTATTATACTTCACAGAAACGAAGATCAATATTGCTGTCTAAAGGCTCGACATGATGAGAATAGTTAAGGCTAATCACAGTCACAATCACAGGTTAATTATTACTTCACAGAAGGTGTTCTATATTACATGCATATAATCCTAAAGGATATTATATATGCTTGGTATATATGGCAGTTGTAGAATAGCATGTGGTCATGATCCCAATCTTACCATCGCAGAATACAATTATAGTTGAATGAACTAGAAGAGTGCTTACCAAACATGTAGACATAGCTTGTGAGTGAAGACAAAATCCAAGAATACCAACTCTTGTGACGCTCATACATCAATGATTAAATGGAGAAGCCAGCAACAAGGAGAAGTAGAACATAGGATAAATACTTCATTGCAATATCATCATACTCCTTTCTTATTCCTTACATATGACTCTCGATCTCGGAGCCTCAATATAGGTATCTTTCCTGTCCTATCGAACTGGATACAAAGAATAGAATAAATTGCATATTGCAGAAATCAAACAGCGTTGAAGAACATTAGTATTCTCATTCAAACAAAAAGGTCGATAAAACAATGCCAGTAAGTACTGGTATACATGAAGATACATAGAAGTTAGCTAGAAGTTATTTCTCAAGAATACGCTAAAGAATACAGCAGTATCATTACCAGCAACATTTATATCAGCTCTTAACTTGATTTTATACCATGAAAGAGGCTGATAAAACAGAGGAGAGAATATCAGCAAATTTTTTTTATGATAATGCAATGTTACAGCTTACAAGAATGGTTCCATATCCATACCAAATAAATTATATAAGCTTGAGTATACATATAAATCCTAGAAACATGAGAAAAAAATATTATAGTAAGAGTTTATGCCCATCAAAGCAAGCTTGTTCCTTGAGAAGTTCATTCAAATTGGCCTTGAACTACAATAAATATGATAGTCCTCTCAATCGATCTCAGTAATTTAAGTAAATTAGTTAAAGCATCTTGTATAGTGAAAACAGTGAACTGAATGCCTAATAGAGAGCAGGAATTAGGATATCAAAAATGACATCGGTAAATAAAAAAAGAAGCTAGTTAAATTCTATGACCAAAACTTCAAGAAGCATTTCATTATAATTGCATTGATATTATTTTCAGTTTAATCCCCCCCTCTTAGTGAAGATTAAGACTGCTGTTGATCCTGGAATTGGAGCACATTATATGAAAATCAACACACAAAACAGGACAAATTAAAACAACAACCCTCCAACAGGACAAAACAGGACATATTATTCTTAGTCATTGCCTTTAATTATTTATTAATGAATCTAAACAAAATAGTAGCCTGAATGCTTGACCTCGTATATTCAATTCTTGTAGATGAAATGAATGATTGAGAAATTGAAATCAGTGTTATTACTTCTAGATAAACTTCATTAACGAATAGAAAATTAGTAAAATACAGAAATCAGTATTATTACATACTAAATACACATGCGCTAAGTGCCTATTGTAGTAACTATCACATCATGAAGTAATTCTCATTGCAAAAGCACCAAGAGACTTTTATACTCATGAAGTAATTCTCATTGCAAAATCTCACCACTCTTGTCCTTAATGACTTAATTTGATCCAAATCTCTCATCCTTCGTAACCAAATACTGATAAAGACTCTCATACACTCTTGTTTTGACTATCTTATTGCCACCTTTGTCTCTTTAGCAGTCTTGTATTTCTTAAATTTTCTACAATATAGAAACTACTCTTTAAAGCAAACTAACAAGAAGGATTAAAATAGACAACTTTTGAAATTTAGTAGACCGAAACAAAAAATCGAGTATTTTACAGGGACCAAAAACTTATTTAAGCCTATAATCTTTTACAAACTAAAGTGTTGAAACATAAATATTACAAGGACTAAAGTGAGTACATTTAATCTTTTATAGGCTAAGTTTTTAAATGAAAATTTTCATAGGACTAAAGTGTGGTTTTACTTTCAATTTAATTATGTAAAAGATAGAGAAAGAAACAACTTCTAATTGATATGAAAAATCAAATTCCACATAAAAAACTAGAAAAATATATGCTTAAATGAAATATGTAAAGAATGGGTAAAGAGAAGAATGGGCAGCTTACTGATACATGAAAGTTAGATTAAATGTTAATTCAAAAAACTTTAGAAAGTCAAAAAAAATTCACACGACTGAGTCCATGAGAGAGAACCTGTTGGTATTCCAAATCAAACTTTAAAAACTCAGCATCACAATTCTCAACCATGGTGGCCAAGGGGTGTACGAAATTGTGATCATCAACAATGGCGCCAAAGACTTGGTGCTCTCAAATGTGAATCACACTTTGTCACAACTCCGTACAACCAACCAGCAAATGCACTGGGTCGTCCAAGTAATACCTTACGTGAGTAAGGGTCGATCCCACGGAGATTGTCGGCTTGAAGCAAGCTATGGTCACCTTGTAAATCTCAGTCAGGCGAATTCAAATGGGTTATAGAGTTTTCATAATTAAAAGATAAATAAAACATAAAGTAAAGATAGAGATACTTATTTAATTCATTGGTGAGAATTTCAGATAAGTGCATAGAGATGCATTGTCCCTTCTGAATCTCTACTTTCCTACTGTCTTCATCCAATCCTTCATACTCCTTTCCAAGGCAAGCTGTATGTTCGAGTTTTACCGGCGTCAATGGCTACCTCCCATCCTCAGTGAAAATCGTCCAAATGCACTATCACCACATGGCTAATCATCTGTCGGTTCTCGATCATGTTGGAATAGAATCCAGTGATCCTTTTGCGTCTGTCACTACGCCCGACACTCGCGAGTTTGAAGCTCGTCACAGTCATTCCTTTCCAGATCTTACTTGGAATACCACAGACAAGGTTTAGACCTTCCAGATCTCAGGAATGGCTGCCAATAATTCTAGCTTATACCACGAAGACTCTGATCTTTCGGAATGGAGGCTAAGAGATTCACGCTCGATCTAAGGTAGAACGGAAGTGGTTGTCAGTCATGCGTTCATAGGTGAGAATGATGATGAGTGTCACGGATCATCACATTCATCATGTTGAAGTGCAGTGAATATCTTAGAACAAGAATAAGCTGAATTGAATAGAAAATAGTAGTAATTGCATTAATACTTGAGGAACAGCAGAGCTCCACACCCTTAATCTATGGTGTGTAGAAAATCCACCGTTGAAAATACATAAGAACAAGGTTCAGGTATGGCCGTGAGGCTAGCCTCCCCAAAACGTGATCAAGAGATCAAAAGATGATCAAAAGATTAAAATACAATAGTAAAAGGTCCTATTTATAATGAAACTAGCTACTAGGGTTTACAAAAATAGGTAAATGGTGCAGAAATCCACTTTCGGGCCCACTTGGTGTGTGCTTGGGCTGAGCATTGAGCTTTACACGTGTAGAGATCTTCCTTGGAGTTAAACGCCAGCTTTGGTGCCAGTTTGGGCGTTTTAACTCCAACTTTTATGCCAATTCTGGCGTTTTGACTTCAGAATAGAGCAGAAAAGGGGCATTTGAACGCCAGTTTGCATAGTCAAAACTCGAGCAAAGTATGAACTATTATATATTGATGGAAAGCTCTGGATGTCTACTTTCCAACGCAATTGAGAGTGCACTATTTGAAGTTCTGTAGCTCAAGAAAATCCACTTCGAGTGCAGGGAGGTCAGAATTCAACAGCATCTGTAGTCCTTTGTCAGCCTCTAAATAAGATTTTTGCTCAGGTCCCTCGATTTCAGCCAGAAAAATACCTGAAATCATAGAAAAACACACAAAATCATAGTAAAGTCCAGAAATATAAATTTTACATAAAAACTAATAAAAACATCCCAAAAAGTAGCTAGATCCTACTAAAAACTACCTAAAAACAATGCCAAAAAGCGTATAAATTATCCGCTCATCACCAAGCCCTTTAGATTCTTCACATGCTTACCATTGAAAGCAAGAACATATATGAATCCAAAAAGAGAAGGGGTAAGCATTTCAAATCAACTATTGATTAAGATCTATAACAATTAATAATTTAATATCAATAAATGTTCTCTTACCTAAGTGTTAACTATCTCCTCATATCCAATATTAATGTCAGACACCAAAACCTATATAGTAAAGTTTAAGTAAGAGCAAATGCTAAACAGCAAATCCAATAAAAAAAAGAAAAAAATTAAAATAAGGGATAGCATAGGCCAAGACCTGAGAAACAACAACAAGTTGCTCATCAACAGATTATGCCATAGCATGTAGATGTTTCTCTAGGAGCTTCACTAGAGCATCAAACTCATAATCTTTACCATACTGGATCATACAAATTAAGAAGAAATAATAAAGTTAGTAACAAATATATACTCAAACAACAAAAGATAATTTCCAGAAATAAAATGTTCTGTAATCATAGACACAAATTTAAGATATTTAAAACACTACTTTTACAACTTGCAACCAGAAATCACAATAACATTGGTTTTATATGCACTGTTGCAAAATGATAGATGCCTTTTTACTTTGGACTTGATGGATAAACAATCATAACATTGAATAATTTTGAACTTCCATAAAGAAAATTCAGATCTAATTGAGGAATCTAAATGGGGATACAAGCACTAAATATAGGATTTAATCCACATACAATGCTCAAACAAAGAAATAAGATTCTGCCAGTGTTCCACCTGGAGTACTACATGATGATATGAGGTCAAAGTGTCAAACACCTTTGGATATGAGTACAAATTCAAAAATTTTACTCCAACAACAAGCTAATATAATCATAAAGCTCCATTTCCATTTTCAATTAACCCTAGCTTTTAAGAAATCTTTTGATTTTGGGGAAATAGGTGAAACTCACGGAAAGTGAAGGATTGAGAGAAAGAGCAGAAGAGAGCTTTGGACGAGTAAGGATTCGATTGTAGACAGAGCTCCATGATTTGCTTACGCAAGCAGTTGAAGCGAACCAACGAGCCAGAGCCTCGCCAGAATGTTCTAGAGAAGGTCCTCGTTCACCAAACCAAAACTTCCATCATTCCTGGTGACCATGAAAATCAAAATAAAAAATCAGAGCAAAGAAGAACAATAAATAATTTACCTAAGGCTGCATTCTAGATGCATAGATAGAAACAGAGATGCTAGAGAGATATGACATAAACTACGAAGAGGGTAGGGGAGGTGAAAACAACAGAGGGTGAAGCAGAGCACACAAGGAGCGAAGGCGGTAGAGCAGATGAGAAGAGACGATAGAGGACGGAGGCAGAGACTGGCGGCGCGGAGGAAGAAAAGGCGACCTCCGTTGGCTAACCAACACGGTGAGTAGTGAGCGCTAAGCGAGTGCGAGCGCCAGCAGAGACGGGTTAAGGGAGATGACGGAGGGAGCCCCGGTAGATGAGAGAGTGCAAGCGCTATAGATGAGCTCTATCTGAGTGTTAGGGTTTTCAGAGCGTTAGGGGAGAAGAGTAAAATCTGATGAGTTAGTGACTTAGTGGGTGAGTGTAGCACGTTTGGAAGGGAGTTTCTTTTTTTTAGTGGAACCATTTCAGCACGCTTCTCTAGGGTACTAACAGAGATATTAGAAATGGGGACGCTTTAAAAATGTGCCAAGATCAAAAACTTTTCGCCACGCTTTAAAAGTGTCTCTGTTTCTCTCTATGGCCACGCTTTTTAAGCGTGACAAGAAAAAGCATGGCCAAATTCCTAATCAATTGCCACCCTCATAAAAACATGGCCATAGACCCCTTTTGCCACGCTTTTTAAGCGTGGCAAAAAAAGCGTACCCAAATCCCTAATCAATTGTCACCCTCATAAAAGCATGGCCATTGACCACTTTTGGCCACGCTTTTAAAGCGTGGCAAGAAAAAAGCGTAGCCATAGGCCTTTTTTCTTGTAGTGGAGGTTTGGCATGTTCATTCATTTTTTTTTCAAATGTGAAAGAAATCATATCTTATGAATGACAAAATATGGTCGGGAGTTATTCAAAACACATCTCAAGAAAGAAGTTCAAAACAAGGAGTTTCACTACAAGCAATCAAGGAAGAGTTGACACCAAACCATATTAGCACGAATAAGGATTATACGTTGAAATGAAGCAACCCCTAATACTTAACTTTTAACTTCTCCAAACCATATGATTCACATTGCCTATTAGCTCTATTTCATCCATGACAACCCATTAGTGTTCCCATATACATAAATCATTAGTATTAAGTTGGCCAGACCTAATACCATGAGATATGCAATGGTAGACTAATAGCGTTAATCATCAGATAGTCATTGGTGCGCGAAATTGTGAACAATACTTTTTCACAACTCTCAAAATCCCCGGTAATGGCTCCAAAAACGTGGTAGCTCAATACCATGGCATTACACAACTTCGCACAACTAACCAGCAAGTGCACTGGGTCGTCCAAGTAATAAACCTTACGTGAGTAAGGGTCGATCCCACGGAGATTGTTAGTATTGAAGCAAGCTATGGTCATCTTGTAAATCTTAGTCAGGCAAACTCAAACGGTAATGGTGATGAACGAAAATAACAATAAGATAAAGATAGAGATACTTATGTAATTCATTGGTAGGAACTTCAGATAAGCGTATGAAGATGCCTTCCCTTCCGTCTCTCTGCTTTCCTACTGTCTTCATCCAATCCTTCTTACTCCT
>NC_029776.3:46087190-46087465 GCF_000817695.3 Arachis duranensis | reverse complement strand
AAAAATTGATTTTGAAAACAAAATCTTCCCCCTTTGCCATCCTGGCGTTAAACGCCCAGAATGGTGCACATTCTGGCGTTTAACGCCCAAAATGCACCCCTTTTGGGCGTTAAACGCCCAACCAGGTACCCTGGCTGGCGTTTAAACGCCAGTCTGTCCTTCTTCACTGGGCGTTTTGAACGCCCAGCTTTTTCTGTGCAATTCCTCTGCTGTATGTTCTGAATCTTCAATTCTCTGTATTATTGACTTGAAAAGACACAAATTAAAAAAAAATT
>NC_029776.3:46086343-46087103 GCF_000817695.3 Arachis duranensis | reverse complement strand
AATCAAATAATAATGCATGCAAGACACCAAGCTTAGCAGTTTGTATACCATTGACACTAACAAAATGAGAATGCATATAATAAAACACTCAAGTCAATAGAATTCAAAGATCAAAACAAAGAAATCATCAAGAACAACTTGAAGATCACTTAGACATATGAATGCATGCAATTGACACCAAACTTATGATGAGACTAGACTCAAACAAGAAATATTTTTGGATTTTATGATTTTAAAAATTTTTTTTTTTTCGAAAATTAAGTGGAAAAAGGTATCAAAATTCTTAATGAGAATTCCAGGAATCAGTGCAATGCTAGTCTAAGACTCCGGTCCAGGAATTAGACATGGCTTCACAGCCAGCCAAGCTTTCAGAGAAAGCTTCGGTCCAAAACACTAGACATGGCCAAAGGCCAGCCAAGCCTTAGCAGATCACTGCTCCAAAAGCAAGATTGATAAAAATCAACAAGCTCTTGTGATGATAAGTTGAAACCTCGGTCCAATGAGATTAGACATGGCTTCTCAGCCAGCCAGATTTCAACAAATCATCATGAAACTCTAGTATTCATCTTCAAGAATTTCGAAAAAAAATAAATACCTAATCTAAGCAACAAGATGAACCGTCAGTTGTCCAGCCTGAACAATCCCGGGCAATAACACCAAAAACTTGATGTTGTTGCTGAATTTTGGCACTGATGTTACCGGATCAAAAGCTTGCTCAAAACTTGAACAATCCTCGGCAACGGCGCCAAAAACTTGGTGC
>NC_029776.3:46080315-46085603 GCF_000817695.3 Arachis duranensis | reverse complement strand
ATGAGTAAATGACATAAAAATCCACTTCCGGGCCCACTTGGTGTGTGCTTGGGCTGAGCAATGAAGCATTTTCGTGTGGAGACTCTTCTTGGAGTTAAACGCCAGCTTTATTGCCAGTTTGGGCGTTTAACTCCCATTTTGGTGCCAGTTCCAGCGTTTAACGCTGGGATTTCTTGAGGTGACTTTGAACGCCGGTTTGGGCCATCAAATCTTGGGCAAAGTATGAACTATCATATATTGCTGGAAAGCCCAGGATGTCTACTTTCCAACGCCGTTGAGAGCGCGCCAATTGGGCTTCTGTAGCTCCAGAAAATTCACTTCGAGTGCAGGGAGGTCAGAATCCAATAGCATCTGCAGTCCTTTTTGGTCTCCGAATAAGATTTTTGCTCAGGTCCCTCAATTTCAGCCAGAAAATACCTGAAATCACAGAAAAACACACAAACTCATAGTAAAGTCCAGAAAAGTGAATTTTAACTAAAAACTAATAAAAATATACCAAAAACTAACTATATCATAACAAAAACATACTAAAAACAATGCCAAAAAGTATACAAATTATCCGCTCATCAGTCATGCATATCAAATCAAAATTCTTGTTATCAGAACAAGTCACTAAGCATGACAGACACTCAGAGTATGCAATGAAGTATAATCAGTCCAATCCCAAGGCTCTAATGGGAACGAACTGCTCTGATACCATAATGTAATACCCTAACTTTCAACACGTCATGATCGTACCAAAAGCAAGGCGTTACTGACCTGTTTTTCTTATTTACTATTTAATATTGAGCCTTTAGTTTGATTTTGCGTTTCAATTTTTAGGAAAAAGCCGAAAACTTTTGTTTCAATTACTTAAAATCATATATCAAAGATCTCCAAGAAATACTAGTCACTTAGTTATTAACAATAATAAATATCATACAAAAGAATACAAAAGAAACTCAGTTACAACTCCTATCCCTCTGTATAAAATAAAATCTTAAATAACAAGAGCGAGGGAATTCTATAAAAGCAACTCAACACATAAACTTAACTTAAATAAAACTCCTAATCGCCCACGGCTTCAAATTGAGTCTCCGAACCCGTGTCACTGAAAGGGTGGAAGATTTTGGGGTGAGAACAAACCACTAGTTCTCAGTAGAGAATGGAAATACCGTAAAAGTAATGATTAACATGCAAATAATTAACTTTACTTAATAATACTATTTTCTTCTTTCTAAAACCTTTGGAAATACTTCTTACTCTTACTTCATATACTTAATTACCTTCTTTAACTTTTTAAACTAAAAATAAATCCCAATTCTCATTCACCTCAATACACCAACTAATAGCACAAGAAACAGATCAACACACAAACAAATCGCAATAAGACAAACAAGTCAAGCAGCACAATCACAGAGAAAATATAACAAGAAAAATAAGACCAAATGCAAATGCGCAATCAATATGATGCATGTCTATCCTAAGCAGGTCATGAGCTCATGCATCGGTTATCTACCCCCAACCCGACATTACTCTGAGTGAATCCCGAATATGGTCCCTTTACTGTGTCAATTAGACACATTGGCATCACGGTTACCCGTGTCAATTAAGCCTCATTATAGTAACATTTCAATGTGTATCACAGTAAGGAACAATGCTATCAATTAGGCGAACATTCCCGCATTAGCAATCTCAAGCTATCAGTTAGGCGGGCCCTTTTGCATTATCAGTTTGGCACAAAAGCCAAATTAAACGTACAATATGCTATCAGTTAGGCGGACATTCCTGCATTAGCAATCTTAGGCTATCAGTTAGGCAGGCACTTCCGCATTAGCACTCGGCACAAAGGCCCATTCAATATAATTCTCATCTTTTATTTCATTCCTTGTTCCTCATTTTTCTTTCTTCACTATATCTCTCAATATCATTGTCTTTAACTTTAACCTTTCATAGGGGCAACTTACATTCCTTTTCCTTTCCTAAGTTTGTCTAAATCTAAAACCATGTTGGTAAGGTAATTCTAAAGATCTTAATCTTTAATTTAAGTTAGGTTTTACTGAATTTGGATTAGAATTGAATTTTATACAAGCTTTAAAATTATGCTGTTGTATTTACAAAAATTTGGAAAACAGACAGCATCCATATTTTTTATAAATTCCATAATAATTTCAATTCTAATCCGTTGGTTCTAAATTTTGGTGAGAATATAGTCAACATCCCTAAGTTTTAGAATCCACAAGTTTCAAGTTCATATCACTTTATTTGATTAATTAATTATCAATTGGAAGTGGAGCCCTATTTTCATAAACCAGTTCAGAGTTTCCAGCAAACAACCGACCTTCCAAGTGACTTATCTAAGTCTACAAAATAAATATGAACATGAAACTTGTACTCAACTAAAATAGACTGATAGATCATTAAAATCCTATTGAAATCAACTCAAATTTCTATTTAATTAAAAGTTATAGCGTCTGAAAGTTGGTACTACAGAACCAAAAAACCAGAAAAATCTGCAGCAACCACTAAACGTTAAAAAATCATATCTTCCAAACCACTTGGCCAAATTCCATGAAATGTTTATGGTACATTCAAGACACACTAATTTTTTACAGAAAAATAATTTTAACTAAAAATTGGGTCTGGACTGCTCCCAAAAAGGCATTCGTTCTGCTGCCATTTATGCAGATTTCTGCAGAAATTCTTCACAAAGTATTTCTAATAACCTCACATACCAAATCCTATATTCAAGCCTAGGATTCATCTAAAACTACATTTTTATCTTTTTTTGACTAACCAAAGTTGCCTAAGAACTCTTAATTCAATATATCACAATTTCATATCATAGGTGCAACGTAACCATATTATCACAGCATCCATTCTTCAACATCTCATCTATAACAACATATCTCAAGTTCAGATTCATCAAATGAATTTCCAGCAACCATAGCAACATTTCATACACAAAATCATCATCAACAAGTACTAGCAACAAGTATAACTTCAAAATACACAATATCGTCAATAATCACTACATTAAATCATTAAACCAATCACCAATTACAGCTATGATTCAACTCAATTCCAACAATTATTCACACCAAGCAACCATAAACCATTTGTAGTTACTCATTTAATTTTATTGGCATTCATAACTTAAAACATTTATTTTTAAAACAAATCCCTACCTCGTTGTTGCAATAGCAGGATTTAACGCAGGAATTCCCTTTATCCCCAATTCGTGGTAGCAGCAGCGATTTTAGTAATATTCTCGCAGCAAAAACATTCAATAGCTTTAGACAAGGGCAGCAACGCTGAACAATGACAATAATGACTCTGAAAAACTAAATGAATCAGAAACAGTTGCAGAGTAAGGTGATAAAGGGCAGAACCAGAGCAATTCTTCATAAGCTTACCAAAACAAAAGGTAATAGCAACAACGTCTCCAATTCAATCATCCAACAGAGAGGACACAATCCAGTTCATCACCAATGATGGCAGCAATTGTAAACTCCAGTAACATTGATAGTAGCAGTAGCAGCGGAGGACTACATGGCCACCTTCTTCCTCTCCTTGCTCGGACTCCTTTCTACAGTGAACCCAACAGCAGTAGCCATGTGCCCAAGTGACAACATCAATAACATTTGGTAGCAAGGGTACGACGCCGGTACACCGCCAGTGGCGGCGAGCTCAACCGACGGCGATGGCGGCGAGAGCAGCAGCGGCAGAACGGCGACGGAAACCACCCCGTGACGCCTTTTCTCTCTCTGCATGTGTTCTATCTCTCTCTCTTTCCTCTCGCGTTATTCTCCCTCTTCTCCTCCACGGACTCTCATCCGCGCTCCTCACCGCGGCCACGGCAAACCGACGGCGACAGTAGCGACAGAGGCAAGGTGCGGTGGCACCCAGCGGTCCTTTCCTCCTCCACGCGACCGTCTCTCCTTTCGCGGCCCAGCTGAACGACGACCAAGAAGCACGATGTGACTGATGTGAAGCTCCTTCAGCGATGCGACGTGTGGTGACCTTGACGATGGCAGCAAGGAGCACGAGCTGGGCACGACGGCACGGTGGCGGCGCGACTCCCTGCCCTCTTCTCCTTCTCCCTCGTTCCTCTCCTCTCTCTCTCTTCACTGTTTTTGTGTGTGAGAGAGAGTTTTGGTGCTTTGTGTGTGTAAATTGGGAATGGTTGGAGGTGGGCGATTGAGTGGCAGGAAGAGGTGAGCGTGGCTTACTAACAGGTGAAAACAGGTGGGGGGGTATGTGTGGGTATGTTGCTGGGTTTGGGAAAAGGGAAATTAGGGTTTTTGATTAGGAATTTAGGATTATGGTTTCAATTGGGAAAAAGAGTTATGGCTAGTATACGTATTTTTAATAAAATTAGGGTAATAAAGTAATAATTTAAAATTAATTTTAATCAAATAATAATAACTATGAACATACTATTTAATTATCAATTTATAATTTATTTTTCAAATAAAGACTCTAATTCAATAATTAGAGATAATCAAATTAATTTTTTTAAATTATAAAATAAAGTTCAAAATCTAATTATTCAAATTAGTACATATAAAATTCCCATTGTTTTTTTTAAATCATTAAAGCTTTAAATCAATAATTAAAAGTACTCAATTAATACAAAAATTTATGAAAATTTGCTTTCGAATAAATAAAATAAATCATAATAATTTATTATTTAATTTTCAAAATCTGGGGTATTACAAGATGTGCAAAAGGAGACTGAGGATGAGCAAATTGCTCAATTCGTGGATGTAATACCCGGTCTAACCGAAATTAATCAAATAATAAGTTAAATAGGAGCGAATATGGGTGGAAGATTTGGCAATTGGAATTTGATGATTTAAATATGATATCTGGATTCAGTGAATTTTTCCGAGTCAGAAGACATAGTTTTCTGCGTAAAAGCGCGCAGTGGAATTTTGACCGGCAGTACCGGCTGAGACCTATCTGGTACTGCAGCTGAAAAAATTGATTATGAGTAAATAGGATTAAGAAATGAGGAATTATAATTAGGGGAGGTAGAAATATTTGAAGTGCGATTTAGAGCGCTAATCTTAAAGGTTTTGGTCCAAAATTGGGCCAACGGACAAAAATAAGTGAACTGGGCCTAAGTGGGCCCAAGACCCAACATATATAAACATTAGTTATGAGCATTTCAGCTCATTTTTACCCTAAAAGAGAGGTTGGGGCGCTGAAATAGAGAAGAGAGAAGAGAAGAGAGAAAACCTAACTCTCTTTGATCTTCAAACCACCATAACTTGAGCTACGGAGCTCCGATTGACGAGCCGTTT
>NC_029776.3:46078628-46079522 GCF_000817695.3 Arachis duranensis | reverse complement strand
TTGGAAATAGTATTGTTGGAAATTGGGATGATGAAGGATGTATGACATGTTGATGTGTTTGTAATTTAGCCATTTGTTTGAAATGGGTAAAAATGGTTATATGGCGGTTTTGTGAATTGTGGTAATGTGTCAATGTGTGAGTCGAGGAGGCTTGACGTTGAATTTGATACATTTCAATTGATTTCAAAGAAAAGGGATGAAATTGGCCTGTTTTGATTGATTTTGAAAAGGGTTGGAAATGGTTTGTTTTGAAATGGCACTTTGTGGTTTTTATGAAAAATATGATTTTTGGGCATACTTTGGTGAGACATAACTTGGACTACGGATCTCTGTTTTGTGCCAAATCTATTTAGAAATGAAATGGGATCCGGGATGTCCATGCCGTTCGAAGAACGGATGAAAAATGATTTAAAATGAGGAAGTTATGTCCATTGGAAGATTGGGGTCTAAATCTGTGAATTCTGCAGTTTTTAACTTAGAAAATTTTTAGCAGAATAACCCCTTGCGCGTGGGCGCAGTTGGCGCGTGCGCGCCGATCTTCCAGAAAGCGCCATCCACGCGTGCGCGTGATGTGCGCGGGCGCGCCGATAGTGCTGCACCCCAATGCCTAACCATTTTCCAGAGAGTTGTGCCAGAACTGTGCCAGCTTTGTGCCTGGGGCACGAGAGTATCCACGCGTACGCGTGGTTGACGCGTGCGCGTCGATTTGGCAAATTTTTAATCCACGCGTTAGTGTGCATGACGCTTGCGCATCGATGAGTTTTTAAGGCCATCCACGCGTGCGCGTGGAGTACGCGTACGCGTGGCATTGTTTTCATGCCAAAGTTGATATTTGAGTTTTAAAAGCCAAATCTCATACTTCTAAGCCTCCGATCTCACCCCTTATGTATTAAA
>NC_029776.3:46076397-46076574 GCF_000817695.3 Arachis duranensis | reverse complement strand
ATACGTCTTCGCGATTTTATTTCTACTCTTTTCAGGCTTCTCGATTAATACTCCTTTCGAGATTACCTATGTTTATATATTCAAAAATCCACCTGAGAGTCGTACCACCGTAATATCATTGACTTATGACTCGAGCATAAGGATTTGAATATTAGGGTGTTACATTATGGTATCAGG
>NC_029776.3:46051667-46075855 GCF_000817695.3 Arachis duranensis | reverse complement strand
AAGTGAAATCCTGAGCTCCGTTGGACCGATGGAGATTAGGATCTTCTCTGAACTTGTGAACAAGAGCCGTATTACTGAAGAATGTGTGAGGAAGGCTGTTGAGGCAAAGAATGACCGTCGGGAGTCCCACCGCAGGGAGCACAATCAAGAATACCCAACAAGGGGTCAAGAGTTTAAGAGAAGAGGATACCCACAACGTTTTCCTCAAAGGCGAAATGACCTTGGGACGAGTGAGGAGTCCCAAAGAAACAGTAAGGGAAAACGGGCAGCGGCTGCTTCTGATGTTTCGAGCTGTCAGAGGTGTGGAAGTCATCACCCAAATAGGCCGTGCCGATTGGGGTCAGGCGTATGTTACAAGTACGGGTTACCAGGGCATGTATCAAGAAATTGCCAACAAGGAGGGAGTCAGGATGCGGGCCGAATGCGGCAGTAAGATTGAGGTAATTGCAATAACCAGGCTTAAATGGTAGTGTGTGATTTTATAATACCGCCTGTACAGTAAAATTGAGAATGTCGAGCTTAATATTAAACTGAGAAGCAAACCGGATGGTCCGAGTAAGGAATTGCCTTAATACAAATGGATAAATGCCTCTGATGTAAATGATTTTCTGTTAAGAATGATGTGTTGTGTTTGTTATATAGTTGGTTAATTTCTGGATTTTTTGAGAAACGGATTGAACCCGTGACTTTTAGTTCCTTTGATTTAAATAGATAAGGAATGGTCCTAAATGATGGATTTGGAAACGTTGATTTGAAATACCAGTCATGCTAAGTTGTGGTTGGGTACTTGAGGAAATTATCATTGATGCATAATCGGATTTAGATGATGATTGAGTGCAAGTTGTCGTGTTCGAGAGATGAGTGCTATGATGTTTGGTCATGGTGACCTTGGATTTAGATCAAGATTTGTAATGATCGGTTTCAGAGGAATCGTTTGGAAACCTTTAAATTGCAATGCTGATGCGGTACTGAGATTGGTTTGAGGGAACCCGTGACGGGTGGTAAACTCCAATTTTTGGGGAGGACAAGAATGACTCCATCATCCTAGGAAGTCCCTTTCTAGCCACTGGGATGGCCTTGATTGATGTCAAGAAAGGAGAGTTAATTCTAAGGTTATGGGAGGACTATATAATGTTTAAAATGCCCAACTCTCACTCTCTCTCTAATAAAGGAGGTACTATTGTACAACACTTAGTATTTCAACCTTCTCTCTCAATGTAAAACCATACAGAATCCTCTGACATCAAATCTAAGTGTGGTGTTGGGCATTCACCACCAACCATTGAGGAAGGAGGCACCAAGAAGAAAGTACCCAAAGGCTGGAGGAACAAGAAGATTCCTACTGAAGACTTCTCACCTAGCATGAGAGTTGTCTTCACAAGAAGTCCAATCATACCACACACTGTGAACCGAATCCTATCTTTGGAGCATGTTGAACTGATTCATGAGAGCATAGGAAGGAAGTTCACCATGAGGGGTGAAGATATAAGCCCCTATGAACCTCCGTAGAAGGAGCTGTTCGTCAAGCTAATGATGGTAAAGAAGCGCTTGTTGGGAGGCAACCCAACCTTATGTATCCTATAGTTTACTCTTATTTTCCTTTATGCTATTTTAGTTTATTTGAGTTTAATTTCATATTATTTTATTTTCTATTGATTTTAATAGTTTTTCTCATTTTTCTAACGTTTGTGATCATGTATAGCACTTAGAACAGAAAAAGAAAAGCACAACAGGACAAACAGAACACCCTGGAAGATACCCCTGCTGGTGTTGAACACCAAATCTGGCGTTCAGCGCCAGAAGGGAGATGCAAGGTGGACGTTTAACGTCCATACAGGAGCAGTCTAGGACCAATTCTTGGTCCCCCTTGGGCATTCAACACCCATCCTTGGTGTTGAACGCTAGAAAAAAAAGGGGTCCCCCACTGGTGTTTAATGCCAATCTTGGCGCTGAACGCCCAGAGGGGAGGCAGCAGAGTTGAATTTTGAAGCTTTTAGGCCAATGGATACTACCCAACCACCAACCCCTTTACCATTTACTCACTATTATCCCTTCTCTCTCCTCTCTTACCCACTTTTCCATCTACATTCATCTATCACATCACCCCATCAATTTCCTTGATTCCCTCACCCCACCTTTCACTCTACCAATTAACCTTTCATCCATGCTATTAATTTCTCTTCTCACCAACACCATTCACATTCAAATTCAAATTCTCCCCTAATTTTTCCTCCCCATGACCGAACCCACCCGACTCCTATATATACCCCCTCACTCCATCCACCTTTAACACACCTTCACTACTCTTTTCCTCTTATAGATTCATTACCATACACACCCTCTTTCTTCATTTTTTTCCTTTCTTCCCTCCCAAAGGCCGAAGCCTACCCTATCCCCTCTCTCTACTTCTTTTATTTTCTTTATTTTTCCTTTTCTTGTATTTCTATTTGCTTGGGGATGAGCAAAATATTTAAATTTTGGTGTTGGAAGCTCTGCTTTTTTCTTCTTATATCTTACCTTCATGGCACCAAAAATCAGAGAGTCCTCAAGAAAAAGAAAAGGAAAAGCCCCCTCTTTCGCTTCCGAGTCACGGGAGACCACAAGATTTCTCACTAAGGCCTATCAAGACCTTTTTTATAATGTGGTGAGGAAAAAGAGGGTGATTCCCGAGGTACCCTTTAAGCTGAAGGACAATGAGTACTCGGAGATCTTGTACCAAGTTTTGAGGCGGGATTGGGAAATTCTTGCCAATCCCATAACCGAGGTGGGAGTATTGATGGTGCAAGAGTTCTATGCCAACGCCTGGGTCACAAAGAAGCATGATACAAGCGTGAACCCGGAGCCAAAAAATTGGCACACCATGATCAGAGGACACATCATAGATTTCAGCCCCGAGAGTGTGAGGGTGGTGCTATAGTTGCCAAAGCCATGAAATGACCCTCAGTCATACACTCGAAGGGTCAACACTGACCAAAGGCTAGATCAAGTTCTTGCTGATATATGCGTACCTGGAGCTCAGTGGAGGAGGAACACTCAAGGTCGGCCTTACCTACTAGGTAGGCTTGACCTTAAGCCAGTGGCTAGAGGATGGTTGGAGTTTATCCAACATTCAATCATCCCTATGAGTAATCGCTCTGAGGTTACAGTCGAGTGAGCAGTGATGATTCACTACATTATGCTCGACAATAAGATGGAGGTGCATGAGGTGATCCCTTAAGAGATTTACAGAGTAGCTGACAAGCCCTCCACTCAAGTAAGGCTGGCATTCTCTCATCTCAATTACCGCTTATGTGCAGTAGCTGAAGCTCATATAAAGGGAGATACCCTGATTGATAAGGAGAGACTGATCACAAAGAAAGGGTATGGAGCATGGTAGGGAGCCCGTACAAGGACCGCAGCAAGAGCCAGCTCTACCACCTCCGCAAGATATTCCCAAAATGCTTCAAGGGATGTACTTTCCTCCCCGAGACTACTGGAAATAGTTGACCACATATCTATGGGAGCTGATATCATCAGTTGATCAGCTGAGGCTGGAGCATCAAGACCAATCTGCTATCCTCCATCAGATGATGGAAGATCAAAGGAGATTGATGGAGGAGCAGAGGAGGTAGGGGCGTGATGTTGAGGAGCTTAAACACTCCAGAGGATTTTCCGGAGTGAGTAGTAGCCACCATCACTGAGGTGGTCTAGTTCCATTCTCCCTATCTTTATTTTATCCCTGTTTTTCCTAGTATTTCAATTTTTTATCTGCCTTTTATTCTAGTTTCATGATCACTCTTAGGATTTCTTTTGTTTTCTAGTAGTTTCTTTTTTATTTTATTTAAAAATGTCTTATGTATTTCATATCAAGCTTAAAAAAATATTAAAAAAAGTAGTAAGATGCATAAGATCTTAAGTTATATTATGAGTCATTCTATTTACTTTGATGTAGTGGCCTTATCTCTATTTTTTGAATATTGATTCTCTGAAAAAAAATAAAAAAGATTGACTCTTGAAGCAAAACAAACAGTAAAAAGACAAGAAAATAAAAAGAAAAGGAAAAAGAAAAAGGTCTAAAGCTTTGAGTATCAATGGTTAGGAGGGTCAAAATTGATCTAAAAGCTCAAAAGAGTGGTTTTTCCTACCTATATGCTTGTGGTGTAAAAGTGTCAAGCAATCCTTGAGATTGAACATTTAAAGTCATGACTCAATGTTGTTAAAGAGTGTGCTTAAGGCTCTGAGCACCACTGTCTGGGAATAAAAGCAATAAAAAAAGTCGAATCCAAAGGGTACCCCCAATTAAGTGCTTGTGGTGTTTATGTATCAAGCTAACTTGAAAACAAAACATTTAGAGTCACGGCTAGACTCAAAGGTGCAAAGCACCAAAAGAAATGAAAGCTGTGTTCAAGAATCAACAAGAACCTAAAAAAAAGAATCGATAATACCATCCGAGTTCTAGTTCCGCCAATACTTCTGAGCTTCAAAGGATAGTGAGAAGCCAAAGCTATTTAGAAATATAGTGTTAATAGCTCCATTCAGTAATTAGATTTGAGCATAATTGGTAACTCTAATCTTATGTGTTTTCTCTTCAAAAATAGATATTATAATGCCATTCAATTAAAAATTTTATTTAGTTTAAGCTTATATTTTTGAATTTTTTTAACTAAACTTTTAAACTAAAAAATATTATACTATATTTTGATAATTAATTCTCAAATATAAAATAATAAAATATTTTGTATTTCTATCTACCTATCTAATAATTTAACCAACAAATTTTGTTGTTATCGGTGGTAGTGTTATTAAATCAAAAATTAATTCAGTTTTTCTTTTATTGAATAATTAAATAATTATCAGATAAACTATAAAATATATAAAGGAATATGGAGAATTTGGTGTATTTTTTTAAAATACTTTCATCATATATAATTATAAAAAGCGTATTTCGCTATTTCAAAGACATGTATAAAAATTTCTGATTAAAAGATAATATGCTTACTATCTTAACTAATTTCACAATTATTATTACGAGATTTAATTTATAAAAAGATAAATTAATTTAATAACTATATTAGTATTGATAATGAATAAATGAAAGATTATTTAGTATTTAATAATCTCAATTATTTAAATCTATATGTTTCGATATATATGTTAACAAAATTTTTTGTTCGTTTTTTTATGTCTAATGTAATTTTCTTGTTATTTTTTATTTTATTTTCTATTTATGTCCGTACCAAATTTAGAGTATATTACCTAATATTCAAGCTTCTAGAATGAAACCATGCATTATCTTTCTAAAGATGCTAGAAGTCTTTTTTTTTTTGGACATGGCCATGGGCCAAAAGACTAACCCGGCCTAGACCCAGAACCCGAACTCGCCCAGACCCATAAACCCTACCTGAACCCGCTCAGCTCTCTAACTTCCAAGCCCGACCTAACCTACAGCACCCTCTTCTTCCTTGAGATGAAGGCGTCGTTGATTCGCCATCATCACTGAACCACCGTGCGAAGATCAGGAAGCTGCTGTGTGTCCTCCGAAGCTGTGTCACCTGCTTCGGTTCACCTGCCGTTCGATTTGTGCGTGCTGTACTCTACCGGCACGACTTGCCTCCATCGCCAAAGCTCCCTCTAGTGCCCTTGACAACATCCTGAGCTTGCAAAGCTCACCACCGCAATGTGTCCACTGCTACCCCTTTGCCGAGAGATATTCTTCCCCTGATTAAATGTGGCATCGTTTCCTCCATTTGGTCTATTTCTGATGTGTATAGTGTCGCTGCTGACGGCTCTCATCTGCCGAGGTAAGATCGGGTGCTGAAGTCGCCGTTCCCCCTGAGTTGCATGGCTGTTCCAGGTTTCCGTTTCCACCCTCCCAGGTGATCCTTCGTCGCTTTGATTTCCTTGAAGGTTGGTTGAATTTGAAACCTGATTTTCTTGAGTTCGGTTGCATTGATTGTTCTGTAGAATTGCGAATCCTGCTTCTGTTCTAATAATATTCCTGACCTATACAGGCGGAGTAACTGTCCACTGCTTCTGTAGCTGATTTACTGCTGCCATCGCTGCCAGTTGGTGAGCTAAGGTGTTGCCTTCTCGTGGAGTCCAAGTAGCTTCCACATCCGGAGCCTCTTCCAACAGTTGCAGAATGTCCCTAATGATTGCGTCTACTTCAGCTAAGGGCGCTCTTGCCCTGATCGCTTGAACCAGAGGTAAACAATCTGATTCAATTATGCAGTTCCTTATCTGTAAATTTTTTGTGAGAATAAGAGCTTCTCTGTATGCTTGTACTTCAGCTGCTAAAGCTGATGTTGACTTGAATTTTGATGAAGTTTCGGTAATGATTTTTCCTTGCCAGTCCCTTAACACTGCTACTGATGTTGTGATTCCTGTCTCCATTTGAAAAGCCGCGTCTATGTTTACTTTCACCTTGTTGCGAGGAGGAGGCCTCTAGGTAATTTTTCGACTCTCTCCAATCCTATCTGCCATAGCTCTATTATCTTTGTTGAGGTCTTTTATGATATTCTGCTGCAATCTGTTCTGAATGGATTATTGTATTTTGTGGATTGAGTTTTGTTTGCTGGAATATGTGCTGGTTCCTAGCTTTCCAAATGCACCAACAAACACATCCTAATTTGCACAAAACTTTGTCTTGTTCATTTCCTGCCAGACTCTTGATTTTGTCAATAGTGTTCATCAACCATTTTTCAAAAGATTTCACTTCATAAGCCGTAGGCACGATTTGAATACTAAATCCAAACCATACCGCTCTAGTCCACGGGCATAATAGCAATACATGTTCTATTGTTTCATCTTGTTCATGACATATGCTGCACTTGGGAGTGAGAGCACTTTTGCACTGATATAAATTCGCGTTCACTGATAAAATTTGATGCATTGCTTTTCATAGAAACATTTTAACCTTCTCCGGTAATGGTAGTCTCCAAATCCTCCCCCATACCTCCTTTGAATTCTGACTTGTTGAAGCTTTTCCGAGCATTGTGACTTCCCTTGTATCTTTCTCCTCCTTCGCTGCCTGATATCCAGATCTGACTGAATACTATCCATCATTCGTATACGGCTAAACAAAATGGTCCTTCTTGTTGATCAAACTAATGGGCGTTCTTGTTATCAGCTCAGTCTCATTATCATGTAAAATATCCCGAATTTTGTCTAAGTCCCAGCCTTCGCCCTCTCTTACTAGCTCGCTCACTCTTCTATGCTGATTTTCTCCGACTTTCCTCAACTTGTCTATTCCTACCACCCAATTATCTTCCCAAATATCTATCCCTGCTCTACTTCCTACAATTCCACCTTCCCTTCCTTTTGAGAAAATCTCTACCCTCCAACATACTCCTCCAAATCCATGATGCGTTGCCTCCTCTTCCCGCTTCCCAAAAGCTGCAATTTGGATAGTAAATGCCCTTTAGAATCCGAGCCCATATTGCACCTTCCTCCTTTACCAGTCTCCAAGCTTGCTTAGCCAAGAGTGCTATGTTTTGGCTTTCAAAATCCTTAAACCCTAAGCCTCCGTTTAATTTGCTCTTGGTCATTTTTGTCCAGCTCTTCCAATGAATGCTTCTTTCCTTACCATTGTTGGTCCACCAGAATTTTGCAATTGTTGATTCAATTTTCTTGCAAAAATATTTAAGAAATTTGATGATGTTCATGGCATAGACCGGAATCACCTGTATAACAGCCGTTATCAAAACCTCCTTTCCCGCTTGATTTAAAAGTTTCTCTTTCCATCCTTGCATTTTGTCTATAATTTTCTCTTCAATCCACTCTAGCGCCTTGTTCTTGGATCTGCTCCAAGTGGCTGGTAATCCTAGGTATTTACCTGGCTCTTCCCACGACGCCATTCCGGTGATCTCTTTAATATTAACTCTCCTCTGAATCGATACCTGGATTCCAAAGATCAGTCCGAATTTCTCAGTATTTATTCTCTGTCCTGATGCCTCTGTATATTTGTTTATGATCTGAATTAATTGATAAATCTCCTCTTCTTGCACACCTGCAAAAATGATACAATCATCAGCGAATAACAAATGGGTTATGACCGGTGCAGTTGGAGCTAGTTTTATTCATGAAATCAGGTTGTCCGTCAAAGCCCTTTCCATGAGAACAGTAAAGCTTTCCGCTGCTAAGATGAAGAGATATGGCGATAGCGGATCTCCCTGTCTGAGTCCCCTTTGAGGGTGGATCTTGGCCAACAATTTTTCTCTAATTTTAAATCTATAAGTGGCACTCTTAACACAACTCATCATCAGCTTCACCCATTCTTTACTGAAACCGAACCTTTCCATGACCCTTTGCAAAAAATTCCATTCCAGTCTGTCGTAAGCCTTATTCATATCCAATTTGATGGCTATGTCATTACTTTAGTGATTTCCTTTTCTGTTTAATTTGTGAAACACTTCCTGCACTACCACTATATTGTCCTGTATGAGCCTTCCTTTTATAAAAGCGCTCTGAACCGGGGATATGATAACATCAAGCACTTTCCTCAATCTTCCAACCAAGACTCTTGTTACAATCTTATATATGAAGTTACAGCAGATGATGGGTCTGAGTTGATTCAGGCTGTCCGGTTGCCTCACTTTTGGAATCAAAACCACCGTTGTTTCACCTAGGTCCTCTGGTAAACTGCCTTCCTCAAAAATCTGCCTCACCACGCCACACACTTTTTTACTCAGAATATCCCAATGCTGTTGAAAGAAAAGACCATTTAATCCATCTGGGCCCGGGGCTTTTAAGCTTCCCATGCTAAAGACTGCGTCCTTAATTTCCTCATCTTTGATCTTTGCCATTAGGTCATCATTCATCTTTCTCGTGACCCTCGTAGGTATATGTTTTATGCAGTCTTCCATGTTCCTATCCCCTTCCGAGGTGAACAGCTTGGTGAAATGTGTTTCTACTAGCCTCATAATGTCTGCTTCTCCCTGTGTCCAATGTCCAGCCTCGTCTTTTAGTTTGTCAATTCTATTCCTCATTCTTCTCTGTATGGTTGTTGCATGAAAGAAGGCTGTGTTTTTATCTCCCCAGTTAAGCCATTTCAACCTTGATCTTTGCCCCCAGTATTTCTCTTCTTGTTTCCAAAGATCAGTTATCTGGTTCTTTAGTTCTTTCTCTCTTATTTGATCTCTGTCCGTCATATCACCCTTTTGTATTTGATGTAGCTCATTCTTCTTTTTTTCTATTTCTTTATCTGCCCTTTTGAACTTTCTTCTGCTCCACTCCTTCAATTCCCTTATGCATCTGCTCCTCTTTCTAATAAATTGGTTCCAATAGTTTCTGTTTCCATCATCCTGCTGCCAAGTCCTCCTAATAACCTCTTCGCATTCCTCATGCTCTGTCCAAAAAGCCTCAAATCTGAATTCTTTTTTATCCGATCTTTCGGCTGTGTTTCTAAAATTAAGGCACAATGATCCGCCTTTCCCTAGTGACAAAGTTATTTCTTGGGTTGTTGTACCATGTGTACCTACTTTCTTTAAGGTCAATATCTATTAAACCATTGTCATCTACAAATCTTCTGAAGGAATTCAAATAAATTTTTGGTTGAGGATGAAGGCCTACCTTTTCATCTTGACTTAGGATATCATTGAAATCCCCCAAAACAGCTTGAGGTTCTTCCCTATTCCTATTACTTATCGTAAGCTCCCGCCAAAGTTTCCTTCGCTTTTGGAAAACTGGGTTGCCATACACAAAACACCCTGCCATTTCATATTATTAAGGTTAATACTAGCTTTAATATAATTATCACGCCACTCATAAACATCGATATTAATATTGGATTTCCATAACAAACATAGCCCACCGGACAAGCCCCGGGGTTCTACACAAAAAAACTTGTCAAAGTTCAGCCTTCTTCTTATCCTACTCATTCTTTCTTGACTGGCCGTGGTTTCCATTAAAAATACTATAACCGGCTTTACTTTTTTACAAAGGTTATACAACTCAGAAATTGTCAGGGCAGCTGTTATTCCCCGACAATTCCAACTGATGATACTCATGGCTAAGGTTGGGGCTTGATAAGGCCAGCCTCCTCAGCCATTTGAATTTCTATAATCTGACCAGTAACTTACCTAGCTAACTGATACTCCCCTGAACCATTAGAGTTGGTGCTGTTCTTTGTTTTCTTGGGTTCTCTATCCTCTTGTTCCTCCTGTCTCTCCCTATAAGTTAGCATTGGAATATGTTTGGTTTCTCGTTTCCTCTTTAATTTCAAATTCAGCTCCAACTTCTTTGCAAGTCGCGTTTCCCAATCTGTTTGTGCTTCCGTTTCCTTTTCTTCATCTTCATCACTTGCTAACTCAACATAGTAGATATTCTCCCTTGGCTCTGCTTTTTGGCACTCTCCTTTATGTTCAGCCTTCTGAGCTTCTTTGGATAGTCTTCTTGTTGCATTCTCCTCTGTTTCCCTCTTCAGAAATTCTTGTTTTTCTTTTCCTTTTGTTCTGGCTTCATACCCTTGTTCATCCCACTTCCTTGCTAACATCAGCCTTTTTAATTCTTGGCATATGGTTTCCTTTTCTTTCTTTCTTGGGCCCATTCTCCATTCTTCTATTTTATAGCTGTTCACTTCTTCCCCTTCATTTGTGTAATTATTCAGCCCACTTTCTCCAGCATTCCTTTAAAAGCCCCTATTTTGGGCCCAATATCCCTTGCTTGACCATTTCCATCTGATTTCTTTGTCTGATTCCTCCTTTCTTGCATCTGGACCTTTTTGAAATTGGCCCATTCATTCTTCCTCTCTCTTATCTCTTTAATCAGATTGCTGATTTTATAGGCTGTTCCTAATTCATGATGCGTATCCCCCTCTTCTTGAAAATCAAGGATTTTTGGTATTTCTTCTACCTGCTCCTCTACGTCTGCCATCTCTTCTTCTCTCCTCATTTGGTTTTCCCAGACACTTTCCTCCTGGATTTTCTGCTGCAAAACTCTTTCTGCCTCATCCTAGTTTCTTCAGAGCTTCGTTCTTCGCTACTCTCTCTCTCAGGGTTCATTTGTTCACGTGCCTGTACCTCCCCATCCTGACTCCGTCCTCCTTGTTTTGGGGTGCCTCCTCCCATGGTTGATCCTGTTCGACCCAGACTTGCTCCTAGTCCCGGTGCATATTTCTTCTTTGTAGGATCCCAACATGCCATGGTTGTTGGATTTTTGCATGACTTTTTCTCATGCCCTAGTATACCACAGTTGAAGCAGTAGCTGTCCGGCAACCTCTCATACTTGAAAAAAATCTACAGTGGAGGCAGATTCTCTCTATCTAACCAGAATCCTGTAGGTAATGCCTTTGTGATATTGATGCTCACCTTAATTCTCAGATATGGCCTCTTGAGGACTCCATCCGTCTTTGGTTCTTCAGCTTCGACTAAGACTCCTAACATTTCTCCAATAAGGCTAGCAGTTTCTTTCTCCATGAATTCAAGTGGAATGCCATGCACTTGAATCCAAAATTCCATGAAATCATGGTCAACTTCAAAAACTGACTTGCCCTCTCTCCATAGTCTGAGATTAATCATATTACCTTTGACATTCCATGGTCCATTCTGAATGATCTGCAACCCTTTCTTCCTGTCTTTGAAGCTGAATAGTATCTTCTTCCTTGAAGGTTTTCCCACATTCCTAGTAAAGCATTCTTGCAAGTTTTGAAGCTCATCTCCTTGTCACTTATTAACTTTTCCACCACATTTAAGCCATCTTTCTTATATCCCATTTCTCCCGGCTTGTTGAACTTTATGACTTTTTTCTCGATGTTGTTCATGTTGAAGGTTAATGAAGAAGATTTTGTGTGTTTCAGGTTTCAGAGGTTAATGAAGAGAATGATGTGTGTTTCAGGTTTTAGTGGTTTTGACGATTCAAGTGGAATGAGGATTATGTAAGAGTGTAGATTTGTTTGTTGAAGAAACAAGGCTGAAAAACTTCCTTAAATTTGGAGAAAAACCCAAAGTTCTCAGAAGACTCTCCTATTGAGAGAAGTAGAGCTCCCTAAACAGAGCATATGATAAAGATGCTAGAAGTCTAAACCCAAAAAAATGACAACAACAAGGTCTGGTTTTTAATTACGGAGCCCGCTACATAGAGAATCCTATTGAGCTATAAAAATTTATCTCTAGTTGAACGAGCCAGCTTCAGGAGAGTGGGTTTACTATATCTGACACTTGCAAGCACCACGTGTTGTTGCTCTATTGAAAGATTTGGAATTTCTGTATATTTTTATAGAATTGTATCTGTACACTAGAGTAACCCACCAAATAAATAAGGTCAATTGCAGGGTACACATGTTATAGTTGTACAGATAGTCAGATATAAAGATATTTTTTTGTCCACGATATTCCCTAACCCGATAGGTAAAGAAGCATGATAGTGACTATGCCAAAAACTGTTGGAGGCAGCTTGCTTTTTTTTTTTTGGTCAGCAAGACAGCTTGCTTTGAATGAGGTTCAGCTGAATTTTCATAACAGGATGACACAGCGTTACCGGTATAGTGTTTTATTGGGCCTTTATGTGGATCGGAGTATTTTTCAAAATATGCGAATGGGATAATATTTTGTAGTAGTTTAATCGAAATTGATGCCAAGAAACCATAGTTCACACAGCATTTCGTTCTCTCCCCATCACAAAGGTCTCGAGTTCGAGTCCTATCAGCTGCAACCGAGAAGGAAAAAATTGATAAGTATGTGAGGAGTGTGTGAGTGTGTATTGTGTACCTAAAATTGGGTACGATATTATGAAAGATTTGACAGTTAGAAATACTATGACATTTGCAAAGGATGAAAACAATTATTAGATTAATTAAAAATTTTAAATTTTAAATACAAAATCTTAAATTTTAAATTATAAAATTCAAATGCTAAATTCTACATTATAAAATAATTTTAAATTATTAGAATAGCAAAAATTATCCATCAATTTAGTTATAATTATGTATAAATATATATAATATTTAATAGAATAATTTACCCAAATAAAATAAATTAGATTGTATATTATTTGTTTGTCCTAAATTAATTTCATTTTCATATTTGTCCTTTTTTTATTTATAAATTGTGAGAGAATACATGGATAGCATATTTTATTATAAAACTCACACTAAAGATGATAATACTATTCGGATTTATAGGTATTCATTTTGCTCATATTCGGTCAAGACAAATTTTGGTGGGACAAGACAGAATAAGATTGATTTTAAGTAATATCTACTCTTATCCGATTTTAGTATATATATTATATATTATATATGTAAAATAATTAATAAATAATTAATAATATTGTATTAATATAAAGTGTCTTTTTTTATAATTCATATTTTAATTTTCCTTGTTAAAAAGCAAACTCGCCAGCAAGAGATATATCTCTGCCTTTTATTTTAGAAACAAAATAAAAAATTTTGAGTTTAAAGAAAGGCAATTACTCAAATGAAGATGCTAAAAACATCTTTTTATAAAGATTCTTGTGTTAAAAGTGTACTTTGTTTGTTTAGCCACACTTTAAAAAAAATAACACTTTTATAACATATCAAAATTAAACCATACATTTTATCATCTAATTGTAAAAAAAAAGTATCTTCATTTAAAGACAATAATAAAATCTTTATGATAGTATTTATCTTAAAGAAATAGCTTTGATGTTATCACAAGTCATCTTAAAAGTGTTTTTCATATGATCATATCTACATACAAGTTGATGAATTTATTATAACATTTTTTTGTTTTGGAAAAGAAATCCAATATCTTTTTTTTTGTTTGTGTAACATGGGTGTAATACCTAGGATCGGGAGCTGTCCAATCCACTTGACCAAAAAAAAAAAAACAGAGAAAAAATTATAAACGACTCTTACAAAAAAAAACAATTATATATGACTCCACATGCTGGTTTTTTTTTTGCAATAAATAAAAAAATTTATTTCCAAAAATAAATTGTTTGAACTTTAATTTCTGAGATACATTTTTTCTTTTAGAGTTTATGGCAAGTTCGCCATACCCCCAACGAACTTCACGTTGAGTTTCCAAATAAAAACACAGCTGCTCAATGACTGGCCATCTTATGACAGGGCCCGTATTCGTCCTAACCCTAGGATGATAAGAGTGAAGAGAGGTCGTCCCGTTAGCTTCAGGATTCATAACAATATGGATGATGTTGAGTATAGCAAGGAGAAGAGGTGCAGAGTGTGTCGTCAACTCGGTCACACACAAAAGACTTGTATCGCTCTTGACAGTGGAGAGGCATCGTCTAGTCGACGTTATTTATAAGTGTCATTTTAGGATGAATAACTCTATTATTGTAAGTGTTGTATGATAAACTCTAATTTTGTGGTTTATCTTGTGCTTAATTTAGGGGATTTTATCAACTTATCTCACATTTATTCAATAAAAGAGCATGAGTTTATAATTCTCTCTTAAATTGTGCTTAAGAGTGAAAACATACTTTTTAGACCCTTAAATTGATAAATTTAATTCACTTAATTTCATTCAATGCCTTGATATGTGTGTTGAGTAATTTCAGATTTATAAGGCAAGTATTGGAAGGAAGAAGTGAAGAAAAAAGCATGCTGCATGAAGAAATGAGCATTTGGAGAATTAAGGGCCACGCGCACGCGTCACCCACACACGTGAGAAGAGATTTGCAAGCCATACGCACGTGTCACCCATGCATATGTGTGAGGAGGGATTTTGGCTAGTGACGCTGATCACGTAACCTCATTAAAGTGAATTAGTTGAGAGCGATTTTTGAGCTGCCCAAGCCCAAATCTAACTCATTCCTGAGGCTATTTCATGCATAATTCGAGCTTGGACAAGGGGGTAGCAATTAGTTTTAGCTAGCATCATATTGTAGGTAGTTTTCTAGAGAGAGAAGCTCTCTCTTCTCTCTAAAATTAGGTTAGGATTAGGGTAAATTCTCTTAGATCTAGGTTTAATTCTTGTTTTTCTTTCAATTTATTGTTACTACATCCTTGTTCTTCTTAGTTCTTTTGTTAATTTCCTATTCTAGTCACTTTTATGTTTATGCACTCTTGTTCCTTTTATTTTCCTTTAATGCAATTTATGTTTGATTTCTTTTATTGTTTAATTGCTTTGCTATTCTTCTTTTCTTGCAATTGGTAGTTGTAGATTTACATTTCTTACACTTTTATCTTACTTTCCTTTTATGCCTTCCAATTGTTTGATGAAATGCTTGGTAGGATGTTAGAGTAGATTTTTATGTTCTTGGTTTGGGGTGGTAACTTAGGAACCCTTGAGTTGCTAATGTCCAAGTGATTGATAATTGGTGTTCGTTGACGCTAGTCTTTCACTAAATCAATTAGTGAGTTAGCTAGGACTTATGGACTATGATTAATGTAGCCCATTTGACTTTTCTTCACTTCTTAGAGAATGACTTAATGGGATTGATCCTTGCAATTATCATGTTGTGGTTAGTAACAAGGATAGAGATCCTTAACCATCAACCCTTGCCAAGATATTTTTATCATTTGAGTTTCATTTACTTTCTTATCCTTTACATTTCTTGTCTCTTATTCCAAAATCCCAAAAATCTACAACCCATAACCAATAACATGTACACTTCCCTATAATTCCTTGAGAGACGACCCGAGGTTTAAATACTTCGATTATTTTTATTGGAGTTTGTACTTGTGACAAACAAATTAAATCTTGATTGAAGATTGTTTGCTGGTTTAGAACTATACTTACAACAAGATTTCATTGAGAAATTCTTTACTGGCAATTTTTCTCGTATCATTGTACTATGTAATTCACTTCATTTGATAACTTGAAAATGGAATATATGATTGAACTTTAAAACAATAATATTAATTATAACAAAATTAATATGTTATCAAAACTAACTGTTGTACATTATACATTTATATGCGTAAAACTCTAAACTATCCTGCTGGCCATGACCTCGCCTACCACCACGTGGACCAGGACATCGTCCATGAGACCTCGCATCGAGACATCCTTATATGCCTAATGCAGAAGGTTTGACATCTCGCTGTCCTCGTTCGAGCTTTGGGGCTCGGAACAGTACCAGTAGCTACAGGCAGAAGTCCTCAATGGACCGTCCATCATGGTGCTGCTCCCACCTACCGATGCAGCCACTAAAAGGATCACTCTTGATTCTGAGTTCCGATTGGTACGCCATGTCCTGTAGGGTGATAGTCATCTCCTCGCATGGCAGATGAAACATATGGGATTCAGGTCTCCATCTCTCTATCAACGCTGACGCCAATGGTCAATCACGCTCAAACTCCACTATGTATGCCACATGCTGAGACCCAGCTCATCTGAGATATGACCTAATCTGCTAAGGCAGGCGTCTCATCAAATTCCGTCTGGTGCACAAGATTTAAGGCGCCTACCAAATAAAATAAACAAGTTAAAAAAACGGTGAACACATAAAATTACAAATTCACATGTTATTACAATATAATAAACAAGAGTGATAAAAGAAGTGTACCACTAGATCAAGTCTGCCTGCAATGTATTTAGCCTGATCCAATTTATAAAGCGTATGCTCATTTTTCAATAACTGTTGCTCCATCTAACTACACTCTAATAAAATAAAATAAAATAAACTGAATTCAGTTTCTTTCACCTTAACTAACTTTTTAAAAGACACATTTAAACTAACTAATTGACTAACTTTTTAAAAATAAAATTATTTTATTAATTTCCAAGAAAAAACAAACCCACATGCTAATCTTTGAAGTTGTTTCTCTAAAACATATTTTTTAATACTTATTTAGATGCTTTTAAGACAAGTTGTTGTTAAGAAAAATCTTTTTTATTAAAAAATAATTTTTTTTATTTTTTAGCGGACAAAATTTTAGTGATAAAAATTAAAATAATAAAAATAAAAAATATCTTATAAAAATTATAATTTGTATTTTTTATAAAAAATTAATTAAAAAAAGGCATTTTAATATAATAAATAAACAAAAAATAATTTTATATAAAATATTTAAACATAAAATTATTTTTATTTTAAAAAAAATCATTAAAAAAATCCCAAACAAACTCTTAAAGGGAGACAACTATCCACGTGTCATATAATATAACCATATGGTACAGATGAATCTAAATAAATGATAGAACAACCCAATATAAAAAAGTGTTAATTTCTGTACAAATGTCAGTTAATTAGCAACGACGATGTTGGTTAAATGATTAGCACCTCAAGACTTCTTTACAATTTTCGTCTCAATTTCAAAAAACTTACGACCCATCGTCATCCGCAAGCCGCTGATAAATAGTGAATACAAAAAGCTATATACTCTTAATTTTTTTCTTTTATTAATTATCCAAAAATAAATTAAAAAATTTGCATTCTATTTTAATTTTAACTATACGTAAATACACAAATTAGAAAAATAGTTTGCGTTTCTCATTTGATCCCAGCAAAACTAACTTTGAGGAGAAAGAAGAAAAAAACACTTTCTTTTCTGACTCTAGATTATAATTCCAGGTATTTCATGCTTTCTGTCATCCAATTAAGGTTTTCCATTCTTGTCTTCTGAATTTTTCACATGCAGTTCAAAGGGATTGCGAGATAAAACTATTCTCAAATTAGATTTTTACCATTTCATACAAATTTAAATTATGAATTTGTGCTATTTTTTTCTTTTGTGCTTTTTTTCGTTGGATGCCAAAACATAATAATTGAAGAATTGAATTACACTTGAATTATCTTAGATATCATTGTTTAAATTTGGAAGGAGAATGATTGAAATTTTATTTTAGAATCTCATATTTGTTCGAATTTGGAAGTAGAGTTATTACTGTTGATTATGATTATGGTGATTGCATAGTTGAGTTTGTGATTGTGTGGGGTGGTTGTGGCAATGACAGAAAAAATATAAAACTGAATAGTGTGATTGGTGCTATTTATAGAAGTGCCTACAATGTATGTGCCTGTGGCTCATTCAGCCACACCTGAGGTTGGATTTCCTAATGAAACTGGGATCTCCGTTGTGACTCTGGATCAAATTCCGCGGTGGATTGATGCTGAGCAATCTGTGGGACATGATGATAATGGAGATTCATCATTTTCTAATCCGTACTTTCCCGATCCTTTGACTTCCCAATCAGAAGCCGACAGTGGTGGCATTGGCTCTGTGTCGAGGTTTCCTGTTGACAATGAAGTTAATTTGAAGATATACTTGTGGAGGGGAAATCCGTGGAACCTTGAGGTGGATGCTGTGGTCAATTCAACAAATGAGGTGAGATATGATTTCTTGTTTATTGTTATTTGTTATCATTGTCATTATTGTTTTATTTAGTGTTACAATAAAAGTGTTTAACATTGTTTATGAGGGTAATTATAAAATTTGGCAACTAGGTAAGATAAAATTAGGAAGGAATGATTAAAAATAAAATTGTCCTTATTATGGTGAAACCAAAATAAGGATACAATCTCATATAAATTGGGTTGGACATGTCTAGAGAAGACTGCTAGAATATACGGTAAGGATAATAGATTAGGTGGAGAGCAATTTAGCAACTAGAGGTAGAAAAAAATCAAGGGGAAAAATGGCTTTAAAGATGAACATGATTTACGTTAGGATACTATAGCTTCATTACCATATAGTTGATGATACCCAGTGGAATAAGGTTTAGTTCTTGGTTATTTTGCAATGCCCGAGGTACCATCTTGTGCTGTCTTTTTCTTTTGACAACAATTTGTGCAGTTCAAAATAGGACAATAAGGGCTTGAGAAGGAACTTATGCTTATTTATAGAGGCGCTTGCTCTCTTTTTGGTTTTCAATGAAGTAGAATTCTAGGTTAGTGATGATTCTATTGCTGATAAATAATGGTACCTTACGTCGTGCCCTTTATCCAATAAACATAACCAAATGCTAATTTCTATTTTCCATTAACAATAGTTAACTTGTTACTTGTATTTACTTGTGGCCAAGGGAATTTAGTTGAATATAAGTGATCTCAAGTTTTCTTCACATTGTCTATCCTAAACCATAGACCATTATAATTATGCAATATTATAATGATATTATAAGACCTCTAGTAAATATGAGGAATCTATATTACAATTAGTTTCTTCACCTGGTTTCATTCTTTAACACAGGTCATGGATGAAGCACATAGCAGCGCTGGGCTGCATGCTGCAGCTGGACCTGGTCTTGCAGAAGAGTGCGCAACTTTGGTATAGATCACATTAATTACTTTGCAAAACTATTTTGTCATGTGGTCATTGTTGATGACATTTGAGCTTATAATTGTAGTGATCAAATAAATGTGTTGAACATATGAGTATGGTTGTAGTGGATGAGGAATCCTAAAGATAAAGTGCAATTCAGAATGACTACTTAGACAAGAAGTAGGATTGACACCGTTTGAGATTTGAAAAGTAGATTCATGCCTAAGATGGTTAAGACATTCAAAAAAGTCCAATAGAAGCCATTTAGGCATGATAGAAAGTGCAGAACATTTAGAGGTAGAGAAGACCAAGAAGATCCCTAAGAAGTGAAAAAAATATGAAGGACTCAGTTTTAAGTGCCAATTTTGAAAACTTGGTTTTTGAAAAAACAAAATGTCATTGTTGATTCATACGAGAAAAGCCTCTTGTTGTTATTGTTGTTTGAGCCAGGAGTTTGGTAGGAAGAATGGCTAAGATGTAAGCATTGCATCAGTATTAAGTGTTGTTACTATAGTGCCTTAACATCTTTATGGATTGATATTGCACGTCTTTATTCTTGATAGGGTGGATGCCGAACGGGGATGGCTAAAGCTACCTGTGCATATAACCTTCCTGCAAGGTTTGTGTATTAGCCTCTGACAATCACTTGTTAAGTAAAATTAGAGCAATGTTAGTTAGCAATATTTTCTTCTTATGTGTTTTGTTTGGAGATGGTTAATCATTTGTTAATCTGCACAAGTTATTTCAATATATTCTACTGTTTTTTCATAAATTTATATTTCTTCCTTATATGAATACATCATACTGCACTACTGCAGTCTCTTGCACAAAATTAAGTTTCCATCCATATGTTGTTTTATGCCTTTTATTAATTTCTCGCAGAAAAGTTATTCATACTGTTGGACCAAAGTATGCTGTGAAGTACCACACTGCTGCCGAAAATGCTTTAAGTCATTGCTATCGGTCTTGCTTGGAGGTTCTAATTGAAAATGGCCTTCAAAGGTTTTAGTTTCAAATTTTATGTCAATTTGTTAGGGACTTTGGTATTATGGGTTGCCTAAAGTCTCACATCGACTAGTATGGAATTCTTGATGTTGTATTTAAGAAGAGTGGTTCTTCTCCTTTAATAGCTAGCTTTTAAGGTGTGATTTTTCATTTTACTTAGGTATTTGACAATGTTATTAAAGCTTGGGTTGTTAGCACCATAAAAAGGGTTACCTATGCGTTGGATTAAAGTGAATACTAAATAGCAAATATTGGGAGTATGGATGCTTGATGTTATCATTAAGTAGTTCTTCCTCCTTAATAGCTAGCTGTTAAAGTGTGGTTTTCCATTTCACTTCGATACTTAACACAATTTTTCTAGAAATAGTTATTAGTATGGAACTATGGAACCTCCAATGTTACTTCAATGATCTAAAACTTGCTTCTTCTATGCCATATATCAGCATTGCTTTCAGCTGTATTTATACAGAGGCAAAGAATTATCCTCGTGAACCGGCTGCACATGTAGCTATAAGTAAGTTGTTTTCTTGTAAATTTACTGTTTTTGTATGATTTTGGATTCTTGTTCCATACTATTTTAGGGACTTAAGGTACTCTGGGGTATCTAAATTTTCAAACCAAGTAGTATGAGATTACTTTTTTATTTTAAAGTGTGGTTCCTTACTTTTCTTGGATATTTAACATCAAAATAACAGGTTTTGCTGGCAATAACCTGAAAAATAGCATATATAGTATAGGCATAGTTTACCCCACTTCCCTACCCCCTGCCCCCCAAAACAAAAGAAGCTCCTACCTCATGAAGTTGCCGATCAATTTATTGTTGTTTGCTTAATTTTATTTTAACTTTCCATCTAATAAAATGCATTTTCAGAACCTAATTTATGCTTGATTGCACTATTGTACACAGTTTTGAAAACCTTCTACTTATTTAATCATGCCATGGTGAACCTATGTCCTATAATATATGATTTTCAATGTTGATAACCTGGTATCGTTATATTATAGCTTTCTTCTTGTGCCAGGGACTGTTAGACGGTTTCTTGAGAAGCAGAAAGACAACATAATTGCTGTTGTATTTTGTACTACCAGTACACTAGATACCGAGATATATAAGAGGTTCTTTGTTTCTCTATTGTTGATACCTAACTTATTTTGAGCGGCATAAACTTCCCAAAAGTTTGTGGAAATGTCTATTTGGGTTTCTATATTGGGTGTTATGTTACTTATTTGTTCTTACCTTTATTTTGTTTCTACTTAGGTTACTTCCACTTTACTTTCCACGGGATAAACATGAGGAGGAGGTAGCTTTGTTAAAGCTTCCTGCAGATGTTGGGGATGAGAATGGAGAGACTGTCATAGATGAGCGTAAAATTAGAATCAAGCCTTTACCTAAGAAACAAGTTCGAAGACCTCCTGAACCTCCAGCTGATGTTCCTGTTAGTGATGTAGGCACAATTCGTAGGTTAGTGAATTCTAAACTTTTAAGGAGATTTCTGCATAATCTGTTTCTTTTCTACATAACTCAGTGTGTTGCATTGTATACCAAAACCTGAATTCACATTAACAATATGAACATAGATAAACAATGGATTTTTACTGGGCCTGATATGATTAACATAATGTTACATTTGTGTACAGCACATGATGTGTTTCACTTTATTTCTCTAAATAATATTGCATCATATAACTAAAGTACATCTGCATGAGACATTTGCGAAAACATTTTTCATGCCAACCCTAACATTCAGTATTAACAATGGCCACGATAATTTATTGCTAGATATTTAATGTCCATTCAGCATCTCTAAAAGTACGAAAGGTGCATAAAAACTTGCCAAAATAAAGTTTTGTTATCTCCTTCCAGTTTACAAGTTGCTCTTACACTGGTTTTATGTTCATACATGACAGTATGAATTGCTACTACTAACGTTTTGTTTTAAGTTTTTTCTTTGTTTGATTAAACACCATATTCATTTTTATTGAACTATTATAGGACTTCATCATATTTGGATTCATTTCTGGATCCTGCCTTCATGTCTTTGATTAAAGACCCTGATGAAAGACGTCTGGAGCAGTGGGAGAAAACTGTTAAAGCCCAAAATAGCTGGAATTTTACTAAATTTCTTGGACTTGGCGAGCTTGGTGGACCTCCATTGTCTGCTGCCGAAGAATATTCTCTACACTCAAGATATCTTTCTAAAGCAAATTCCTTGAATCTTTCTGAAATAGCAGAGATGAAAATTATGTATGTATCCTATTTCATTATCACATATGTTAGATTTATTAGTTTCTAAGTGTGAAAGTTTTCTGATTTTTGGAGTCTTATATAATGATGGTATTCATGTTCTTTTGTTCGATTTTATCCAAAAAAATGGTGTTCATTTGCTAAGGAGAGGAAACGTTATGGATAACAATTAATTCTCATTAGATTTCAATCATAGAAACAAATATAATAAAATCTCTATTTTTTTACTTATCCTATTTAGTATGAGGATTTTATGCAATTTTTAAGATTGATAATATGCCTAATTTCAGAGGTATTTATGTTTTTCAGCTACCGTGGAGGTGTAGACAGTGAGGGTCGTCCTGTCATGGTTGTTGTGGGGGCTCACTTTTTGCTCAGATGCCTTGATTTGGATCGATTTGTGCTCTATGTTGTGAAGGTGATTTGGTCTGATTATACCTATTTTCTTGGCATATTTATGTTTTGGCAATTAAGCCATTAAAAATGTTTCAATATCTAATGTTGTGAATGTTATTTCTCTTCACAAATCATATATGGCCATAAGTTTTAACTCCTATGTTATTTCCTCTTCCCTTTTTTACTCTTCAAATATAATTAAAATTATCTTTATATTAAATTTCAGGAGTTTGAGCCTATAATACAGAAGCCGTATACTATTGTCTACTTCCACTCTGCTGCATCACTACAGATGTAAGTGTTAAAGAGTTTTCTTTTGGAGAAAAATGGATCTTATAAAATAAAACTAGAGAACAAGTTATATTTTATGAAGTATTTGTTTTCACTGTAGGTTACTTTATGAAACTTTATGAACATTAGTATTCCTATAATTAGTTGCTTCAAATTTGTTTACAGTATATTTTCCTATATAGGCAACCAAACTTGGGATGGATGAGAAGATTACAACAAATACTTGGTCGGAAGCACCAGCGGAACCTACATGTATGCACATATGTTTGTCTTCCTAATATATGTTTTTATTTTGCCATGCATTACTGTTGAACATTTGTTCTTTATATTCTGACAGGCGGTATATGTCCTTCACCCATCTTTGGGGCTAAAAGTAGCTGTATTTGCACTCCAGTTGCTCGTGGACAATATGGTAAGTTATGCATCAAAATTATTTTGTTGAACTTAAACCTGCATAGCATTTGCAGGATATCCAAATGCTTCATTCCAGATTTTGTGTTCCAGTTGAGTTTTGTTATTTGTTCTCTTAGTCATCAGCATTTATTTTGTTCATAATTTTGTTCATAAAACATACAATTTCAAGTTATGTTTGGTAAGTGCTTCAAAGAAGAAACAAGACAGAATGGTTCTTTATTTAGGTTTCCACTATCCTCGGTTTTTGCATGGAGAGAAAATTGTCTCAGGACAAACATTTTGCTTGTTTTTATAATTGTCCAGAAATACTTACCAAATGGAATCTTAAGAGTATATTTGATTTAGGATTAAAAAAAGGGGATGAAATTTTTCATTGATGAGCATCATGTTTAAAATTTTCACCCTATTTTTTACACAACCAAACATACCTTCAATTTATACCTCTTGAAATTTTACTTTATACCAAGGAATAAAATTTATTTTGGTGTTTTTCTTCACATAGGCATGATTTAGAAGTGAATGGAGGAAAGGGTCTCATGGTAGATCCAAGAACAAAATATGTTTATCACAGACCATGAACATGTCATCATGTGCAGTGCCAATCATCAATAGATGATGATAGTCTGATAGATAAGTGTCAGCTGTTGTTACTTCATTATTTTGTCTTGTCCCATTATTATAGGGAGTGGGAAGAGGATCTATTTGCGC
>NC_029776.3:46043267-46051567 GCF_000817695.3 Arachis duranensis | reverse complement strand
GGGGGAGTCGCAGCGATTACTGCGAGTACCATAAAATATATGGTCACTCAACAAACGACTGTTACAACCTCAAAAATGTGATAGAAAATCTGGCCAGAGAAGGCCGACTTGATAGATATCTCATGGAAAGGTCGGACAATCATGAGAAGAGAAAGCGAGATGACGCAGATAGAAGAGACCCACAACCGCAGACTCCGGAGAGACATATACATATGACCTCAGGTGGATTCGCGGGAGGGGGACTCACCAAGTCCTCTCGCAAGAGACACCTCAAGTGAGTCTACCAGGTCGGGAGCGAATTGCCTGACCTTCCTACCATCTCATTTACAAAGGAGGATGGACAAGGAGTAATCCCTGAACACGACGTTCCAGTGGTGATAACCATGATCCTGGCCAATACCCATCTCCATAGAACTCTAGTAAATCAAGGAAGCTCGGCTGACATCCTTTTCAAACCCGCGTTTGACAAGCTAGGGTTGGACGAGAGGGAGCTAAGAGCCTACCCCGACATCTTATACGGGCCAGGCGACACGCCAATAAAGCCACTGGAATTCTTACCCCTTCATACTACCTTTGGAAAGGGGAAAAAATCCAAAACTCTGAGTATAGACTTCATAGTCATCGACGTAGGGTCAGCATATAATGCCCTAATCGGCAGAGCTACCCTAAATCGACTCGGAGCGGTGGTATCCACCCCCATCTCTGCATGAAATTCCCGACAAAAGCGGGGGTAGCAACGGTGCGGGGAGACCAGAAATTGGCAAGAAAGTTCTATAATGAAAGCTTGAACCTGAGGGGAAAAAGCAAATAAGTTCACACCATAGAGCTTGGCGGTGCAAGGGCCAAAGAAGAGTTGCGACCACAGCCAGGAGGAAAAACCGAGGAAATACAGGTCGGCAAAGAGGAAGGGAAAAAATACCAACATAGGAGCCAACCTAGGGGAAACCCTGAAGCAAGGGTTGACTAAGCTCCTAAGAGACAATTCTGACCTCTTTGCCTGGAAAGCCTCCAACATGCATGGGATAGATCCCAAGCTTATGTCCCACAAGCTCTCGGTGTATCCAGGATCCCGACCTGTACAACAGCAAAGGCGCAAGCTCGGCCCAGAACGAGCCCTAGTGGTGGAAGAACAAATACAGACACTCCTAGAAGCCGGCTTCATCAGAGAAGTTAAATATTCAACATGGATAGCAAATGTAGTGCTAGTCAAGAAGCAAAACGGCCATGGAGGATGTGTGTCGACTACACCGACTTAAATAAGGCGTGTCCCAAGGACCCTTATCCACTCCCAAGTATTGATACTCTAGTAGACTCTAGCTCGGGGTATCAATACTTGTCATTCATGGATGCCTACTCGGGATATAATCAAATCCCTATGTATGAGACAGACCAAGAGAAAACATCGTTCATCACGCCCCGAGCAAATTTCTGCTACGTGGTCATGCCATTTGGACTAAAAAATGCAGGGGCCACATACCAAAGGCTGATGAACAAGGTGTTCGCCCCCCACCTCGGGAGCTTAATGGAAGTCTACGTATGCGACATGCTAGTGACAACTAAGGAAGAAGCTGATCTCTTGACAGACCTTTCGCAAGTCTTCGACACCAAAAGGTTGCACGGGATGAGGCTAAATCCCGCAAAGTGTACCTTCACAGTGGAGGCCAAAAAATTCCTAGGGTTTATGCTGACGCAAAGAGGGATTGAAGCCAATCCCGATAAGTGTCAAGCTATACTGGAAATGAAGAGCCCGACTTGCTTAAGGGAGGTTCAACAACTAAATGGCCGACTTGCGGCCCTCTCCAGGTTCTTGGCAGGATCAGCATTAAAATCCCTTCCACTGTTCTCTTTATTAAGAAAGGGAAGCCAGTTTGAGTGGACTCCAGAATCCAGGAGTTCAAAAGGTTCTTGAGCCAACCTCTAATCCTGACCCGACCTCTAGTTGGGGAAGATCTTGTCCTATATCTGTCCATAGTAGACAAAGCTGTCGCATCAGCCCTGATAAGGGAGGACGAGGTCGGACAACATCCAGTGTACTTCGTCAGCAAAGTTCTACAAGGCCCCGAACTAAGGTACCACAAATTAGAAAAATTTGCTTACTCCTTAGTAATAGCCTCACGGAGGCTACGACCTTACTTTCAAGGTCATACGATAAGAGTCCGAACGAACCAACCCATAAAGCAAATCCTCCAAAAGACGGATATTGCAGGGAGAATGGTTCAATGGGCAATAGAGCTCTCCAATGCCTCACCGACTTCATAGCAGAATACGCGGGAGATCAAGAGAAGCCAGCTGCATGGGAACTTTACGTAGATGGATCCTCAAACAAGACAGGAAGCGGTGCAGGCATAATACTGGCCGACGAAAGGGGAACCCAAATAGAGGTATCCCTCAAATTTGAATTCCCAGCTTCAAATAATCAGGCAGAATATGAAGCCCTGATTGCAGGATTGAAGCTGGCAAAAGAAGTCGGTGCAGCAAAAGTGATGATATACAGTGACTCTCAAGTGGTGACCTCCCAGATAAATGGAGAGTATTAGGCTAAAGACCCGAACATGAGAAGATACTTGGAAAGAACTCTGAAGCACCTCGGGCACTTTGCGGAAACTGAGGTTAAGCACATAGCCCGGGATCTCAATAGCAGAGCAGACGCCCTATCCAAGTTAGCAAGTACCAAGCCAGGAGGGAATAATAGAAGCTTGATCCAGGAAACTCTCCAAGAACCCTCTGTGGTAAAAGTAGAGGACAAACGAGATGTCCTAGAGGTAACTGGGCTAAACCTCGGATGGATGAATTCCTTGGTCGAATACCTAAAATTCGACATCCTCCCCAAAGAGGAAAAAGAGATTAAGAAAATCCGGAGGGAAGCACAACATTACACTCTGGTGAAAAATATCCTTTATAAAAGAGGAATATCAACACCATTGTTGAAGTGCGTACCGACCTCAAGGACCACTGAAGTACTAAAGGAGGTTCATAATGGGATCTGCGGAAACCATCTCGGAGCCAGGTCGCTAGCCAGGAAAGTAATCCGAGCTGGATTCTACTGGCCGACCTTGCAGAAAGATGCCACAAAATTTGTGAAAAAGTGCGAACCATGCCAAATGCACGCAAATTTTCACGTGGCTCCCCCCGAGGAGCTAATCAGTATAACTTCTCCATGGCCCTTTGCAAAATGGGGGATGGATTTGTTAGGTCCTTTTCCCCAAGTCCTAGGACAAGTCAAATACTTGATTATGGGAATAGACTACTTCACAAAGTGGATAGAATCAGAACCATTAGCCACCATCACAGCCCAGAGAAGTCGGAGGTTCCTCTACAAAAATATCATCACAAGGTATGGGATACCATATTCCATTACCACAGATAATGGAACCCAGTTCACCGATTCTACCTTCAGAAGCTTGGTGGCCAGTATGAAGATCAAACACCAGTTCACCTCGGTGGAACATCCACAAGCAAATGGACAAGCCGAGGCAGCCAACAAAGTCATACTGGCAGGACTAAAGAAAAGACTACAAGATGCAAAAGGAACCTGGGCTGAGAAGCTCCCACAAGTGTTATGGGCTTACCGGACGACGCCACAATCTGCCACTGGACAAACGCCCTTCCGACTCGTCTACGGTGTAGAAGTCATGATACTAGTAGAAATCAGTGAACAAAGTCCAAGGGTGATTCTCCACGATGAGATCGGAAACATACAAGGGCACAAAGAGGAGCTTAAACTGCTCCCCGAAGTCCGAGAACAAGCCCAGATAAGAGAAGCAGCGTTGAAACAAAGGATAACTACCAGGTACAACAAAAAAGTCATTCGAAGAAGCTTCACCCCAAACGACTTGGTCTTGATCAGAAACGACATTGGAGTCAACAAATCGGGGGAAGGAAAACTCGCTGCTAATTAGAAGGGACCATACAAAATTAGTGAGGTCTTAGGAAAAGGTTATTATAAGGTGACCGACCTAAACGGCACCGAGTTACCAAGGTCATGGCATGCTTGTAACTTAAAATGGTACTATAGTTAAAAGTAAACTCTACTCCCTGATGTACTCTTTTCCCAACTTCACGATTTTTTCCCAAAAATCAAAGGGTTTTTTCTGAAGAAGGGTTTTTAACGAGGCATCACAGTAGAGGCTAAGGGAAAATAGACTATCAAAATCCCTTAGTAGTAGTAAAGTACCTTCCCAAATAAATAAAGATCTTTTACAATATCTCTTATAAATTCCTTCTCGTTTTTTTCTTTTTCTTTCTACGAAACGCGCCGACTTAAGCTCGACAAAGCATGAAAATCCCATGAACCGACCTAGATGGTCGTCAGGATAAAACGACGAGGTACAAGTCGGTGTAAAGAGGTTATAAAAGTTGATCGTGAGAAACTCAGAAACACTCCGACTCATAAGTCGAAACGAATAACCGAGTAGAAATACTCGGAAACACTTCGATTCATAAGTCGAAATGAAAAGCCGAGTAAAAGAAAAAACGCATCGCAAAAATAACCTAAGAAACTCAATAAACCACAAAGTTGAGTATAAGGAATAGTGAAAAAGAGATAGAAAAACCTATTAAAAGGCCAAAAGACTGTCCTAAGTCCTTAAAGCAAAAAAGCTCAAAAAGGACAGACAAGCCAAAGAAAAAGGTTTTTAAAGAAAATGTCACATAAGTCTTCCAAAGTGTCAAAAAAAAAGCATGCACACAAAAGGTAACTTAAACCCTTATCCAAAAAAGGGGATATTTATAAATATTTTGTTTACGGCCTTAAAAGGCCAAAAGTAATGTCATCATACCACTACCACAACAAATATAAAAAGAGTTTAAAAAAGAGGGGACCCACAGGCCAGGCCCCCATATAGCCAATAAATTTTTAGAGAACATCACCACCAGAGCCAAAGGGAGTAGTCGGATCACCACCAGAGTCGGGAAAAGCAGACAGAGCGCCATCAGGTCCAGAGAGAGAAGTATCCATAGGAGACGGAGAGGAGGTTCTGTGAGACCTTGAGGAACTCAGAGCATCCTTTGGACGAGGAGGGGACTCAATGATTCTCTGCCCCCGAGTCTTCAAATCTGACTCAGAGACAACCTCGGAAGCAGGAGGAGAAACTATGTCACCATCAATGACGACCTTGTTAGGATCTAAAGGAGAGAGATCCAGGTCGGGAGCAAGGACCCTGACCTGCTCCTTAAAAATCCTCCAGACCTCCTCGGCTCCTTCAGCAATAGAGTCCTCCAACTCGGCGTAAGCATTCCGAGAATTCAACAAGTCCTTCCTCACCTCCACGAGGTCCTTGAACAAGCTCGAATAACTCTCCTGCGCCTTCTTCCTCAAGCCCTCCTCCATATTGCGTTGGGCTTGTAACTTGCTCTCCTTTTCCCGAAGACCATCTCTCTCCTCCTTCAACTTAGCGACCTCCTCCTTCAACTCCTTGTCATTTTTCTGATATATGAGAAGCATTTCCTCCAACTCTTCAACCCTCGAGGTTGAACCCAGAGAGCTAAGAGGAGTCTTCTAAAAAATATCAAGAAACTTGGTGCACACCGCCGCCGCCCTGACACTCTCCTGTGCCAGAATAGTGAGGTGGTTCCGGATAGAAACATCATCCATACCTATACAGGTATGAGGATAGATGTATTTTTGGATAAATGCAGGAGCATCCACCTTAGCCTCACCTTCAAAAGAAGAGCTAGACTATAAAGTCTTACGCTTCTTCTTCTCTGGCTCAGGAGAAGGTCGGGGGGGAGGGGGCAGCTGAGAAGAAGCCGAGGAGGAAATAACGATAGGTCGAGAAGGGGTCCCCAAATTTTGAGAAGGAGGAGGAGGAGAGAGAGAGGAGCTAGTTACCCTGGCACCGCCGGTCCTGGCACGAGATCTCGCCTTGGCCCCCTAGACTCTCTGGTAAGACTCACTGGAATTCTTCTTCGCCATCTCTGTAAGAAAACAATTAGTAGCCAAAAAGTCAGCGAAACAAGTCGGTAAAAACAAGTCGGAAATAAAGTAGATCAATAAAAAAAGCTACCTAGTTGTGTCTGGACAAAGGTCGGCGACTCTTGGAGAAATTTTTTGGTATCCAAATATGGGTCCTCCCCACACTTCTCGGAGGAACCCCACAACGGCCGCCTCCACCTCATCCAGGTCGTCCAAACCATATTTCTCACAGGGGGAGGCCTCTAACTAGTACAGAGGAAAGCGAGGAGAAGAATTCTCATCCAAGAAAAAGGGGTAGTGACCCTCTACGGCTTGAACTTTGAAAAAGTAATTTTTAAAGTCATGGAAGGATTCATCAAAAAGGGTGAAGACCCTCCGACCTTGTATGGCTCGGAAGGACACCCACTGCTGCTTGTTATTTTGCCCACTGAAGGGCTTGGTCATGTGGAAAAGAAAAAAGAAAATTCTCAAAGAAGTCGGAAAGTCTAAGGCATGGCTGACAAACTGATAAATTTTTAGAAAACCCCAGGAATTGGGATGAAGTTGAGTGGGAGCAACTCGGCAGTGACGTAAAACAGCTATTTCAAAATCAGAAAATGGAAGAAAAACACCCAAACGGGTAATCATACTCTCATACATATAGAGAAAATGAGGGACCTCCTCAGTGTCCCTCCCGAAACAAACCCGGTCTTCCAGACCAGGGACCACCAATTCATACTTTGGCTCGTCCTCCTCAGAGGTACAAATTCGGTGGTGAGTGCGAAGGTGGGTGATAAACTCGGTATCGACCAAGGATTCCTCCCCCAAGACCGTAACATCAACCCATTGAGTAAGTACTTCTACAGAAGACATTTTTCCTAAAGATACGATGAAAAACTACAAAGGAAAAAGAAAAAAGAATAAAAAACGAGAGTTCCTAAGGGGGCATGGAATTAAGCAGCCTACGATGTCACCTTCTCTCTTTCTAAAACAAAAATAAAAAGCATGCAAAAAGAAGCACTTAGTAAAAGAAGAGAAGAGAGAACCAACCTTTGCCTGAAAAGGGGTGGAGGAAGATGGAAGCCTTCAGCGAAAGTGTTCCACGAACAGATATGAAACTGCTCCACAGATGAGAAGAAAATTTGAAAAATCGAAGAAACGAAACAACGAAAGAAAGGGAAAACATTTATAAGCACGTTAGGGGCATAATGGTAAAAATGGAAGCGGTCATTAATGAATGCACCGTTACCAAGGTAATTAATACCTACGCAAACCCCTAACGGACGCGACGTTTGATTAGACGTAACTGTGAAAATCAAAAGTCATGAAAAGTCACGTCGGTTGCGAACGATCACGTCGGTTCCCTCACAAGTCGACCACGACCCCGAGTAGAATACTCGAACCCAAGTCTTAAAAGAAATTGGGCTCGAGTAGGGGCACTGTTCATACCCTAGCCCAACGATAAGGCCCAGGACCAAATGAAAAGCCCAATCCAAAGGGTTGAGCCTCGCCCTGTACCGACCTCCTCCCTACGAAGTCGGTTCTTACCACGACTTATCCTAAAGAAGTCGGGACGAAGATTAGCTGGCAGATAACCACTCATTCAAATGAGTAACTGCCCCTAAAATCTCTCTACCCACTTCCAGGAGCCATATCTCAACCTCCCTACGATAAAGGGATGGTTATCCACCTTAAATGGCAGAACTACTTCAACGGTGGTTATGGGTTCACCATTATAAATACACTGACACATCTCAGGTATTTCATAAGTCCCAATACTCTCTAGACCTGCTTATACCCTTGCGGACTTAGACATCGGAGTGTCTTTGCAGGTACCACCCCCCATTCTTTCACATACACAACTCGGAGGCGGCTCCCAGACGTAAACCAAGTCGGAGACCACCCTCCTCCAACGCTTGGGCCTCACAAACAAGCCCAACCACCGTCCTGTTCTAGGTAAGCCCCAGAACAATACTTTAATTTTATAAACAAAAAAATTAATTATATTATCTCTAATTTAAAATTAAAATATTTGATTAAAAACCAATTAATAAATTGATAATTAAATAATATTTTAAAAATAATCTTAAAAGTTAAAATTAGATTTTTAATTAATATTCTATATCCCTAATTTTATTAAAATTACCTAAACTACCCTAATTCTAACCCTCTACCCCACCGCCTTCCCTTCCCCAAACCTAACCTAAACCCATTGCTTTGCTTTAGAAAAACAAAGAGAGAAAAGATGAAATAAAAAAAAAGAAAGAAAGGGAGGAGATCCAAGAGGAAGAGGGGCGCCGGTGGAAGGGGAAGCTGTCTGCGCTGCCACCGTCTCGCCGTTTAGCACATCGCCGGAGTAGAGCAGCGCGAGGGAGGAAGGCGCCGTGAGGGGCATCGCGCCGTCACT
>NC_029776.3:46042865-46043249 GCF_000817695.3 Arachis duranensis | reverse complement strand
GTTGTACTCGCAGGCGTGGAAGAAACCCGCCGCTGCCAACTTCATCGGGTCTCCGCCACCGTCATCTGTATCGTCGTCATCGCGTTCTGTTCCGCTGTCACCTTCCCGAAGGTCCATCTCGCCAGAGCTCTACGCTGCTTCTGCCGCCCGAAACCCCATTGCCACCGTCGCACGAACCAGAGGAAGAGGAGAGCCATCATGTTGCGTGCAAAAGGGAGGTCGAAGCTATCGCATGCGAAGGAGAGGAACGGCGTCGCGGTTGGGGCTGGGATCTTCTGCCACCGCTGGGTCACCCACTGCCATCGCCGTTCTGAAGTTGTCAGGCCGCCACGAGGATCCGACGCAAGGAGAGGAAAACAGAAACGCAGACGGAAGAGAGATAAG
>NC_029776.3:46035541-46042696 GCF_000817695.3 Arachis duranensis | reverse complement strand
ACCGACAGAGCCACTCCTGAGCTGCCGCAGCCATTGTCAAAGTTCCTAGTTGCCGCCACTACCGTTGGTAAAGAGTTTTCTTGCTTTTGGTTCCCATCCTTTCAATATCTCGGGGTATTGTTATCACTGCGATGTTATTGCAGCTGCCGGTGAGTTTTTCCGCCATCACCGGAGCTGCTGTGGGGATAGTTCGGAGCTGCTGCCATTGCTTCGTCTCCATGTTTCTCCTTTGTTAAGTAAGTATATCTTTTTCAAAACCTCACCGCTAGTGTATGTCTGCTCTGTTATGAATTTGATAAAGATTCTGAGATGATGGTAACGTAGGATCGAGTTCTGGTTGTTGCTTGTCGCGCTTAGAGTTGCGGTTGCTGCTACGGATAGTGGATAAAGCTGAGGTTCCAGCTACAGCTGTCGCTGGCCGAGGAAAAGGGGTTTTTGACGTGTTTTGGTTTTGCGAGTTTCGACTTTGAGGTAGGGGCGCTTTTCTTAAACTTGTTTTTCTTTCCAGAGTTGTTATAAATCGATATTAATGCGTAAAATACATTTTTGTGATTTCGTAAGTCTTATGAATTGAATTGAGTTGCTTTGGATGAATGAGATTATTAGTTCGATTGATTGATTGATCGATTGAGAAAGTTGAATATTCTGATTAGTTGACTGATGTTGTTAAAGTGTTTTTTCTTGAATTATTGGGAGATATTTAATATTGGCATTTAGTTTAATTTTGGAAACGATTTGATTTTAAAAAAGATTTAATATTGAAATTTGATTTGATATTAAACCCGATTTGATATTGGAATTTGATTTTAAAATAAATTTGGAAAGGACTTTATATTTGAAAACGGTTTGTTTATTGAGAATGATTTGCTATTTTGGAAATGATTCGAAAAGGGTTTGAGGAATGGTTTGGTCTGAAACTGTTTGAGAAGACCGAGAATTCTTAATTATTGATTGATGTTGTTGATTGAAGTTGGTTTAAATTGCGATTTATAGGATTGGTTGATTGAATTCTGGATTTTGTAATTTCCTTGGGTTGAGTGTTGTTGTTGTGATAATGATAATTGGAAGTGATTTGAATGATCAACAGGCGTTTGGTTTGGTTGCTGGTTGGGATCTGAAAAGGGCGGCAGAATCTGAGTTTTAGAGTTTTAGAGATGTTGTCGAAATTTTATAAAATTGGAAGTTTCATTTGAAGTAATTATTTAAAAATATTTGGTTTTAAATACTATATGTTTTAAGTTTGATTTATTTAGCAAAGGAAGAATTATGTTTTGAATTGGGATTGTTGATAAACGGAATGGAAGGAAGGATGATGAGGATTGACTTTGAAATATGATTTTTGAATGACTTTGGAAATGAGATATGGATTGACGAATGATGATGATATTGAGAATGACTTAGATATTGATGAATGTTCAATGAATTATTCATATAGTTTATGAATTTGAATTATCTGAGACACGAGTTTTTCTGGGTAGACGTAGTGGCTTGCCACCACTTGCTCCAAGTTAAGACTCGATACTCTGTTGACCCTACGACATAAGGGTGACCGGACACTTATAAATTCCCGGGAATGGTACCCCCATTGAGCGATTTGATATATATATGAGAAAAAACTATGCATAGACTCATGGGGATGCGCGTCGGGGGACAGTCCAATGGTTTAGCAAACAGGAATTGTCGGATTGGCTGTATAACCGATAGATGAGCTCATTAGCAATCGGATAGGCATGCATCATAAGCATTTGTATGCTTTGCTTGGGTTTGAATTTTGTTTTGGTTTGTCTAATTGTTAAACTGTTCTTAACTGCTACCTGAACTATTTGCTGTAACTGTTATCTAAACTTGTGTTTTCCTTGTCTGTTTTGCCTGTGTTTGTTCTGGTGTGCTACTTTTGAGAATGAACTTTGGTGTTGAATGGATGATTGTGTTGATTGATTGCGTGGTTGGTTTTTGATTGAGATCTTCTTACAAGAAAAGAAAAGAAAGGTTTTGGATTTCTAAAAGATTAAATATTGTTTCTTTGAAAAGGTTTTGAATGATTAGCTATTGGTTTTTAAAAGATTCATAAGGCAATGATAATCACTAAGCTTGAAAATAGTTTTCTTATTAAATATCTTCTTATGACAATTATAGAACTCCGTGGTGAGACCGTGTGGTTAGGTTCTCACCCCCCTTACAGCATTACCTTTTCAGGAATCGGATGAAGGAGCATTATGAAGAGTTATACTGCGTTTTGGTTTATATGATATTGTATTAATTAGATAATTTTTCTTCCCTCATCTTTGTTATTGCAATTTTATAAGAGGGATAGGAGTTGTATGTTTTATATATATATTATATTATAAGCTATTATGTAAGAAGTTTGGTATATGATCTATGTCTGTTTTTTTTTAAGGTAAAGTATTTATTTCCGATTTTCAAAAAAATAAGCAATACGGTGTCGAGTCATAGGCTCCTATTTTAATTTTAAGTATATAAAATAGTCGTAATACTTCTTGCTATCAGAGTAGCGCATCCGGTCTAGTAGTGAGTGTGTTAGAAATTCTACGCATACATTAGCGTACGATTGCAATGTCACACGTCAATATCTAGAGATATAATTAACATATGATGAAATTTAAATATAAAATTAAAACCAAATATTAGGGTTAAGGATAAAATATATACTTATGATCTAGTATATAATTTTGTAAATTAAAATAATATTAAGAATTTTCTAAAACATATAATTCTTTTAAAACTCCTCTAATATAGTAAACCTTTTTATCCTCTAATATAGTAAACCTTTTTATAAAAGGTGTTCAAAGCCCAATTCAATCCACATTTTTAGTTTTAGCGACAAAAATCCATGATGAAGAAAACCTCTAATCACCTTACTGAAGGATAATCTCTCAACATGTCACCGTTATTTGATGATGGCAACTATCTATATTAAAGAGACAAAATGAAACTCTTTATTGAGTTCACTAATCTTGACATGTGAAACATAGTTGAGAATGGAACAATGTTCCAACTCAACTATGGGTGAGCATGAAAATCTATCAGAATAGTAATTTCTAAGGATAGCTGGTCTGACATAAAACAAAGGTCTAACTTAATTCTAGGTCAAAATATCTCCTCATCTAGCTCTTGCCCAAGTCTGAGTACTGATATTACCAAAGAGATTTTGGATAGAATAAAGATGCAACATAAAAGAACACAAGTCAAGAAAACCACTATCAACATCTTGTTTAGAGAATGTGAAGATTGCAAGATGAAGAAAGGTGTAAACATTGATGAGATGTTCACTAGATTTATGAGTATTGTTAACTAAAAGAAATCTAAGTTACACTATTAGTAATGCTAAGTTAGTTCAGAAGATTCACATAAACTTATCCAAGAAATGACTGCCCATGGTAATGGCCATATAACAAGCAAAGAATTTGAAAAGTCAGTCTAAATGAATAGTTTGGTTTGTTAAGATGAATATGAAAGTTTTATGAATCTGTTTAAGACATTTTGGGCTAACTTGTAAATAAAGAAAAATTAAATCAAGATAGGTAAATTCCAAATATTAAGAGAGAAACTTTTATGAATATGTCCTAAAATAAAAAGTGAGAGCAAGATTGATAGTTACTAAGAAAAATGCTTAAAATCCTTAAGAATATAACTTAGGGGTTAAAATAAGAAAATTTAGGAATAAAAAGTGATGCATAGAGAAAAAAAGGTACAAAAATATAATTAAAAATAGTTCTGGGATAAAAATATAAATATAGAAAGTTTGAAGACAAAACTATAATTATGATAAAGTTTAGGAGAAAAATTGATACTATGATAAAATATAGGCACAAGATAGTGGTTAAGATAAAATTCAAGAATAAAAATGTAATTGTGAAATTTAGGATGAAATGGTTATTAGGATAAAAGATTAGAATAAGAAAGTAACTATGATATATAAGGGTAAAACAATAATTAAAAAAAGAAAGATCAAAGACAAAAAAATAATTTTTGAAACGTTGAGAACATAAATCATGACATAAATGATTGAGGGCAAATCAATAACTTTGAAGCTTAAATGATATAAAAATTATTTTATAAAAGATTGGGCGGTAAGATGATAATTTTAAAATTTAAAGGATATAAACATTATTTTTATAAAAGACTGAAGACAGAATGATAATTAAAAATAAGAAATGATTGAATTGGTATAATTCTAAAAGATTAAAGACAAAAGGATTCTTTGAAGAAAGTGAAAGAATTCATTACAAATAAATGAACCTAAAATCTTTATTATTAAAAAAGAGAGTTAAAAATTAAGATTTTAGAATGAGCATTCTTTCTGATCATATGTCTGGCAAGAATAGTGGTTTATCCCACTTGCTTAGTTCTTGATTGAATGTGGGAACACCCATTGATTGTTTGAACAATATTTTTCAATTGTTAGCATATTATAGTATCAAGTTCTGCGATGATTGCTGATTGTCAAAATATACATGGCTTTATCCATTAGACACATATGCAAAACGTACACAATTGAAAAGTTATACTAGGCCTTGTTCCCATATAATGTCGGTTTGCAGGTAGTTAACCAACACCTGAGCTCATGGTCTGCCTATAATAGACATGCATCATATTATTTGCAGCATATTTTCTGTGATTACTCTCCATGATGCTATTCTATAGCTTGTTTGTGTTTGATTGTTACCACTATTTGATTTTATAAGGCGAATAATATAAAAGGACAAAGACTGTAGACCTAAAGATAGCCTACAATAGACAAGATTGTCCTGATAAACCCTAGCACATGAGTTGCCTTATTACCCCTCCTGTTAGTACCCTATTGGAAACCATAGATTCTCATCCCTTTTCTTCAACTGTTCTCTGCAAGAGACAATGGCAGTAGTGTTTTTAGAGTTGATGCCAAGGCATCTTAGCTAGTTTTACTAGCCATTTTTTTGTATGCTTTAGGTTGGTTTCATACATTTTCTTAGGAAATAAGCAAGTATTTGGTTGAAAATGCATTCACATCATGATTCAAGCAAACATTGTGAATTTTGAATGATTTCATGAGAATTATGCATGAATTGAATGATAAATTGGATTATGCATGATCCCATGATTAAGAGCAAGACTTTGATGCACTTTGTTTGATTGATTTCAGGTAACAAGAAGCAAAGAAGAGCCACGTTAGTGTCTACGTTAGTGCCACTAATGTAGCCATTAACGTGGAGGAAAAGAGAAGCCCCAACGTTAGTGAGAATGTTAATAGCATTAACTTTGAAGAAGGAGAGCATGGAACGTTAGTGGTAAAAGTAAGCACCACTAACGTTAGCAAGGGACAAGAAGACCCACGTTAGCTTCCACGTTAGTTACATTAACGTGGGAACTAACGTGGAAGGAAAGAAAAATGCCAACATTAGTGGAAAAAGTGAGTGCCACTAACGTTTGTGAAGCAAGAAGACCCACGTTAGCTTCCACTTTAGTTACATTAACGTGGGAACTAATGTGGAAGGAAGGGGAGATGCCAACATTAGTGGAAAAGGTGATCCACACTAACGTTTGTGAAGCAAAGGAAGACCCACATTAATGGCCACGTTAGTTACACTAACGTGGGCAAAAGTCTCACCTGGCAGTCTGACCATGCCTTCTTCAAACAAGAATAACTTGAGCCACAAAACTCCAAATGAGGTGATTCCAAAGACATTGGAAAGTAGGATTCCAGAGCTTTCCAAGAATATATGGCACTACATGGTGGACACTAAATTTGAGTGAGAAAACATACCCTGAAAATGCAAAGATGAACATGGTATCAATCTGTAGTAAGGCCAACTGACCTCTTCACCTTCCAAGAAGTGTAAGTCGAGCTATAGAGCTCCAAATGATGAGCTTCAAAAGGAGTTGGAAAGTAGACATCTAGAGCTTTTCAACAATATATAATAGTATGGGGTGGACATTAAGTTTGAGCTCCAGAACCTGACAACATTAAGCCCCTGATCGCTAGTGTTATCGTGACTCACGTTTTCCGGTAACGCTAGGGACTGTGTCAGCGACCTTGTCTACTTCAAAGGAGCATAACTTGAGTTACAGAGGTCCAATTGAAGTGATTCTAGTTGCGTTAGAAAGCTGACATTCAGATCTTTCCAAAGATATATAATAGTCTATAGTGGACATGAAATTGAAGCACAAACAAGAGGCATCTTTTAAGCCCAAAAACACCAACTGGGTAGCAAGTGTGACGTTAGCCACACTAACTTCAGCACTAATGCCACACTTGTAGCGTTAGTGTGGCTAACGGAAGCAATAAAGCCAAGTCACCCTAGACCTCAATTTGATTCACTTCTCTTTCAAGGACCACCCAACCTCAAGAAAGCAAGCCTACAAGTTGATGAGCGGATAATTTATACGCTTTTCGGCATTGTTTTTATATAGTTTTTAGTAAGTTTGAGCTACTTTTAGGGATGTTTTCATTAGTTTTTATGTTAAATTCACATTTCTAGACTTTACTATGAGTTTGTGTGTTTTTCTGTGATTTCAGGTAAATTCTGGCTGAAATTGAGGGACTTGAGCAAAACTCTGAAGAAGGCTGACAAAAAGGACTGCTGATGCTGTTGGAATCTAACCTCCCTGCACTCGAAGTAGATTTTCTGGAGCTACAGAACTCCAATTGGCACGATCTCAACGACGTTGGAAAGTAGACATCCAGGGCTTTCTAGAAATATATAATAGTCCATACTTTATTCGGAGATTGACGACGTAACTTGGCATTGAACGCCAAGTACATGCTGCTGTCTGGAGTTAAACGCCAGAAAAACGTCATGATCCGGAGTTGAACGCCCAAAACACGTCATAACTTGGAGTTCAACTCCAAGAAAAGCCTCAGCTCGTGGATAGATCAAGCTCAGCCCAAGCATACACCAAGTGGGCCCCGGAAGTGGATTTATGCATCAATTACTTACTCATGTAAACCCTAGGAGCTAGTTCATTATAAATAGAACATTTAACTATTGTATTAGATGTCTTTTGACCACGTTTCATCTTTGGTCTCAGTTTTGTTTTATTCTTCATCTGAGGAGATCATTGATCACGTTAGGGGGGCTGGCCATTCGGCCATGCCTGAACCTTTCACTTATGTATTTTCAACAGTAGAGTTTCTGCACACCATAGATTAAGGGT
>NC_029776.3:46033264-46034924 GCF_000817695.3 Arachis duranensis | reverse complement strand
AACTCTTTTATCACAATTTCGTCCACCAAGTTTTTGGCGCCGTTGCCGGGGATTGTTCGAGTATGGACAACTGACGGTTCATCTTGTTGCTCAGATTAGGTAATTTTCTTTTCAAAAATCTTTTTCAAAAATTTGTCTTTTATTTTTTGTTTTTTCCAAAAATGTTTTTCGAAAAAAAAAATTAATAAAAATACAAAAAATTAGAAAATCATAAAAATAAAAAATATTTTGTGTTTCTTGTTTGAGTCTTGTGTTAATTTTTAAGTTTGGTGTCAATTGCATGCTTTTAAATTTTTCTTGCATTTTTCGAAATTCTCATGCATTCATAGTGTTCTTCATGATCTTCAAGTTGTTCTTGACAAGTCTTCTTGTTTGATCTTGATGATTTCTTGTTTCGTGTCTTTTGTTGTTTTTCATGTGCATTGTTGCATTCATATTTTCCATGCATTAAAGATTTTTAAGTTTGGTGTCTTGCATGTTTTCTTTGCATCAAAATTTTTCAAAATTATGTTCTTGATGTTCATCATGATCTTCAAAGTGTTCTTGGTGTTTATCTTGACATTCATAGCATTCTTGCATGCATCTTGTGTCTTGATCCAAAATTTTCATGTTTTGGGTCATTTTTGTGTTTTTCTTTAAAAATTCGAAAATCAAAAAAATATCTTTCAAAAAAATATCTCCCTCCCCCTTCCTTCTTCTCTCTCTTCCTCTCTCTCTTTCTCCCTTTTTTTCTCTCTCTCCTCTCTCTATCTCTCCTCTTCCCCTCTTTCTTCTTCTCTCTCTCTCCTTCTCCTCTTTCTCCCTCTCATCTCTCTCTCTCTCTCTCTTTCCTTTTCTCCCCTCTCCCTCTCTCTCCCCCTCCCATCCCCCTTCTCTCTCTCTCTTCCTCTTTTCCCTCTTTCCCCTTTTGTTTCTCTGCTCTCTGCCCTCTCTCCACCTCTCCTCTCTCATCATCTTTCTCTTTCTCATTTTTCTCTTTTTTCTTTCTCTTTCCTGTTCTTCTCTCTCTCCTTCCCTTATTTCTCTCTCCTTTTCTCTCTCTCTCTCTCATTCCCTTCTTTCTCTGTCCTTTTCTCTCTCTTTTTTCTCCTTCCTCTCTCTCCTTATTTTCTTTCTCTCCTTCCTTTCTCTTTTTTTTTCTTTCTCTCTCATCCTTTTCTCACTCTATATCCCTCTTCTCTTTCTCTTCCTCTTTTCTCCAAAATGAGAGAGAGAAAGAGGAGAGAGAGGAGGAGGAGGAGGAGAGAGAGGAAGAGAGGGGGAAAAGAGCACAAAGAAAGAGAGAAGGAGGAAGAGAGAGGGAGAAAAATTGAGAGAGACAGAGAGAAGGAGAGAGAGAAAGAGAGAGAAAGAGAAATGGGAGAGAGGGATAGGGGAGAGAGAAAAATGAGAGAAAGGGATAGAGAGGGAGAAAAGGAGAGCGAAAGAAGGGGAGGGGAAGAAAGAGGGGAAGGGGAGAGAGAGAGAGGAGTAAAAGAGATATGGAGATAGGGAGAGAGAGGGGAAGAGAGAGAAAGGAAAAGGTGGAGAGAGAGTAAGGAAGACAAAGAGAGGGAGGGGGAGAAAGAAGGGGAGCGAGAGAGAAGAGGAAGAGAGAGGAGGGAGAGAGAGAGAGGGAGCAAAGAAGAGAAAGAGAGGAAGAGGGGAAGGAGAGAGGAAG
>NC_029776.3:46032434-46032701 GCF_000817695.3 Arachis duranensis | reverse complement strand
AGTTTTATTTTTATGAACTGGTTTAAACTGGTGCACTGTATTATAAACTGGTTTAGAACCAGTTTCATATGTGACAAAGCAATTTGGTTCAGTTTTTAAACCATTTAAAATGGTTTAGTGCAGTTTCAGTTCAGTTTATAGAAAAACTGAACCATGCACACCCCTATTCATAGCATTCTTGCATGCATTCATTGTTTTGATCTAAAAATTTCATGCATTGAGTATTTTTGTTGTTTTTCTCTTTCATAATTAAAAATTCAAAAAATC
>NC_029776.3:46031740-46032321 GCF_000817695.3 Arachis duranensis | reverse complement strand
TTTTAAAATTAGTTGTTTCTTACAAGTCAAGTCAAAATTTCAATTTTAAAAATCTTATCTTTTCAAAATCTTTTTCAAAAATCATATCTTTTTCATTTTTTTATAAATTTTGAAAATTTCAAAAATCTTTTTCAAAATATTTTCAAAATCTTTTTCTTATCTTTTATATCTAATTTTCGAAAATTAACTAACAATTAATGTGATTGGTTCAAAAATTTGAAGTTTGTTACTTTCTTGCTAAGAAAGGATCAATCTTTAAGTTCTAGAATCTTATCTTGTAGTTTCTTGTTAGTTAAGTAATTTTTAAAATTAAATCTTTTTCAAAATATCTTTTTCTTAAAACTCTTATTTATCTTTTATCTTATCTTTTTCAAAATTTTATCTTTTTCAAAATTTGATTTCAAAATATCTTATCTAACTTCTTATCTTCTTATCTTTTTTCAAAATTTAATTTCAAATCTTTTTCAAACCAACTAACTAACTCTTTGTTTGTTTCTTATCTTTTTCAAAAACACCTAACTACTTTTCCCTCTCTAATTTTCGAAAATTCTCCCCCTCTTTTTCAAAAATTCTTTTTAATT
>NC_029776.3:46027543-46029178 GCF_000817695.3 Arachis duranensis | reverse complement strand
CAGACTGGCGTTCAACGCCAGTAAGATGCATCTGGCTGGCGTTCAACGCCAGAACAGAGCACCATTCTGGCGCTGAACGCCAGAAACAAGCAACAACCTGGCGTTTAACGCCAGGATGATGCACAGAGAGGACAAACTGGCGCCCAGTAACAAGCATGAAACTGGCGTTCAACGCCAGAAACATGCATTACATGGGCGTTGAACGCCCAGAACGTGCACCAATGGGCGTTTGAACGCTAGGATGATACACGAAGGCAATTTACATGCATATATGGTGAAGGAATGGTATTTCTTTTCACCTCAGGATCTGTGGACCCCACAGGATCCCCACCTCAGGATCTGTGGACCCCACAGGATCCCCACCTACCATATTCCCACCTTACCTCTTAATCCTTTTTTTGTGATTTGTATTCCCCATGTCACAAAACCCAATACTCTTCATCAATCACCTCAATTCCTCTTCCCAATTACCCCATCCACCATTCACATCAACCTCCTCTTCCCCATAAACCCCACCTACCTCCATAAAATTCAAATTCATTTTCCCACCCATTCCCACCCAAATTGGCCGAACCTATACCCTCCCCTCTCCCTATAAATACCCTTCCACTCTTCTTTATTTTCACACATCACAAACCCACATTCTCCCATATAGCCGAAACCACCTCTTCTCCCTCTCTTCCATATTCTCTTCTTCTTCTCCGATCCCTGAGGTCCCTTTCAAGCTCAAGAAAAATGAGTATCCGGAGATCCGACATGAGATCCGAAGAAGAGGTTGGGAAGTCCTAACCAACCCCATGCAACAAGTCGGAATCTTAATGGTTCAAGAGTTCTATGCCAATGCATGGATCACTAGGAACCATGATCAAAGTATGAACCCGAATCCAAAGAACTATATCACAATGGTTCGGGGGAAATACTTAGATTTTAGTCTGAAAAATGTGAGGTTGGCGTTTCACTTACCCATGATGCAAGGTGATGAACGCCCCATGACCAAGTCCTTATGGACATATGTGTGGAAGGAGCTCAGTGGAGAATAGACTCCAAAGGCAAGCCAGTCCAACTGAGAAGACTGGATCTCAAGCCTGTGGCTAGAGGATGGTTGGAGTTCATCCAAAGATCCATCATTCCCGTTGGATTTCATTCAACGCTCCATCATTCCCACTAGCAACCAATCTGAAGTTACTGTGGATCGGGCCATCATGATTCATAGCATCATGAGTGGAGAGGAAGTGGAAGTTCATGAGGTCATCTCCAATGAACTCTATAAAATAGCCGACAAGTCCTCACCCATGGCACGGCTAGCCTTCCCTCACCTTATTTGCCATCTATGTTACTCAGCTGGAGTTATTATAGATGGAGATGTCTCCATTGAAGAAGACAAGCCCATCACCAAGAAAAGGATGGAGCAAACAAGAGAAGCTCCTCTCGGCCCTCAAGAAGTACATGAGGAAGTTCATCATCAACAAATGCCTCAAGGAATGCACTTTCCTCCCAACAACTATTGGGAGCAACTCAATACTTCCTTAGAAGATTTGAGCCATAATGTGGAACAATTAAGGGTGGAACATCATGAGCACTCCATCATTCTCCATGAAATAAGAGAAGATCAAAGAGCAATGAGGGAGGAGCAAC
>NC_029776.3:46026358-46027128 GCF_000817695.3 Arachis duranensis | reverse complement strand
ATCTGAAAAATCATGAAATTGATTCTTGAAGCAAGAAAAAGCAGTGAAAAAGCAAAAGCTTGTGAAAAAAAAAAGTGGCAAAAAAAATAGAAAGAAAAAGAAAAAGCAAGCAGAAAAAGCCAATAGCCCTTAAAACCAAAAGGCAAGGGTAGCAAGGATCCAAGGCTTTGAGCATCAATGGATAGGAGGGCCCAAGGAAATTAAATCCGGGCCTAAGCGGCTAAATCAAGCTGTCCCTAACCATGTGCTTGTGTCATGCAGGTCCAAGTGAAAAGCTTGAGACTGAGTGGTTAAAGTCGTGATCCAAAGCAAAAGAGTGTGCTTAAGAGCTCTGGACACCACTAATTGGGGACTCTAGCAAAGCTGAGCCACAATCTGAAAAGGTTCACCCAGTTATGTGTCTGTGGCATTTGTGTATCCGGTGGTAATACTGGAAAACAAAGTGCTTAGGGCCACGGCCAAGACTCATAAGTAACTGTATTCAAGAATCAACATGCTTAACTAGGAAAGTCAATAACACTATCCGAAATTCTAAGTTCCTAGAGAAGCCAATCACTCTGAACTTCAAAGGAAAAAGTGAGATGCCAAAACTATTCAGAAGCAAAAAGCTACAAGTCCCGCTCATCTAATTAAATTAATATTCATTGATATTCTGAAATTTATAGTATATTCTCTTCTTTTATCCTATTTGATTTTCAGTTGCTTGGGGACAAGCAACAAGTTAAGTTTGGAGTTGTGATGAGCGGATAATTTATACGCTTTTTGGCATT
>NC_029776.3:46015475-46025479 GCF_000817695.3 Arachis duranensis | reverse complement strand
GACAGATGATTAGCCGTGCTGTGACAGAGCATAGGAACGTTTTCACTGAGAGGATGGGATGTAGCCATTGACAACGGTGATGCCCTACATACAGCTTGCCATGGAAAGGAGTAAGAAGGATTGAGTTGAAGCAGTGGGAGAGCAGGCGTCCTTGAGCCATACAGTATCTCCATTCGCTTATCTGAAATTCCCACCAATGAATCTGCATGAGTACTCTATCCCTTTTATTATTTCTATTTTCTTATCTTTATTTTCGAAAACCCATAAACAGATCTAATCTGCCTAACTGAGATTTACAAGGTGACCATAGCTTGCTTTATACCAACAATCTCTGTGGGATCGACCCTTACTCACGTAAGGTTTATTACTTGGACGACCCAGTACACTTGCTGGTTAGTTGAACGGAGTTGTGAATTCAACTGGTGTCACAATAATAATTTCATACAACTTAAAGAATAGTGATCACAATTTCGTCCACCACAAGTCTCAACCAATCAAAGGCCACAAGAAGTATCTAGAGTAGGACTTTTCATTTAATTGTAATTTGCTTTTAATTTCATTTTGTAATTTAGGAGAGCCTATATAAAGGCCTTAGTTTTTACTTTGAAAGGAGGCTGGAAATGGGGGATTGAAGAGGGGTCTTCGGACTCCCTCCCCTCACACACTTTTCCTTTTCTTTCTTTTCTTTGTACTTTTCATTTATGAATTTTGAAGTTTCAATTTTAGTTTTAATCTTCATCTTTACTTTTCTGCACTTTCTTTCTTTTCTATTTTGGTAGAGCAATGATCAACTAACTTTTTTCATTGGGTTAGAGAGCTCTATTGTGATTCAATAGATCAATTATAGTTTCTATTTTTCTTCCTCTTTCTTTCTTCTTGATTTTACTAGAAAGCTTTCGATCTTCATCCAATTGGTTAGTTGTCTTGGAAAAGAAACTCTCCATAATTGGATCTCCTCTAAGCCTTGGAAAAGGGATGAGGAGATCATGCTAGAAATGCTTTCTCATGTTGGACCAAATGGGGGTTTGGGTGGATATAGTGACATGTAATCCTTCCAACACTTTGATTTGGAAATACATGTGGTATAATCAGTGACCACACTTCATCTCTTCCCATGAGCAATTAAATCATGGAATTGGGTAATTGTTCAAGCTTAGAGAGATTGGATTGCCAAGGAATTAGGATCCAATCACTTAAGATTGCCAAGGAGATCAATGAATGCATTGATTGAGGAAGAGATGAGAATGAACTTGATCTGAGAATTGCAATATCTCTTGATCCCAATGTTCATTTTATTTTTAGTTCTTACATTTACTTTTCTTGCCATTTTACTTTTCTGCACTTTATTGCTTTCTTTACTTTTATGCCATTTACATTTCCTTGTTACATATCACTCCTTAATGATTCTTCTAACTAGGATAATCAATTAACCATTGATTGCTTAATCCGTTAATCCCTGTGGATTCGACCTCACTCTATTGTGAGTTTTTACTTGACGACAAATTCGGTATACTTGTCGAATGGAAATTTGTTGAGAGACAAGTTTTCGTGCATCAAGAGTTGTTGGAACTGTACACCTAAAAGAACATAGACGTCGAAATCACATTCATCTAGGATGGAATTCGTATTCGTGTGTGCACCCTTCACGACCAACCTTTCTGTTTTTCGCTCCTTACTCATTCCTTCTATCCGGATTCACCATATGAGTTTTCTCTCGCTGCATTGCAACCTGAAGGACCTCACCATCCATCCTCTTTTGAATTGGAGTCTCCTTTAGACCCTTTGTCCCAGTTACAGCCAGAGCCACAACCATCCCCTGGCCTATAAAGTAGTTAGTGGACCAGTTCAGAATTTTGAGAGACATTCCTAGACACATCTGATTAAACTGATGCAGTGAAAGTATTAGAATCCAATAGATCAAACTTTTTTATTCTAAGGAGAAGTTCTAAGCTAATCAAAGGCATTGCGATTGTGGATCACTTGGGAGAACATCTGTTGCCTGCCTACGAACCCATGAGGTACCCTGACGAAGAAGAAAAAGCAGGCTGGAATATTCTTTTCGACGGTGCATCAAATCAGAAGGTCGGAATAGGGGAAGTTCCGGTCTCACCCCTGGTGCTGCCTGGGGCTACCATTTAATAAGAGCTTTGTTTGAGATTTGGTACCTATAGAGGGAGCAAATCGTGAACAATAATACAGGATTTTGCACTTCCCGCCTTTTGTCATCATAAGCTGGGTTATTTAACATCCTTTTTGAATCTGAAACATATATCCGGGAACATCCTGAACTAGATATGCTGGTAGGGATCATTTCTATAACCATACCTAAAGAATCGTCAACACACAAAAGGCGAAAGTCACCATCTTACGAGGGATTTTTACCAGCTCAGTCTCACATCCCCCTCTCTCTAAGTAGGCTTGAGGAAATCCTTGAATGCCGCTTCTTTGCCCTTTCTTCTGCTGTTGCTTGTGAAAAGAGAAAGTAAGATTGGGCTTGTGAAAGGATTGCTGTCATCAAGAATTTTTCCTTCTTCTGTCTGGCCTTTCCTTCTAATTCTGATCTCGGGATAAAAAATAGCTCGTCTTTAGCGAAAGATCTAAAGTAAAGCAACAATTTCATTTTTTTCACTTAGTGGTCTAACGGAATCTGTCTCCTTCTCAGTTGCTAGTATTGGCATATAGACTAAGAACCTCTATAGAGACATAGTGGTTTCCGGCATAAGAAGGTATAGGGGCAAGCATATGTTTGTGTCTGTCCAAGCAAGCATATTTGTGTGCATTGATTGATAGAAGGGGACAAGCTAAAATAGCTTGCAACATGCGGTGTTTTGGTTCTCTAAGAACTGCAAAAAAGATTGGGATCTAGTGTGCTAACACTGGAAGGGATGGTTTTGGGTAGGAGAGAGACCACTGGAAGACTTAGTCATTTAGATAGAGATTATAGAGCTATACATAAAAATATTGAACTCAGTATCCCCAGGTTAGTGTTTATCTGGTTCGAGAGGACCATGCATTCACTAAATACATTTTGCTTACAGTCACTAGTAAGGGGTTCTAGTAACGAAAGATTCCTTCTATAGCTATAGGCTATAGGTAGGCCACATTTCTCATATTCATTTCAGTGCTTTTGGTCTACCCTTTTGGGTAGCAGGAGGGATCTCGTTTCTGCCTATCGGAAGTAATAATAGAATCATATGTGGCATCGGATCCATGGTTGGCACTAGAGAGTTTCCTCGAAGAACTTCTTTTCCAGAAACCTATTCTAAAGGTCTAGGAGCGGAAGAAGTTTCAACACTCAAGAAATAAAGACTTTTTACGGCTAAACTACCTATAAGCGAGTATGGGAAATACTAAACAGTCACGGATGATGTGACATTCCTAAGACTCAAATCTTTTCTACACTCTTGGTTAGCATTTGGTTTGAGGGACAAGATCTTACTGCGTAGCTAACTCAAGTTCTAGTCTAGGGCTTCTTCATGTTGTAATTCTTTGCGGCACTAAATGTATGATATGAAAGTTAATGGACTAATATTGTATCATTTACTCATATATTATAAATCTTTCTTTTTATCCATCTTGTAACGCACGATGGTACTCTTTCTCGACCTTATGATCGTTCACCGTAGTACAACAGGCTCATATATATATACTGAGTTTCATAGGTTGACCGGTTGATAACTCTTGGAGATTAGTACAGTTATGATTGCAACATGACATACTAAAAGTTGGAATGTTACACGTACTCAGATTGGATTTTTCTAGAAAAATCTTCCTAAAAAAATTGGATTGATGCACTACTAAAGCTAGTTATTACAGACAGATATTTCCGACGGATTTTATCCCACGAAAATATAGAGGAAATTTCAGAGAGATTTTTTGTCGGAAAACAAAAAAAGTGAATTAGCATAAATTACAGACGAAAAAAAGAATCCGTCGATAATTCTGTCGAAAAAATTAATTTTTTCCGTGAAAAATGGTTACAGACGAAAAATCCATCTGTAATTAAATAGACAAAAATGCTGCGTTTTATTAAATTATTACAGACAGAAAATTTGTCTGTAATTTAAAATTTTCTGCCGAAACATTGAGATAATCCTAACTCAACCCTATCTTCTCGAGCTCCATCCACACCCCACACAAGTGAGAGCTCCATCGCACGAGTTTCTTCTTCTCTCCTTCTTATTTTGCAATATAAAACTGTGCTCCTCCGCTCCCCTCGCCGGCGGTGCTACCGTCCTCCTTTTGACGTTTCTCTTGAGCTCAGAGCCGGCGGCTCCATTCACACTCCACACAAATCTAACAAGCTTCTCCCTCTCTCCGTCAACGAGATGCTTTTTCTCTCCGTTGCACGAGCATCTTTTGCCGCTGCTGCCGCCGCTCGCGTCGCACGAGCCCCCTCCGCCGCCACTCTCGTCGCATCTGCTCCCTTCGTCATCGTCCCTTAGAGGTTAGATTTTTAATCCGCTAATTAACCAAAACTAAAGCCCTCCATTTTTCTTCGCTTGGAGGTTAGTTCATTCAGCGTTTCGTTCCTTTTGTTGCTTTTGTTCTACGATTTGATAATGGTGATTGATGATATTTATGCATATATGCTTTCGTTCCTTTCGCTTGGAGGTTAGATTTCATGCAAATCTACTTCAATCAAAACAAATGCCCTAAAAGCTAGTAGTAACGATAAAGGAAGACAATATAATATGGTGTTGTCTATAGTGTTGAAGGGAAAAGGGAAGAATTCTTGGAACAGCTTTTGAGTTCTAGGAACAGATCAAGATCAAGGAGTGGAAAAAAAGACATATTCATATGAGGAATGCTCGTCATCTTCTTCAGATGTTAGTAAGGAATAATGATTGACCAATATTTCACTTTGCTTTTGACACTCGAATATGCAAAGACTATTTCCATTTTGACAACGTCAACTCTTATCTTGTGCCTCATTTTTCAATGGTAAACCTATTTTCTCTTTTCTTGATGTAGGCAAAGAAAATATTTTCAACTGGCTTCAGTGCTATTTTAAGGTACCTCAATCTGTGGCTTTTTATCTATTAATTTTCACTTGTCTTTGAAACTACTAATTTTTCTTTTAGCTTCTTCATTACTACTTGCAAAATTATACTTCTTTTGTTTAGATCATTTATGCATGTATGCAATTTTTTATTTCAGTTCTGCAATGCTCTATTGTGCCTTTTACAGTTCTGCTTTTGAGGTAACTATAATTACCAGTTCATGAAATCTTTGATCATCATTTAATCATTTATTTTGAATATTACAATAAATCTATGCTTTTAATTGTTATTACTCTTTTCCAATTGATTTTAGAAAATCGAAGTTTTACGGATTCCGCAAGAAAGGGAACTGGTGGAATGAGAGAACCGCAGGTACCGTAAAGTTCCCGAAGAACAAGGTTACTAGCAAGGTTTGGCTTCTCATATAAACAAAATTCATTTGTGCTTCTTTGTTTATGTTGCTTATTCTCTTATTCTTCAGTTCATAAGTAGTTAGAGAAGTTTAAATGATAATTGTTTGAGCCTCATATAATAATGTCGAACGTGGTTCTTTTGCTGTCATTATAGTAGTTAAATCTAAGAAGGTTAATTGGTTCATTTGTGCAGCTAAGTTTTGTTCTTTTTTTTGTTTATGCAGAGCAAAAGCAATGGTGAGTGTGGTTCTTTAGCTGTAAGCACTCCAAATCATTGAAAAAGGTAATTCATGGATTGCATATTTTTTCATTTGAAAATCATACTAGAACAATATAATATGATATGAGAAGCTGTTAATGCTCTAGCTTGATTTATATTTATAAGAAATTATGAACTGATTGATTGAATACCTTATCTGCTTTTGCTTTGCTACTGCTACCTGACTCTGTGTTCCAATCTTAGCCTCAGGTGCCTTCTTCCCGTATTTGTAGAACTTCTCTCAAGAGCTTCAAAAGCTTAAGGAGTATCGCATGAACCAGAAATCCATTGATTCAATGATACCTATATATACAACTCTCTTATTAATGCTTTTACTTTTTTTAATTTTTGTTGTCACATCACATGGTATTCTTGATCTTTTTCTTTACATTGTTCATTTTCATTGGTCATTGCATTTCTTGCAATTTCTAATAATTGGTCAAAATTTTAAAAGAATGTCAAAACAAAGTTCTTTATATAATTTTGTATCTGTCTAGATGTGAATCTAACAAGGGCCATGCCTAATTGCGCTTATGCGATTGTAGGTTCATGCTGATTGAATTCATATTTCTTATGCTTGGTCACTTGGTGTAGAAGGGTTCTTTCTTTAGAAAAGAAAAATGTGATACAATATTGACATAGTTATGTTGCATAGTGCGCTCTGCTTTTTTGTTTGAACTGCTAATTTGGTTTTGCTTGTGGTTGCACTAAGAGAAAACAGAACATGCGGCTGAGAAATCCTTTTGCTTCAGTTAGCATGGGAGAGGAGAAGCCATTTGATTTCTTACGCACTTTATTTGGTAACTACAATACCTCCTTTATTTGATTTCTTATGCATTTCTCGATGATAAGTTCTTTGTGATATGTTTCTTTTGTCAAGGTAAAACAAAACTCTCACAGGGTTTTTAAATTTTATTAGACTGCAGGTGCCATAGGGGGCATTGCTGCTTCACTGATTTGCGTTCCAACAGAGGTAAATTAGTTCTAATTTGTAAGAATGATATTTCATGGTTGACTTATTTTTTGTTCTAATTAATTGTTTATAGTTGTGGTATTTTTCATTTTCAATTGATTGAACCTCACTTTGACTGCTTTTGGTTTTGCTTTAATACTTGGAATATCATAAAACAGAAAAGTGATAAGAACATAGTGATAAGCACAGCTTTTGTGTTACTGTGATGGTATTTTTGCTTTTGCTTTAGTTAGCATTATCATTATCGTTATTAATATTGTAATGGTGTGGCCCTGGAATTGGACTCGCATCAGATCATGCTTCTGCTTCTGTGGATTGTGTGGTGGCAAGGAAGAATGCTTCTTCAAGAAGGAACCTTGATGCTATTGAGAGAGCAACACATAGGGAAGAGGTATTCTTCTTTCTCCATCATCATCTTCTACTTCAATTCTTAGTGTTTTTTTATTTATTTAATTGATTCATTTATGTTGTTTTCTCTTCAGACACTGCATTTTCATGTTCATATAATTGTTGTAAATTGAAGCCTCTTCTCTTCCACAACTCAATGACAGTTCTTGATTGCTTAATTGATCAAAGACTATACATTTTATGATGGTGGGTTTCTACTGCATTTGATTTTATTCTTTGTTGTGCTACTAACTTCCAGATTTAGACCTGCTGTATGCAACATCATGCTGGTGTCTTCAGTGTGACTTTAATATATCTGTAGTTGAAGGGAATGTGATTTAAAACCTATTAATATTAATCTAGAATGAATGCCATTGTCAGCATTAGTCATTATAGATAAACTAAAAGCCTGTATATCTAGTAAGTGCGATATCTCACTTGTATTGGCACAAATTTTCTATAAATATTCGACAAGATATATATCCAACTCTAGCACAACAACCAATTTGAAGCACTGAATTTATACTTTTGGTTGGTCTTAATATCTTGTAAATGAAAATTCACCAAGAAGATTATGCAAGAATGTCTTCTTTTATTTCTCCAACATCTCCAGGATATGTATAATTGAAGCTTCGAGAGAAACCGGTGTAGTAATAATCAACAGTTCAGCCCTCGTTGAAACAATGATGGACCCGGTATGAATATGTTGGCCTTGATGTTATAGCTAGTGGGAAAACTAGTAAGAACAAAGCACCATAAGAAAATTACTTTCCCTTTGGTGATCAACTCTTCTGAATCAAACCTATCAAGTTCAAGAAGAATTCATGCACATATGGTTGATGGATGTTGATTCATGTCCATTTTTTGAGAAAGAATTCAGTTAATCTTTTTGTAATATATGTAAAATTGTGTAAATTTTAGTATGGTTGAACAATATACTGAGAATTATAGTTGATAATACATTTTGTTTATGTTTTGAATTATATTGACTTGCTTGTTTATAATAATTTTCTTTTAATTTTATAATACGATGAATTTGTTTATTTTTTGTAATATTATAAATATTTGAATATAAATTAGATAAAAATTTGTACTAAATTTATATTTATTTTGTATGAAAATAATTTTATTTTGTAATTGAAAAAATAAAAAAAATCTATTTTAGTTTACTGACAGATTTACAAACAGATTTTCTGTCTATAATAAGAGTGTGAGATGATTTTCTAAGGTTTAAATTACAGACGAAAAATCTGTCGAAAAATCTGTTTGTAATTACAGACGGAAAATCCGTCTGTAATTACAGACAGAAAATTCGTCGGAAAATTTGTCTGTAATTACAGACGAAAAATTCATCGGAAAATCCGTCTTTAATTACAGACGGAAAATTTGTCGGAAAGTTCATCGGCTTGGGGAAATGGATGGAGAATTTACAGAGGAAAAATTCGTCGGTAACTAGTAAAAATTCGTCGGTAATTTTTCGACGGAAAAAAATCCGTTGGTAAATAATTTTCGACGAGGCTTTTACAGAGAGACAAAATCTGTCGGTAATTTCATCGGTAACCAAAAATTCGTCTGTAATATCAACTAAATCTGTCTGTAAATCTATCTATATTAACCTATTTTCTAGTTGTGATGATAAGAAGATTTTATACTAATAAGCTTTTTAAATCATTTAGAAAAGATGACTAATGGCACTAAGAATTTAAAAATAATGTTTGATGGTCAAAAATAATATTTTTTGAAAACTAACTTGGGATATATTGAGATAATAACTGAGAAAAAGCTAAAAACAAAACCTTTTTGTTGTGTATCCTATAAGTTTGTTCATTATATTAAGAACGATTTCTAATTAAAAAAAGAAATATTCTAAAACCGCAATAACCTAGAAAAGTCCTAAATTGTATACGAGAAGAAGCTTGTGATCACAAACCTAAAGGACCATTAGGAGGACTAATTTTAGATAAATTTTAGAATTTCGTCTCTTGAAAATTAATATTTTACTATTTTAATTTATTTAGAAATGATAATTAACATAAAAGGGGTAAAATATAATTGTTAAAAAATTTTGAACATTATGACTAGTACAGAAATAATTATATCTTGACTCCTAAGCTTTGCAAGAATTGTAGTTTGCTCGTTTAGGGAATTAAATGTGAAATTTTAAATTTTATAAATTATGTGTGTGCCATGTGAATTATAATATTTAGGGGCTCATTTATAAAGATTAGAAAATAAGTGTTTCAGTTTAAAACTCTAGTTAACTAAACTCGAGTTCTCGAACAATACCTGTAACACCTTACCATACAGAGTCTTATGCTTAAGTCATAATTCAGAGATGGTAAGTTATTACGACCTCTAAAATAAAAATTTAGTACGTATAGTAGTATGAATGATTGATTATAACTAGGAGCCTTTGTAGAAAAAGGGGTAAACAAAAACCGCAACCTTAAAGCGCAACACTCCGATCGATAACGTAACGAACAAGGATAACCAACGCGAGATTATATATATACAAAGGAGTGTCAAAAACAGGAATATCAAGACTCAAGATCCGGCTGCGAAGATAACCGGTCCGAGCATAACAATATATACATATGATAAAATAAGGAAAACCCCAAAGGAAACCCAAAGGGACACAAATACATAAAACCTATTCTCCAAAATCTCCCATAAGAGGAGTCATCACAGTTTGTATTATTTAATGGAGATAAAAGTATCTAAGCAAAACATATAAACCAAAACATAGCCCCGAGAACAAAGGATCTTCGCAAATCTAGAAGTCTCCAGCATGCCTCAGCAAGAAACCTCACGTCCTGCATCTGAAAACCACAAAATCCGCATGGGTGAGAACCAGAGGTCCCCAGCATGGTAACAGCTTCCACATATATAATACATAATAATAGAGGAAAGCCGAAGGCAATCCTAGAACTTCCTCCAAATAATATCAAAGCTTATAAACAAGCTAAACC
>NC_029776.3:46013826-46014540 GCF_000817695.3 Arachis duranensis | reverse complement strand
CGGCCTCAAAAACTTATCGACGCGCAAGCGTCATGCACGCTAACGCGTGGGTTAAAAATTTGCCAATCGACGCGTACGCGTCAACCACGCGTACGCGTGGGTGTTCTCGTGCCCCAGGCACAACACTGGCACAGTTCTGGCATAACTCTCTGGAAAATGGCTGGGCATTGGGTGCAGCACAATCGGCGCGCCCGCACACATCACGCTCACGCGTGGATGGCATTTTCGGGAAGAACGGCGCGCACGCGCCAAGTGCGCCCACGCGCAAGGGGTCATTCTGCTAAAAATTTTCTAAGTTAAAAGCTGCAGAATTTACCAATTTGAACCCCAATCTTCCAACGGACATAACTTTCTCATTTTAAATCGTTTTTCACCCGTTCTTCGAACGGCATGGACATACTGGATCCAATTTCATTTCTAAATAGATTTGGCACAAAACAGAGATCCGTAGTCCAAGTTATGTCCCACCAAAATATGCCCAAAAGCCATGTTTTTCATAAAAACCACAAGGTGCCATTTTCAAAACAAGTCATTTCCAACTCTTTTCAAAATCAATCAAAACATGCCATTCTCATCCCTTTCCTTTGAAATCAATCAAAATACATCAATTTTAACATCAAGCCTCCTCAACTCACACATTGACACTTTACCACAAATTACAAAATCACTATCTCATCATTTTAACCCACTTCACCCAAGTGGCTCAAACTCAAA
>NC_029776.3:46009037-46009625 GCF_000817695.3 Arachis duranensis | reverse complement strand
TCGAGTATGGACAACTGACGGTTCATCTTGTTGCTCAGATTAGGTAATTTTCTTTTCAAAAAAATCTTTTTCAAAATTTTTTTTCTTTTATTTTTCATTTTTCCAAAAATATTTTCAAAAAAAATAATAAAAATACAAAAAAATCATAAAATCATAAAAACCAAAAATATTTTGCGTTTCTTGTTTGAGTCTTGTGTTAATTTTTAAGTTTGGTGTCAACTGCATGCTTTTAAAATTTTTCTTGCATTTTTTTTCGAAAATTTCATGCATTCATAGTGTTCTTCATGATCTTCAAGTTGTTCTTGACAAGTCTTCTTGTTTGATCTTGATGATTTCTTGTTTTGTTTTGTTTGTTGTTTTTCATGTGCATTTTTGCATTCATATTTTCCATGCATTAAAAATTTCTAAGTTTGGTGTCTTGCATGTTTTCTTTGCATCAAAAATTTTTCAAAATTATGTTCTTGATGTTCATCATGATCTTCAAAGTGTTCTTGGTGTTCATCTTGACATTCATAGCATTCTTGCATGCATCTTGTGTCTTGATCCAAAATTTTCATGTTTTGGGTCATTTTTGTGTTTTTCATTCAA
>NC_029776.3:46007066-46007787 GCF_000817695.3 Arachis duranensis | reverse complement strand
CTCTATGAAGCTTGGGAAAGATACAAGCAGTTGACCAAAAGATGTCCATCTGACATGCTTTCAGAATGGACCCTATTAGATATCTTCTATTATGGTCTCTCTGAATTTTCGAAAATGTCACTGGACCACTCTGCAGGTGGATCTATTCACCTAAAGAAAACGCCTGAAGAGGCTCAAGAACTCATTGACATGGTTGCAAACAACCAGTTCATGTATACCTCTGAGAGGAATTTCGTAAATAATGGGATACCTCAGAAGAAAGGAGTTCTTGAAATTGATGCTCTGAATGCCATATTGGCTCAGAACAAAATGTTGACTCAACAGGTCAACATAATCTCTCAAAATCTGAATGGATTGCAACTTGCATCCAACAGTACTAGAGAGGTAGCTTCTGAAGAAGCTTATGATCCTGATAACCCTGCCATGGCAGAGGTCAATTACATGGGTGAACCTTATGGAAACACCTATAATCCATCATGGAGAAATCACCCAAATTTCTCCTGGAAGGATCAACAAAAGTCTCAACAAGGCTTTAACAATGGTGGACGCAATAGGATGAGCAATAGTAAGCCATATCCATCATCTTCTCAGCAACAGACAGAGAATTCAGAACAAAACACTTCTAATTTAGCTAATATTATCTCTGATCTGTCAAAAGCCACTTTCAGTTTCATGAATGAAACAAGATCCTCCATTAGAAATCTGGAGGCACAAGTGGGCC
>NC_029776.3:46002216-46002506 GCF_000817695.3 Arachis duranensis | reverse complement strand
TGCACACCATAGATTAAGGGTGTGGAGCTCTGCTGTACCTCAAGTATTAATGCAATTCTATTTTCTTTGATTCAAATCTCTTTTATTCTTATTCCAAGATATTCATTCGTACCCAAGAACATGATGAGTGTAATGATGAAAGTGACGATCATTATCATTCTCAATTATGAACGCACGTGATTGACAACCACTTCCGTTCTACATGCAACCGAGCTTGAATGTGTATCTCTTAGATTCCCCAACAGAATCTTCGTGGTATAAGCTAGATAGATGGCGGCATTTATGAGGAT
>NC_029776.3:45997132-45997912 GCF_000817695.3 Arachis duranensis | reverse complement strand
TCTTAGATAACCAGTCCAATCCCAAGATAAGATCAAGACCGATCATCGGTAAGCAGACTAAATTATGAACAAAATCACGCTGCTTGAACCTAAAGGTGACTTCCGGGCATCCTAGCCTAGTTCCATGGCTTCATGGGTAGCATTATATACTTTTAGGTGATAACCTAAGGTTACAATCTTCAGTCCTAACTCATGGGCTTTCTCAAATGCAATGAATGAATGCGATGCTCCCGAATCAAATAAAGCATTTAAAGTTTGACCAGCCATTTCACAGTTACCTCTAATGAGTGTCTCAGATCCCTCAACTCCTACAGCTGAAGTGGTGAACACCTGACCAGTCTGTTGTGCCTTCCCAGCACCTTGTTTCTGCCTCTCCGGACAACTTGCGGCTTTATGCCCCGCTTTTCCGCAATTGTAGCACAAACCCCATCTGGTCTTGCATGGTGCTCCCGGATGGTGACTCCCACATCTAGTACAAGCTTGATCATTTTGAGGCTGCTTCCCAAACTTCCTCCCTTGGGAGTTGTTGTTGTTGTTGGGCCTCCTAAAAGAGCTTCCTCTCTTGAAAGACAGACCTCTAGGTGCAAAGCTCTTCCCTCGGTTCTGTGAGAATGATCCTTTGTGACTCCCCTTTTCAGCAGTTGCCCTTTTCACACACTCTTCAGCAACCATACACTTGTTCACTAATTCGGAGAAAGTTTTGATCTCCATTGGTCCCACTGAACTGAAAATATCACTCCGGAGTCCTCCTTCATACTTAACACACTTCCATTCCTCATA
>NC_029776.3:45993231-45994530 GCF_000817695.3 Arachis duranensis | reverse complement strand
GGAAAGTCTCACCTTGTCTGTGGTATTCCGAGTAGGATTCCGGTAATGAATGACTGTGACGTGCTTCAGACTCGCAAGTGCTGGGCGTTAGTGACAGATGCAAAAGGATCAAGGGATTCTATTCTAGTAGGAGCGGGAACCAACCAGTGATTAGCCGTGCTGTGACAGAGCGCGTGAGCGTAGTTTTCACTGCGAGGATGGGATGTAGCCATCAACCATGAGTGATGCCTCCAGACGATTAGCCGTGCGAGTGACAGCCGCATAGGATCATTTTCCCGAGAGGATTGAAAGTAGCCACCGCTGATGGTGAACCCCTATACACAGCTTGCCATGGAAAGGAGTAAGAAGGATTGAGTTGAAGAAGTGGGAAAGCAGGCGTCCTTGAGCCATACAGTATCTCCATTCGCTTATCTGAAATTTCCACCAATGAATCTGCATAAGTGTTCTATCCCTTTTATTATTTATTTTCTTATTTCTATTTTCGAAACCCATAAACCAATTTAATCTGCCAAACTGAGATTTACAAGGTGACCATAGCTTGCTTCATACCAACAATCTCTGTGGGATCGACCCTTACTCACGTAAGGTTTATTACTTGGACGACCCAGTACACTTGCTGGTTAGTTGAACGGAGTTGTGAGCTTCTCTAACAGTGCCTGAAACTCTTTTATCACAATTTCGTCCACCAAACTCTAAGGGCTTTCGCCTCTGATCGGCGTAACTCTTTTGACGACTCTGCGCTGTAAGCATCCTATCACGGATTTTCTTGACTTGTTCAGTAGTCTCGGCTATCATTTCCGGCCCCAACAAGCTTTTCTCTCTAGCTTCATACCAACATAGTGGAGATTGACATTTCCTCCCATACAAGGCCTCATACGGAGCCATTCCAATGCTCGCATGATAGCTATTATTGTATGCAAACTCCACTAATGGCATATACCAATCCCAACTCACCGGTTGGTCCAAAACACAAGCTCTCAACATATCTTCTAGTGTTTGGATCGTCCTTTCAGATTGACCATCTGTTTGAGGATGGTAAGCCGTGCTCAAGCTTAATCGGGTTCCAAAAGCTTTCTAAAATGCACCCCAAAACCTTGAAGTGAAGCGAGGATCTCTATCAGAGATTATAGTAGCAGGTACACCATGCAGTCTCACAATCTCCTTTATGTATAACCGTGCTAGCTCCTCAAGGGTGTAAGTCATCCGAATGGGCAAAAAGTGAGCTAACTTCGTCAGTCGGTCCACAATCACCCAAATAGCATCAAAACCAGCCCTAGTCCTTGGCAATCCAGACACAAA
>NC_029776.3:45991530-45992001 GCF_000817695.3 Arachis duranensis | reverse complement strand
AAAGCGGTCTTAGGGATATCCTCACCCCTCACCCTTATCTGGTGATAACCGGATCGCAAATCGATCTTGGAGAAAACTCCAGCTCCTTGCAACTGATCCATGAGATCATCAATTCTCGGCAATGGGTATTTGTTCTTTATTGTAACCTTGTTCAGCTGCCTGTAATCCACACAGAGCCGCATACTCCCATCCTTCTTCTTCACCAGTAACACTGGAGCACCCCACGGAGATACACTTGGGCGTATAAAATTCTTTCCCAATAAATCCTCTAACTGAGACTTTAGCTCGTTCATCTCTAACGGTGACATCCTATAAGGAGCACTTGAGATTGGTCCCGCTCCGGGCACCAGTTCAATAGCAAACTCAACCTCTCGGTTAGGTGGAAACTAATCAATATCATCAGGAAACACTTCCGGAAACTCACACACAACTGGAATCTGTTCCAACCTTTGATCATCACCCGAAACACCC
>NC_029776.3:45974905-45988719 GCF_000817695.3 Arachis duranensis | reverse complement strand
GTTCAATCCAGAACCAGCCAATTCATAAACAATTACGGCTCTTCGGCCAATGGCATACAAGCACTTCCACCACCATCCTCCACATCCCACATAATCATCAATGATCCTCATTGATCATTCATTTTTCCCTTGCTTCACTCGCAAGTTACCTCATTCACTAGCCCCTTTTTAATAGCTAGGCATGTCATAATGATTTAAGATATAAGTGGTGAGATCGGAGGCTTAGAAGTATGAAACTTGGCTTTTAAAACTCAAAAATCAACTTTGGGATGAAGACAGGTCCACGCATACGCGCACTCCACGCGCACGCGTGGATGGCCTCAAAAACTCATCGACGCGCAAGCGTCATGCACGCTAACGCGTGGATTAAAAATTTGCCAATCGGCGCGTACGCGTCAACCACGCATACGCGTGGGCGTTCTCGTGCCCCAGGCACAACACTGGCACAGTTCTGGCATAACTCTCTGGAAAATGGCTGGGCATTGGGTGCAGCACAATCGGCGCGCCCGCGCACATCACGCTCATACGAGGATGGCATTTTCGGGAAGAACGGCGCGCACGCGCCAAGTGCGCCCACGCGCAAGGGGTCATTCTGCTAAAAATTTTCTAAGTTAAAAGCTGCAGAATTCACAGATTCAACCCCCAATCTTCCAACAGACATAACTTTCTCATTTTAAATTGTTTTCTACCCGTTCTTCAAACGGCATGGACATCCCGGATCCAATTTCATTTCTAAACAGATTTGGCACAAAACAGAGATCCGTAGTCCAAGTTATGTTCCACCAAAGTATGCCCAAAAACCATGTTTTTCATAAAAACCACAAAGTGCCATTTTCAAAACAAGCCATTTCCAACTCTTTTCAAAGTCAATCAAAACATGCCATTTTCATCCCTTTCCTTTGAAATCAATCAAAATACATCAATTTCAACATCAAGTCTCCTCAACTCACACATTGACACTTTACCACAAATTACAAAATCACTATCTCATCATTTTAACCCACTTCACCCAAGTGGCTCAAACTCAAATATATTGACATATCATACACTCTTCCTCATGCCAATTCTCAACAACATCAATTCCACTAAATCATCATTGTACACAGTCAATATCATACTCACCATAAATATGGTTCAACCCACAATTCAACCATAACCAATCATCAAGCATATATCACAACATGCATATTTCTCATACATCATACCATCAAGGCATCATTAATCATCATCACATATATGACCACATCATATATCTCAATCATTAATCAACATCAACCATTCAATGCCTATCTTTGGGCCTCTAGCCTAAGTATTTCCTACCACATTACATATTAGATACGGGAAACCGAAACCATACCTTAGCCGATTTTTCCCAAGCTCCACCGGAGCACTTCCAAATCACCTATCCACAAGCTCTCAGGGCCTCAATACCTTGGAGCACTTCCAAACCACTTATCCACAAGCTCTCAAGGCCTCAACACCTCCAAGAACATATTTTTCACCACCAAACCTTTTCCAAGCTTTTCAAAATCACCAATCAAGCTCCAATATCCACACACACACAACCTAAGCCACAACCATCATACCCATACACAACATCTCAATACCCAAACATCATAGAACAACAAAATTACACTAGGGTTGAGAATTTTACCACATCCAAGGTCCAAGGAGACAAGATTAACCTTCTCCTTCAAGAGAGTTGGGTCCTATAACATCAAAGAACCCAAAATCTCAACATTTTACCCATGAAACTCGAAAATAAGGGCTGGAATTTCGAACAGAAGCTTGTGTCTTACCTTAAGATTGATTGTATGGGTTTTGTAGAGCTCTCCGCGGTGAACGCGTGGCCGCAAACGGAGCGGCAATCGGAGCTCTAGATCAAAAGTTATGGTGGTTTGAAGATCAAGAGAGAGATAGAGGTTTGAGAGAGAGTTCTTCCCCCATTTCCTCTCTTTTTCAGCGTGTTTGGTGTTGTGTGAGGAGAGAGAGAGTGCTGAAAACTAGGGTTTTGGTTTAGTTATATTGGGCCAAGGGCCCACTTTAGGTCCAATTGGCCCAGTTTGGCCCGTTCGGTCCAATCTTGGTCCGAATTCTATAAAATTGGTACCGAAATTCTCGTCTCAGTCTCCTCTATCACATTTAGCCATAAAAATCACATTTTAGGCTTTCTAGAATAAATTCTCATTTATGGGTTAATTAGCCGTTAATTAACCGGGTTTTACAATACCAAACCGGACAAAATAAGTCGTGCTGGAAAAATACCATACTCCCCAAACAAATCTATTTTTCTCACTGCTTAACATAAATCATTGCTACCAAGAAAATCATTCTCTCTTCTCTTATCCACGAAAAATATTCTTTTCTTCCTCTTAATACTCTTCTTCCACCACAAATCACTGAATCCATAGAGAGAAAAGCTTTAGCCATAGAGGGATACATAAGCTTGTATATCTTCTTCAGCTTGATCAGTCACCAACAAGGAAGGAGGAGAGGGAAAGAAGCTCATATAAAGAGAAGAAGCTAAAGCTAATGAGGTTGCAACTAGGTTAACTAGTCATGCATATAACTACTCCAATTAGGTAGGATAACTTGTGAATTTGTGATTAGATGAATGCTAGGGACTTGAAAAATATGTTAGAAACGTGAAGTTATCATATATGACTATTTTAAGTGAAGTGAGGTTGTTGTGTTGGGTCGTATAACTTGTAACTTTGATTTGATGAACATGTCTCTAGAATTTGGAAATTAGGAACTGGAGGATCAAATTGAGATAGATGATCAATTTACCTCTCCTAAATTATTAGGCAACCCTTATGAATGTAGTAGAGGGTTTTGAAAGAGATAAATCGATATTCAGCTGAGTGTTTGCTGTTACGCTTGCGTGACATGCAATTCCTCATAATAGAATCCGTAAAGTGGCTAAAATGTACAATTTAGCCAATCTAGGTAAGTTAGAAGTTGGATCAACTTTTGATTGATTAATTATGATTATTTAATAAACTAGATTTGATCTTTTGGAAGTGATTAAAACAAATTTTGGGATGTGCGGTTCTTATTTTACACAAAACTGATTGTAATACAAACTCTGTTGAAAACCAGCAACTTTTCTGAGTTTTTGATCTCACCTCAAAACTCATTTTGGCCTGGGATCAATTTTAAATAAAATTTTTGCAGTTCTAGTTTATTTTTATTAAATTTCAGAATTGTTAGAGTTGTAGTTTGGGAGATCTGAAATTTTGAAATTTGACATTTTCTACAATAAAAAATTGATTTTGATGTTCAAACCAGTAACTTTTCAACTGCATAATTTCCAATCATGAATGGATAATTAGTTGCAAAAAATTGAAAATGCAAACATTTTTTGTCTATTATTGTTAGTAATTCTATTCTAGTTGAATGCACATGACATGCTATGTGTTTTGATGAATGACAACATGAACTTATAATTGTTGTTATACCTAATTTTTTGAAAAGTAACAAATTTATATCTTTTACATGACTTTAACTTAATCTATTCATTGATTATATGGTAAATTAAAAAGTAAATGCATGACATATATTATATAATTTAACATCTATTTTGATGAGTGATTTTGATAGATATGTAGTTTTAATAAAGATTCAATGAAAACCATTTTTATCATTTTACGACGGAAAAAAATAGATTTTTATGCAATGAGACTTGTTATATACTATAATTAATAAGCATACCATGAGTACATTAAGCACTCAAGAAAAAAGATACTTAGAATTGGTATTGCTTTGAGTTCTTAGAGAAGGAGTCTTTAAGTGGAGTGGCTTAATAGAAGTGGTAATTATATATCGCGAGGTGTTCGATAAGTGTTATGATTTATCTAACGCCTTATAAGCTTGGTGATATAGCTAAAATATTTGCATTTTGGTGGGGAGGATTGGATGTAGATAAAGAAGTTATATTGAACTCGAATATATTCTGTTTGCACATCTTTTTAACCCTAACTCTTCACATTTTTTGTTATTTATATTTCTAAAGTGGCATGAAAATTTGGCTTCTTATAAGTGATTAAAAACTTGTTCAAGCCCTTGAAAATTTTCTTATACGAAACCACTGGTATTTAAGCGTTTGTACTGTTGTATGGAAAATATAAAGAATGTGGTTATATACTAGAAGTTTGCCTATAAGCCCACATAAAATATAGAAGCACATTGTCTTTGTTCACAGATTTATATTTTCACAAAGTCTTTTATTTGTTATTAATACTCAATTTACCATGCTCTTGAGTATATTTATTTTGTAATTATCAAATTAACAATTATGTCTAATCCAAATTTTAGATTGGTCAGAATCCTAGGGGTTGGATTATGTAACTTGAAACATGGTATATGTTACTTGATTTTGAAAACAGAACTTTGCTAACATAGGATAAACTTCTAAGATGCATAACTCTCTCCTTAGGATTAATATCAGTATGAAACAAATTGAGAATGAATCAAATTGAGAATGAATCTTAAATCATCCTAGTTGATCCATACTGATGGTAATGTTAGAAAGGTGTTAAATCAAATTTTTTGCTTTGTTTTTGCAGAAGTTGATTATGTTAGAATTTTTTTTCGTTTTATCTCTAAAACTATAACAGAACAGAGTAGAGAAAAAGAGAATTAGGCAAACTTGTATCCTAGTTCGATTTTATTGTGCAATGAAACCTACATTCAGCGAGCTCGTGGCAGGCGCGACGCTTCTCTCCCTCCTCAGCCCTTGCTCGACGGCGCTCTCTCCTCTGAGTAACACACAACGGTGACTGGTGCACGAAATTGTGATCATCAACAATGGTGCCAAAAACTTGGTGGCGCTCTCAAACATGAATCACACTTGGTCACAATTCCGCACAACTAACCAACAAGTGCACTGGGTCGTCCAAGTAATAAACCTTACGTGAGTAAGGGTCGATCCCACGGAGATTGTTGGTATGAAGTGGTGCGGAATTTATAACCCACACTTACTAACCGGCAAGTGCACCGGGTCGTACCAAGTAATACCTTACGTGAGTAATGGTCGATCCCACGAGGATTGATGGATCAAGCAACAATGATTGATTGATTGGATTAGTTAGGCAAGCAAAAATTGGTTTTGAGATGTTCAAAAGGTTTAAGTTCGAACTGAGAATATCAAAAGGATAGACAAATAAATGAGTTGGGGATAAAATGTTGAGAAAGCAGTTAAGGTTTCAGAGTTATCTATTTTCCATATTAACTTTTATTACTAACTAATTTAATCATGCAAGATATAATTTCATGGCAAACTATATGTGACTAGGCCCTAATTCCTTAGACCTTCCTAGTCTCCTCTAAAATTCATTAACTGCCAATTCCTTGGTTAATTAATTCCAATTGAGGGTGATGATCAAATTCTAGTTTATATGCCAAAAGAATTCTAATTATTCAAAAATAAAGGGATTATATGTCACGTATCCCGTTAAATACAAACAATTAGAAATTCAGTAAAATTTGTTTTCAAGCTGTTGTTCAAGTAAAGAGCTTTTCCAAGTTTTACAAGAACTCAATTAGAACATGGGTCATACTTCCGTTCCACCCAATATTCATAAAATAAAGAACGAAAACAATTATTGAAATATAAATCAAAGCATGAATAAATTAGAAAGATCAAACGAATTAATCCATTACAAATAGACAGAGCTCCTAACCTTAACAATGAAGGATTAGTTGCTCATGGTTCAGAGAAGAAAAATAAGGGTTCTGGTAACAATCTGGTACCTGTCTAATTGTACAGAGTTTCTATTTATTACTAATCTTAATAGGTTTAAAATCAAAAATTAAAAATAATATCTTTTCCTAAAAGATAAGATTTGAATTTAAATTTGAATTAATTAACAGATCTTCGGTTGATGGGTGGGGACCACTTGATTTGTCCATTCTGCAGCTTCTAATATGTGTTTTTTGGGCTAGAAACTGGGTCGAAACAGCCCAGAAATTGCCCCCAGCATTTTTCTGTATGTGGCGCATGTCACGCGCGTCCGCGTCGGTCTTCGCTGGTCATCTCTTTGGTTTCTTCTTTTTCTCTGCAGAATCTTCATCAAATCCCTCCAAATGCTACCTAAAATAAATAAAATTGCACAAAACTCAAAATAGCATCCATAGTGGCTAAAATATAATTAATTCTAAATTAAACTCAACAATTTAGATGCAAATTCACTAGAAAAAGATAGACAAGATGCTCACGCATCACAACACTAAACTTAAACTGTTGCTTGTCCTCAAGCAACCAAAACTAATATAAGTTTATGATGTGAATTTGCATGAGAATGAGAGTTTGATTAAGCTCATGTCTCTTTTTATAGTGGGGTTTATAATTGTAATCCTGAATAGGTTTGGCATCTCACTCTCCTTTGAATCAGAAGGATGTCACTGTTATCTGGAATTAGAATCCGGATAATATTATGAATTCTCTGATCTTTTATATTTCAGTTTAATCCTTGAACACAGCAAAATTTACTTTAATTTATTTTTCTTTGGTGCTTTGCACCTTTAAGCCTAGCCGTGACTTTAAATGTTTTGTCTCAAGCTTTACTTGACACAGAAACACCACAAGCACTTAACTGGGGAACTCTTTGAGTTCTGATTTTTCTTTCAGTTACTCCCAGACAGTGGTGCTCAAAGCCTTTGGCATACTCTGTTAAATGCAATTGATCTCGACTCTAAGTGTTCTGTCTCAAGGATTACTTGACACAATCACACCACAACCATGGACCTTGCTTTTATTTCTTAATAATTATTATATTTTTTATTTTTTTATTTTTATTTTTTTAGGATTAAATTTTTGTTTATTTTAGAGAAGTCATAATAATTCTCTAAATTTCTATTCCTTATACATCAACATCCCTTGATTCAAATTCAACTATGCATTGTTTATTTCATGCATTCAAAAATCACAGAAATTACCACCACATTTAAGTAAATAAGACTATTTTTAGAATTAAACTCAATTTCTCGTGCAATACATCACTTATTTTTCTTTTCTTTTTAGATTCAAGTTCAGTGAGTGGTACATGAAACATCTTTTCAGAATTCTAACTAATAAAGGATCATGCAACAAGTAGAGCAAAATAGCAGAAAACCGGAACATAACATAGAAAAAGAGGGGAGGAATAAAAAATGAAAGGAACTCAACCACCTTAGTTATCCTAGCGGTCGCTCTATTCTTCAGGTTGTGCTCCTCAATTAAGATGATTCGCCTCCCTTTTGTGCTAGAAAACCAATAAGCGCAGCGTACAACAACACCAAACTTAAAGGTTTGCTTGTCCTCAAGCAAATAAGAACTGAAAATAAAAGAGACAAATATTATGAAGAGAGAAAATAAAAGGATAAAAGAATAAGAGATAATTAGGACTGGGAGAGAGAGAGAAAGAAAATTGGGCGGCGCAATCGATGCGGACGCGTGCAGCACGCGTATGCGTGGGTCGCGAATTCTTCATAATGACGCGTTAGCATCAGGCACGCATCCGCGTGCCCTGGATTTTGTGCGATTTGCGCGAAGCTAGCCGCGTGCCCGCGCAACTTTCTGTTCGCATGGCTTGGGAACCAAAATTTCATACGACGCGTTCGCGTCATGCACGCGTCCGCGTGGATGGCTATATGTGCAATTGACGTGAACACGTCAGTCACACGGCCGCGTTCTCTAACTTGTGCTTTTAGCAAACTTCCTGCCCCAAGCCAGCATAACTCTCTGCCCTAACACTCTTTTACGTCGATTTTGCATGTCACGCGTCCGCGTCAGTGACGCGCCCGCGTGGATGGCAAAAATCACAAACAACGCGAACGCGTGGGGTACGCGATCGCGTGGGCTTGTTTGTGCGAAAGGCTCCATTCTTGTGCCACTCCCGTGCAACTCTCTGTTCATTTTAATTTTTCACGCACACTCCTCTGACGCGTACGCTTCAGCGACGCTTGCGCGTCGTGTGCACGTTTTTTTTTTAGCTTGAGGTGTTCGGTTCCTGAGATAAAATAGCTGCATGATCAGAAAATTAGTAAGAACTTAATAAAAATAAAATAAATAAGAAAACTACTACTACGAAAAATAAAAATAGCTAAGGATACGAAATTATCGGGTTGCCTCCCGACAAGTGCTTCTTTAACGTCACTAGCTTGACGTTCAGCTTTTGCTAGTTCAGCAGATGAGTGGACCTCTGGCGCTCAATCTCGCCTCCAAGATAGTGCTTCAACCTCTGGCCATTCACTGTAAATTTTCTGTCAGAGTTTTCTCCTTGTATTTCCACATAACCATACGATGAAGCTCTGGTAACCACAAACGGCCCTGACCATTGGGATTTCAGCTTCCCGGAAAAGAATTTGAGCCTTGAATTATATAGAAGCACTCTTTGTCCTGGCTCAAAGACTCTGATGGCAATCTTTTTGTCATGCAGTAACTTGGTTTTTTCCTTATAGAGCTTGGCATTCTCATAGGCTGAATATCTGAATTCATCAAGCCCATTTAACTAAAGCATTCGCTTGGTTCCTGCAGCTTCCAAATCAAGATTCAGATACCTGATTGCCCAGTAAGCTTTATGCTCCAGCTCAACTGGCAAGTGACAGGCTTTACCATAGACCAACTGATAAAGGGACATGCCAATGGGAGTCTTGTATGCTGTTTGGTAAGCCCAGAGAGCATCATCAAGCTTCCTAGACCAGTCCTTTCTGAAAATACTGACGGTCTTCTCTAGAATCCTCTTAAGTTCCCTGTTGGAAACTTCAACCTGTCCACTTGTCTGAGGGTGATAGGGGGTTGCTACTTTACGACGGACTCCATATCTCTGCAGAAGAGAGTCCAACTATCTGTTGCAGAAATGGCTTCGTCCATCACTAATAAGTGTCCTTGGAACACCAAACCGGCTAAAAATATATCTCTGAAGAAAGCTCATTACCACTTTGGTATCATTGGCGGGCAAAGCCACAGCTTTCACCCATTTAGTCACATAGTCAACTGCCACTAGAATATAGTTGTTTGAATGTGAGGGTGGAAAAGGTCCCATGAAATCAATACCCCACACATCAAACAACTTAACCTCAAGAATTCCCTGCTGTGGCATTTCATGGTTGGCGGGGAGATTTGTAGCTTTTTCACATTTGCTACAGTGCTTCACAAATGCCATTGAGTCCCTGAAAAGAGTCGGCCAGTAAAACCTGCTCTGAAGGACTTTTGTAGCTGTCCTTTCACCACCAAAGTGGCCTCTATAATCAGACCCATGACAGTGCCAAAGAATCTACTGCTTTTCCTCATCCGGGACACATCTCTGGATTATTCCATCTAAGCACCTTTTAAAAAGGTATGGTTCTTCCCAAATGTAGTACTTTGCATCAGTTAGTAGCTTCTTCACCTGTTGCCTACTGTACTCCCTTGGGATAAAATTCATGGCCTTATAATTTGCAATGTCTGCAAACCATGGTGCCTACTGAATGAGGAACAATTGCTCATCTGGGAACGTCTCAGCCACAGCTGTGGGTGGTTGTACTTTTGCTTCTGACTCAATTCTGGAGAGATGGTCAGCTACTTGATTCTCTGACCCTTTTCTGTCTTTTATCTCAATATCAAACTCCTGAAGGAGCAACACCCATCTGATTAATCTTGGTTTAGAATCCTGTTTGGTTAGAAGGTACTTCAAAGCAGCATGATCAGTATAAATAATAACCTTAGAACCAAGTAGATAATTCTTCTGTGCATCATTTAAAACACGATTGGCATAGTAAATGACGTGCAGAAGCTTGTCATGCCTTTGTCCCAACACTGCACCAATAGCAAAGTCACTAGCATCACACATTAATTCAAATGGTAGATCCCAGTCAGGGGGAGCTATAATGGGAGCAGAGGTAAGGTTATCTTTCAGAGTTTCAAAAGCATGCAGACAATCAGAATCAAAGACAAAAGGAACATCAGCAACCAAAAGGTTGCTTAGAGGTTTTGCAATTTTAGAAAAATCCTTTATAAATCTTCTATAAAATCCTGCATGACCCAAGAAACTCTTGATTGCCTTAACATTAGTGGGTGGTGGTAATTTTTCAATTACCTCTACTTTTGCTCTATCAACCTCAATTCCTTTACTTGAAATCTGGTGTCCAAGAACAATACCTTCTGTAACCATAAAATGGCATTTTTTCCAATTTAAAACAAGGTTTGATTCTTAACACTGTTTCAAGACAAGAGATAAATGTTTAAGGCAGGATTCAAAAGAATTACCAAAAACAGAAAAGTCATCCATAAATACCTCAATAAACTTTTCAACCATATCAGAAAAAATTGAAAGCATACACCTCTGAAAAGTTGCTAGAGCATTGTAAAGTCCAAAAGGCATTCTTCTGTAGGCAAATACTCCAAAGGGGCATGTGAATACTGTCTTCTCCTGATCTTGAGGGTCCACTGCAATTTGATTATATCCAGAATATCCATCTAGAAAACAATAAAATGCATGACCAGCTAACCTCTCAAGCATCTAATCAATGAAAGGCAGGGGGAAATGATCTTTTCTTGTAGCAGTGTTGAGCCTCCTGTAGTCTATACACATTCTCCATCCTGTGACTGTTCTTGTGGGGATAAGCTCATTCTTTTCGTTCTTGATCACTGTCATCCCTCCTTTCTTGGGAGCTACCTGCACAGGACTTACCCAAGGACTGTCAGAAATAGGATAAATAATTCTTGCTTCCCATAGTTTCATTACCTCTTTTTGGACCACCTCTTTCATGGTTGGATTGAGTCTCCTTTGAGGTTACACAACTGGTTTAGCATCATCTTCAAGGAGGATCTTGTGCATACACTTGGTTGGACTGATCCCCTTTAAGTCACTAATGGTCCACCCAAGAGCTGTTTTATGACTCTTGAGCACTAAAATAAGCGCCTCTTCCTCTTCAGGCTTCAGGGAAGAGCTAATAATCACTGGATATGAGTCATTCTCACCCAAGAATACATATTTCAGGGAAGGGGGTAGGGATTTGAGCTCGAGCTTGGGGACTTCCTCCTCTGCTTTAGGCGTGTGGACCATAGCCTTCTGGGGTGGTGAATTATCAATTTCAACTAATTCATACTCAGAGATAGGATCCAAAATGTCATCAAGTACCTCAGCTTTCAGTACCTCTTAACAAGTGGTTCAATAACATCTATTTTCATACACCCTTCAGAATCATTAGGGTGCTTGAGAGCTTCAAAAACATGAAGGACCACCTGTTCTTCACTGACCCTCAGGGTTAATTCACCATTTTGTACATCAATTAGAGCTCTACCTGTAGCTAAAAAGGGTCTACCAAGTATGATAGAGGATTTTACTTCCTCTTCCATGTCTAATACAACAAAATCAACAGGAAAGAAGAATAGTCCTACTTTAACAAGTAAATCCTCAATAACACCCACAGGTAATTTAATAGAAAGGTCAGCAAGTTGAAGAGAAATACGAGTGGGTTTTACCTCCTCAATTTGAAGCTTTTTCATCACTGAAAGTGGCATGAGATTGATGCTGGCTCCAAGGTCACATAAAGCTCTCTGAATGGTGACATCTCCAATGGTGCAAGGAATGACAAAGCTCCCTGGGTCTGGCATCTTCTCAGGAAGGTTGTGTTGAATAATGGCACTGCATTCCTTGATTAATACCACTGTTTCTTGTTCCTTCCAGTTCCTCTTGTTGGTCAACAATTCTTTAATAAATTTAGCATAGAAAGGCATTTGCTCCAAAGCTTCTACAAAAGGAATGATGATCTGTAACTTCTTGAAGACATCTAAAAATTTAGAGAACTGCTTTTCTTTGGAAGCCTTCTGAAGCCTCTGAGGGTATGGCATTTTCGGCTTATATTCAGGAGCCTTTGGCAAGGTAGGATAAGTGTCAAGAGAATCAGGGAAAGGATCGTCTGCACACTTAGGAGGTGTGTGCTCGACTTCTTCTTTCTTCTCCTCTGGGGCTTCTTTTTCAACTAATTCTTCATTGGCCTTGGTCTCAGAACCAGCTACTTTACCACTTCTTAATTGAATAGCCTTGCAATCTTCTCCTGGGTTCACTACTGTATCACCTTGAAATGTACTTGCAGACCTCTCAAGTATTTGCTTGCTCAGTTGACCCACTAGCACTTCTAAATTTTTAATGGAGGCTCTGGTTTCCTGCATAACTTGTGCTTCTGCACTTGCCACTTGTCCACTTATCACAGTGATAGCCTTACATTCCTCTCTTGGATTTGGAATTGTGTTACTAGGAAGGCTATTAGTGGTCCACTGATCAATTTCATTAACTTTGGTGGCTATTTGACCCATTTGAATTTCTAGGTTCTTGATGGATGCTCTGGTTTCCTGTCTAAAACCTGTCAATATTGCTTCCAAATCATTGTCTGTTGGAAACCGCCCTGAAAATTATTGTTGAAGTTCTGAGGTCTCTGAGGTTGATCCCTCCATCCAAAATTTGGGTGATTTCTCCATCCCTGGTTGTATGTATTAGAATATGGGTCATTGTTGGGATTTCTAGGACCACTCCCCATGTAATTCACCTGTTCAAAAGAAGGTTGATCATAATCATAATTATCATTTTGCACAAAATTACCTGCCATGTCATAGGAGACTTCCTGTGGTGGATTTTGAGTGTTGATAGCTGAGACTTGCATGCCACCCATCTGTTGAGTAAGTAGATTTATTTGCTGAGACATCAGCTTGTTCTGAGCAAGAAGAGCATTAATAGCATCTACTTCCAACACGCCTCTCTTCTGAGGAGTTTCAAAATTCACAGGATTCCTGTTAGAGGAGTATAAATATTGGTTGCTTGCAACCAATTCAATCAGCTCAATAGTCTCCTCTGGTGTCTTCTTCTTGTGCAATGAACCTTCTGCAAAATTATCTAAGCACATTTTGGACATTTCACCCAAGCCTTCATAAAATATGTCTATTTGTGTCCATTTGGAGAACATGTCTGGAGGGCATTGCCTAGTCAGTAGCTTGTATCTCTCCCAAGCTTCATACAGAGTCTCACCATCCTTCTGTCTGAAGGTCTGAACCTCCATCCTAAGCATAGTCAGTTTCTTTGGTGGGAAAAATTTTGTGAAAAACTCAGTAACCACCTTGTTCCAAGTATCCAAACTATCCTTGGGTTGGGAATCCAGCCATAGCTTTGCTCCATCCCTTAGAGCAAACGGGAAGAGCATGAGTTTGTATACATCTGGGTTTACTCCATTTGTTTTCACAGTGTCACAAATTTGCAGAAAACTAGAAATAAACTGATTTGGGTCTTCGTGGGGAAGACCATGATACTGGCAGTTTTGTTGCACCAGGGTGACTGGTGCACGAAATTGCAATCACACTTTGCAATCCCGCACAACTAACCAGCAAGTGCACTGGGTCGTACAAGTAATACCTTACGTGAGTAAGGGTCGATCCCACGGAGATTGTCGGCTTGAAGCAAACTATGGTTATCTTATAAATCTTAGTCAGGATATCAATAATTATCAAGGTTGATTGTAAAAAGTAAAAGAACATAAAATAAGTACTTGTTCTGCAGTAATGGGGAACAGGTTGAGGTTTTGGAGATGCTCCATCTTCTGAATCTCTGCTTTCCTACTGTCTTCTTCTTCAAGCACGCAAAGCTCCTTCCATGGCAAGCTGTATGCAAGGGTTTCACCGTTGTCAGTGGCTACCTCCCATCCTCCTAGTGGAAATGTTCAACGCACCCTGTCACGGCACGGCTATCCATCTGTCGGCTCTCAATCAGGCCGGAATAGAATCCAGTGATTCTTTTGCGTCTGTCACTAACGCCCCGCCCTCAGGAGTTTGAACCTCGTCACAGTCATTCAATCATTGAATC
>NC_029776.3:45972429-45974656 GCF_000817695.3 Arachis duranensis | reverse complement strand
AAATGTGTAAAGTGTCATGAGGTACAGATACAATGTCAAAAGATCCTATTAATAGTGAACTAGTAACCTAGGGTATACAGAGATGAGTAAATGACATAAAAATCCACTTCTGGGTCCACTTAGTGTGTGCTTGGGCTGAGCATTGAAGCTTTCATCTGTAGAGACTTTTTCTGGAGTTAAACGCCAGCTTTCATGCAAGTTTGGGCGTTTAACTCCAAGTTTTATGCCAGTTCTAGCGTTAAACGCTGGAAATTCTGAGGCTGATTTTCCACGCCGGTTTGGGCCATCAAATCTCGGGCAAAGTATGAACTATTATACATTGCTGGAAAGCCCAGGATGTCTACTTTCCAACATGACTTTAACTTAATCTATTCATTGATTATATGGTAAATTAAAAAGTAAATGCATGACATATATTATATAATTTAACATCTATTTTGATGAGTGATTTTGATAGATATGTAGTTTTAATAAAGATTCAATGAAAACCATTTTTATCATTTTACGACGGAAAAAAATAGATTTTCATGCAATGAGACTTGTTATATACTATAATTAATAAGCATACCATGAGTACATTAAGCACTCAAGAAAAAAGATACTTAGAATTGGTATTGCTTTGAGTTCTTAGAGAAGGAGTCTTTAAGTGGAGTGGCTTAATAGAAGTGGTAATTATATATCGCGAGGTGTTCGATAAGTGTTATGATTTATCTAACGCCTTATAAACTTGGTGATATAGCTAAAATATTTGCATTTTGGTGGGGAGGATTGGATGTAGATAAAGAAGTTATATTGAACTCGAATATATTCTGTTTGCACATCTTTTTAACCCTAACTCTTCACATTTTTTGTTATTTATATTTCTAAAGTGGCATGAAAATTTGGCTTCTTATAAGTGATTAAAAACTTGTTCAAGCCCTTGAAAATTTTCTTATACGAAACCACTGGTATTTAAGCGTTTGTACTGTTGTATGGAAAATATAAAGAATGTGGTTATATACTAGAAGTTTGCCTATAAGCCCACATAAAATATAGAAGCACATTGTCTTTGTTCACAGATTTATATTTTCACAAAGTCTTTTATTTGTTATTAATACTCAATTTACCATGCTCTTGAGTATATTTATTTTGTAATTATCAAATTAACAATTACGTCTAATCCAAATTTTAGATTGGTCAGAATCCTAGGGGTTGGATTATGTAACTTGAAACATGGTATATGTTACTTGATTTTGAAAACAAAACTTTGCTAACATAGGATAAACTTCTAAGATGCATAACTCTCTCCTTAGGATTAATATCAGTATGAAACAAATTGAGAATGAATCAAATTGAGAATGAATCTTAAATCATTCTAGTTGATCCATACTGATGGTAATGTTAGAAAGGTGTTGAATCAAATTTTTTGCTTTGTTTTTGCAGAAGTTGATTATGTTAGAATTTTTTTTCGTTTTATCTCTAAAACTATAACAGAACAGAGTAGAGAAAAAGAGAATTAGGCAAACTTGTATCCTAGTTCGATTTTATTGTGCAATGAAACCTACATTCAGCGAGCTCGTGGCAGGCGCGACGCTTCTCTCCCTCCTCAGCCCTTGCTCGACGGCGCTCTCTCCTCTGAGTAACACACAACGGTGACTGGTGCACGAAATTGTGATCATCAACAATGGTGCCAAAAACTTGGTGGCGCTCTCAAACATGAATCACACTTGGTCACAATTCCGCACAACTAACCAACAAGTGCACTGGGTCGTCCAAGTAATAAACCTTACGTGAGTAAGGGTCGATCCCACGGAGATTGTTGGTATGAAGTGGTGCGGAATTTATAACCCACACTTACTAACCGGCAAGTGCACCGGGTCGTACCAAGTAATACCTTACGTGAGTAATGGTCGATCCCACGAGGATTGATGGATCAAGCAACAATGATTGATTGATTGGATTAGTTAGGCAAGCAAAAATTGGTTTTGAGATGTTCAAAAGGTTTAAGTTCGAACTGAGAATATCAAAAGGATAGACAAATAAATGAGTTGGGGATAAAATGTTGAGAAAGCAGTTAAGGTTTCAGAGTTATCTATTTTCCATATTAACTTTTATTACTAACTAATTTAATCATGCAAGATATAATTTCATGGCAAACTATATGTGACTAGGCCCTAATTCCTTAGACCTTCCTAGTCTCCTCTAAAATTCATTAACTGCCAATTCCTTGGTCAATTAATTCCAATTA
>NC_029776.3:45969916-45972285 GCF_000817695.3 Arachis duranensis | reverse complement strand
GACCACTTGATTTGTCCATTTTGCAGCTTCTAATCTGTGTTTTCTGGGCTGGAAACTAGGTCAAAAACAGCCCAGAAATCGTAACCAGCGTTTTCTGTATTATTGCAGATTGCGCATGGGACGCGTCCGCGTCGTTCATGCGCTCGCGTCATTTGTGCAGATTCTAGTCCACGCGTTCGCGTCAGGCACGCGATCGCGTCGTTCCAATTTCTCCATTCCGCGCAGTCGCATGAGCCATGCGTCCGCGTCGGTCTTCGCTAGTCATCTCTTTGGTTTCTTCTTTTTCTCTGCAGAATCTTCATCAAATCCCTCCAAATGCTACCTAAAATAAATAAAATTGCACAAAACTCAAAATAGCATCCATAGTGGCTAAAATATAATTAATTCTTAATTAAACTCAACAATTTAGATGCAAATTCACTAGAAAAAGATAGACAAGATGCTCACGCATCACAACACTAAACTTAAACTGTTGCTTGTCCTCAAGCAACCAAAACTAATATAAGTTTATGATGTGAATTTGCATGAGAATGAGAGTTCGATTAAGCTCGTGTCTCTTTTTATAGTGGGTTTTATAACTGTAATCCTGAATAGGTTTGGCATCTCACTCTCCTTTGAATCAGAAGGATGTCACTGTTATCTGGAATTAGAATCCGGATAATATTATGAATTCTCTGATCTTTTATATTTCAGTTTAATCCTTGAACACAGCAAAATTTACTTTAATTTATTTTTCTTTGGTGCTTTGCACCTTTAAGCCTAGCCGTGACTTTAAATGTTTTGTCTCAAGCTTTACTTGACACAGAAACACCACAAGCACTTAACTGGGGAACTCTTTGAGTTCTGATTTTTCTTTCAGTTACTCCCAGACAGTGGTGCTCAAAGCCTTTGGCATACTCTGTTAAATGCAATTGATCTCGACTCTAAGTGTTCTGTCTCAAAGATTACTTGGCACAATCACACCACAAGCATATAACTAGGGAAACAACTCTTTGAGCTTTTAATCATGTCTGATCTCCCTAGTCATTGATGCTCAGAGCCTTGGACCTTGCTTTTATTTCTTAATAATTATTATATTTTTTATTTTTTTATTTTTATTTTTTTAGGATTAAATTTTTGTTTATTTCAGAGAAGTAATAATAATTCTCTAAATTCCTATTCCTTATACATCAACATCCCTTGATTCAAATTCAACTATGCACTGTTTATTTTATGCATTCAAAAATCACAGAAATTACCACCACATTTAAGTAAATAAGACTATTTTTAGAATTAAACTCAATTTCTCACGCAATACATCACTTATTTTTCTTTTCTTTTTAGATTCAAGTTCAGTGAGTGGTACATGAAACATCTTTTCAGAATTCTAACTAATAAAGGATCATGCAACAAGCAGAGCAAAAATAGCAGAAAACCAGAACATAATATAGAAAAAGAGGGGAGGAATAAAAAATGAAGGGAACTCAACCACCTTAGTTATCCTAGCGGTCGCTTTATTCTTCAGGTTGTGCTCCTCAATGAAGATGATTCGCCTCCCTTTTGTGCTAGAAAACCAATAAGCGCAGCGTACAACAACACCAAACTTGTTTGTGTGTTTTTCTGTGATTTCAGGTAATTTCTGGCTGAAATTGAGGGACTTGAGCAAAACTCTGATAGGGGCTGACAAAAGGACTGCTGATGCTGTTGGAATCTGACCTCCCTGCACTCAAAATGGATTTTCTAGAGCTACAAAACTCCACATGGCGCGATCTCAACGGCATTGGAAAGTAGACATCCAGAGCTTTCCAACAATATATAATAGTCCATACTTTATTCGGAAATTGACGACGTAACTTGGCGTTGAACGCCAAGTACATGCTGCTGTCTGGAGTTAAACGCCAGAAACACGTCATGATCCGGAGTTGAACGCCCAAAACACATTATAACTTGGAGTTCAACTCCAAGAAAAGCCTCAGCTCGTGGATAGATTAAGCTCAGCCCAAGAATACACCAAGTGGGCCCCGGAAGTGGATTTATGCATCAATTACTTACTCATGTAAACCCTAGTAGCTAGTCTAGTATAAATAGGATAATTTACTATTGTATTAGACATCTTTGGTCTTAGTTTTATTTTATTCTTCATCTAAGGAGACTATTGATCACGTTTTAGGGGGCTGGCCATTCGGCCATGCCTGAACCTTTCACTTATGTATTTTCAACAGTGGAGTTTCTGCACACCATAGATTAAGGGTGTAGAACTCTGCTGTACCTCAAGTTTCAATACAATTACTATTACTTTCTATTCAATTCTTTTTTATTCTTATTCCACGATATACGTTGCACTTCAACTTGATGAATGTGATGATCCGTGACACTCATCATCATTCTCA
>NC_029776.3:45966480-45969387 GCF_000817695.3 Arachis duranensis | reverse complement strand
GGATTCTATTCCAACCTGATTGAGAACCGACAGATGATTAGCCGTGCTGTGACAGAGCATTTGGACCATTTTCACTGAGAGGATGGGATGTAGCCATTGACAACGGTGATGCCCTACATACAGCTTGCCATGAAAAGGAGTAAGAAGGATGGGATGAATGTAATAAGAAAGTAGAGATTCAAGAGGAGCACAGCATCTCCATACGCCTATCTGAAATTCCCACTATTGATTTACATAAGTATTTCTATCCCTTTTTATTTTCTATTTATTATTAAATTTAGAACTCATCATAAACCAATTTAATCTGCCTAACTGAGATTTATAAGGTGACCATAGCTTGCTTCATACCAACAATCTCTGTGGGATTGACCCTTACTCACGTAAGGTATTACTTGGATGACCCAGTACACTTGCTGGTTAAGTTGAACGGAGTTGTGGAAAGAAAAAGCTTCTCTAACAGTGCCTAGAACTCTTGTATCACAATTTCGTCCACCAAGTTTTTGGTGCCGTTGCCGGGGATTGTTCGAGTATGGACAACTGACGGTTCATCTTGTTGCTCAGATTAGGTAATTTTCTTTTCAAAAAATCTTTTTCAAAACTTTTCTTTTCTTTTTCGTTTTTCCCAAAAATATTTTCGGAAAAAAAAATTAATAAAAATCCAAAAAAATCATAAAATCATAAAAATAAAAAATATTTTGTGTTTCTTGTTTTAGTCTTGTGTCATGTTTTAAGTTTGGTGTCAATTGCATGCTCTTCTTTGCATCAAAAATTTTTCAAAATTATGTTCTTGATGTTCATCATGATCTTCAAAGTGTTCTTGGTGTTCATCTTGACATTCATAGTGTTCTTGCATGCATTATGTGTTTGATCCAAAATTTTCATATTTTGGGTCATTTTTATGTTTTTCTCTCTCATCTTTAAAATTTCAAAAATCAAAAAAATATATTTTCCTTATTTCCCTCCAAATTTTCGAAATTTTGGGTTGACTTGGTCAAATATTTTTAAAAAATTAGTTGTTTCTTACAAGTCAAGTCAAAATTTCAATTTTAAAAAATCTTAACTTTTCAAAATCTTTTTCAAAAAATCATATCTTTTTCATTTTTTTTCTTATTTTTCGAAAATTCTAAAAATATTTTTCAAAATATTTTCAAAATCTTTTTCTTATCTTTATATCTAATTTTCGAAAATTAGCTAACAAGTAATGTGATTGGTTCAAAAATTTGAAGTTTGTTACTTTCTTGTTAAAAAAGGTTCAATCTTTAAGTTCTAGAATCTTATCTTTTAGTTTCTTGTTAGTAATTAATTTTAATTTTAAAAATTAAATCTTTTTATCTTTTATCATATTTTTTTCTAAAATTTTATCTTTTTCAAAATTTGATTTCAAAATATCTTATCTAACTTCTTATCTTCTTATCTTTTCAAAATTTGATTTTAATATCCTTTTCAATCAACTAACTAACTTTTTGTTTGTTTCCTATCTTTTTCAAAACCAACTAACTACCTATCCCTCTTTAATTTTCGAAAATACTTCTTTCTTTTTCAAAAATTCTTTTTAATTGTTTTAAATTTTAATTTTAATCTTATCTTATCTCTAATTTTCAAAAATTACTAACACCTTTTTAAAATTATTTTCGAAATTCTTCATCTCTTTTCTTATTCTATTTAATTATTTATTTACTAACACTTCTCTTCACCTCTCTTCATCTAAAAATCTGAACCCACTCTTCTTTACTCTTCTCCCCTTTCTTCTTCTACTAACATAAAGGAATCTCTATACTGTGACATAGAGGATTTCTCTCCTTTTCTTGTTTCTTCTCTTTCATATGAGCAGGAACAAGAAAAAAGGCACTCTTGTTGAAATTGATCCAGAACCTAAAAGGACTCTGAAGAGAAAATTAAGAGAAGCTAAGTTACAACAATCTAAAGGTAACCTTTTAGAAATATTAGAACAAGAGAAGGAGAAGGCAGCCGAAAATAATAATAATGCAAGGAGAATGCTTGGTGACTTCACAAAGCCAACGTCGAAATTTGATGGAAGAAGCATCTCCATTCCTGCCATTGGAGCCAACAACTTTGAGCTAAAACCTCAGCTAGTTGCCTTAATGCAACAAAACTACAAGTTTTATGGACTTCCATCTGAAGATCCTTATCAGTTTTTAACTGAGTTCTTGCAGATCTGTGAGACTGTAAAGACGAATGGAGTTGATCCTGAAGTCTACAGACTCATGCTTTTCCCTTTTACTGTAAGAGACAGAGCTAGAATATGGTTGGATTCACAACCCAAGGATAGCCTGGACTCCTGGATAAGCTGGTCACTGCCTTCTTGGATAAATTCTTTCGTCCTCAAAAGTTGAGCAAGCTGAGAGTGGATGTTCAAACCTTCAAACAAAAAGATGGTGAATCCTTCTATGAAGCTTGGGAAAGATACAAGCAGCTGACCAAAAGGTGTCCATCTGACATGTTTTCAGACTGGACCTTATTAGATATATTCTATTATGGTCTATCTGAATTTTCGAAAATGTCATTGGACCATTCTACAGGTGGATCTATTCACCTAAATAAAACGCCTAAAGAGGCTCAAGAACTCATTGACATGGTTGCAAACAACCAATTCATGTACACTTCTGAGAGGAATTCCGTGAATAATGGGATACCTCAGAAGAAAGGAGTTCTTGAAATTGATGCTCTGAATGCCATATTGGCTCAAAACAAAGTGTTGACTCAACAGGTCAACATGATCTCTCAAAGTCTGAATGGATGGCAACATGCATCCAACAGTACTAAAGAGGCAGCTTCTGAAGAAGCTTATGATCCTGAAAACTCTGCCATGGCAGAGGTTAATTACATGGGTGAACCTTATGGAAACACCTATAACTCATCATGGAGAAATCATCCAAATTTCTCATG
>NC_029776.3:45964412-45965573 GCF_000817695.3 Arachis duranensis | reverse complement strand
GTGGCTCCATGAGAGCCACTGTCAAGCTATTGACATTAAAGAAGCGCTTGTTGGGAGGCAACCCAATTTTATCTAATTTTAATTTATTTTTATTTTGTGTTTTATTAGGTACATGATCATGAGGAGTCACGAAAAAAATAGAAAAAAATCAAAAACAGAAGCAAAAACAGCAAAAAAAATTTCGCACCCTGGAGGAAGCACAGGCTGGCGTTCAACGCCAGTAAGATGCATCTGGCTGGCGTTCAACGCCAAAACAGAGCATCAACCTGGCGCTGAACGCCAGAAACAAGCAACATTCTGGCGCTGAACGCCAGGAATGTGCCTAGAGAAGAAAAGCTGGCGCTGAACGCCAGTAACAAGCATGAAACTGGCATTCAACGCCAGAAACATGCTTTACATTGGCGTTGAACGCCCAGAATGTGCACCACACGGCATTTAAACGCCAGAATGGTGTGCAAAGGCAATTTACATGCCTATTTGGTGCAGGGATGGAATTTCTTGACACCTCAGGATCTGTGGACCCCACAGGATCACTCCAGGATCTGTGGACCCCACAGGATCCCCACCTACTATATTCCCACCTTACCTCCTAATCCTATTTTGTGATGAGTATTCCCCATGTCACACTTCCCAATCACCCTCTTCACCACTCACATCCATCCACTCTTCCCCATAAACCCCACCTACCTTCAAAAATTCAAAACCATTTTCCCACCCATTCGCACCCTATATGGCCGAAACTTCACTCTCCCCTCTCCCTATATATACCCTTCCATTCTACTTTATTTTCACACAACACAACCCCCTCTTCTTCACCTTGGCCGAACCTACATCTCTCCCTCTCTACCATATTCTCTTCTTCTTCTTCTTCTCTTCTTTCTTCTATTGCTCGAGGACGAGCAATATTTTAAAGTTTGGTGTGGTCAAAGCACAATCTTTTTTGTTTTCCACTATCATCAATGGCACCTAAGGCCGGAGAATTCTCTAGAAAAGGAAAAGGGAAGACAAAAGCTTCCACCTCCGAGTCATGGGAGATGGAAAGATTCATCTCCAAGAGCCATCAAGACCACTTCTATGATGTTATGGCAAAGAAGAAGGTGATCCCTGAGGTCCCTTTCAAGCTCAAGAAAAATGAGTATCCGGAGATCCGACATGAAATTC
>NC_029776.3:45963051-45963720 GCF_000817695.3 Arachis duranensis | reverse complement strand
AGGGAGGAGCAACAAAGGCAAGGAAGGGACATAGAAGAGCTTAAGGACATTGTTGGTCCTTCAAGAAGAAGACGCCACTAAGGTGGATTCATTCCTTGTTCTTATCTCTTTCTGCTTTTCGATTTTTATATTATATGTTTATCTATGTTTTGTGTCTCTACTTCATGATCATTAGTAGTTAGTAACTATGTCTTAAAGTTATGAATAAATTCCATTAATCCTTCACCTTTCTTAAATGAAAAATGTTTTAATTCAAAAGAACAAGAAGTACATAAATTTCAAATTTATCCTTGAATTTAATTTAATTATATTGATGTGGTGACAATACTTTTTGTTTTCTGAATGAATGATTGAACAGTGCATATGTCTTTTGATCTTGTTGTTTATGAATGTTAAAATTATTGGCTCTTGAAAGAATGATGAACAAAGAGAAATGTTATTGACAATCTGAAAAATCATACAATTGATTCTTGAAGCAAGAAAAAGCAGTGAAAAACAAAAAGTTTACGAAAAAAAAAGAGAAAAAAATGGCGAAAAAAATATAGAAAGAAAAAGAAAAAGCAAGCAGAAAAAGCCAATAGCCCTTAAAACCAAAAAGCAAGGGTAAAAAGGATCCAGGGCTTTGAGCATCAGTGGATAGGAGGGCCCAAGGAAATAAAATCCAGGCCT
>NC_029776.3:45962587-45962907 GCF_000817695.3 Arachis duranensis | reverse complement strand
AGAGTGTGCTTAAGAGCTCTGGACACCTCTAACTGGGGACTCTAGCAAAGCTGAGTCGCAATCTGAAAAGGTTCACCCAGTTATGTGTCTGTGGCATTTGTGTATCCGGTGGTAATACTGGAAAACAAAATGCTTAGGGCCACGGCCAAGACTCATAAAAGTAGCTGTGTTCAAGAATCAACATACTTAACTAGGAAAGTCAATAACACTATCCGAAATTCTAAGTTCCTAGAGAAGCCAATCATTCTAAATTTCAAAGGAAAAAGTGAGATGCCAAAACTGTTCAGAAGCAAAAAGCTGCAAGTCCCGCTCATCTAATA
>NC_029776.3:45948089-45962229 GCF_000817695.3 Arachis duranensis | reverse complement strand
AAGGCTGACAAAAGGACTGCTGATGCTGTTGGAATCTGACCTCCCTGCACTCAAAATGGATTTTCTGGAGCTACAGAAATCCAAATGGCGCGCACTTAACGGCTTTGGAAAGTAGACATCCAGATCTTTCCAGAAATATATAATAGTTCATACTTTATTCGGAAATTGACGACGTAACTTGGCGTTGAACGCCAAGTACATGCTGCTGTCTGGAGTTAAACGCAGAAACACGTCATGATCCGGAGTTGAACGCCCAAAACACGTTATAACTTGGAGTTCAACTCCAAGAAAAGCCTCAGCTCGTGGATAGATCAAGCTCAGCCCAAGCATACACCAAGTGGGCCCCGGAAGTGAATTTATGCATCAATTACTTACTCATGTATACCCTAGTAGCTAGTCTAGTATAAATAGGATAATTTACTATTGTATTAGACATCTTTGGTCTCAGTTTTGTTTTATTCTTCATCTAAGGAGACTATTGATCACGTTTTAGGGGGCTGGCCATTCGGCCATGCCTGAACCTTTCACTTATGTATTTTCAACAGTGGAGTTTCTGCACACCATAGATTAAGGGTGTGGAGCTCTGCTGTACCTCAAGTATTCCGAGTAGGATTCCGGTATTGAATGACTGTGACGAGCTTCAAACTCCTGAAGGCTGGGCGTGATGACAAACGCAAAAGAATCAAGGGATTCTATTCCAACCTGAATGAGAACCGACAGATGATTAGCCGTGCTGTGACAGAGCATAGGACCATTTTCACTGAGAGGATGGGATGTAGCCATTGACAACGGTGATGCCCTACATACAGCTTGCCATGGAAAGGAGTAAGAAGGATGGGATGAATGTAATAAGAAAGTAGAGATTCAAGAGGAGCACAGCATCTCCATACGCCTATCTGAAATTCCCACTATTGATTTACATAAGTATTTCTATCCCTTTTTATTTCTATTTATTATTAAATTTCGGACTCATCATAAACCAATTTAATCTGCCTAACTGAGATTTACAAGGTGACCATAGCTTGCTTCATACCAACAATCTCTGTGGGATCGACCCTTACTCACGTAAGGTATTACTTGGATGACCCAGTACACTTGCTGGTTAAGTTGAACGGAGTTGTGGAAAGAAAAAGCTTCTCTAACAGTGCCTAGAACTCTTGTATCACAATTTCGTCCACCACAGAGCAAAATAGCAGAAAACCGGAACATAACATAGAAAAAGAGGGGAGGAATAAAAAATGAAAGGAACTCAACCACCTTAGTTATCCTAGCGGTCACTCTATTCTTCAGGTTGCGCTCCTCAATTAAGATGATTCGCCTCCCTTTTGTGCCAGAAAACCAATAAGTGCAGCGTCCAATCGCGTGAGCCATGCGTCCGCGTCGGTCTTCGCTGGTCATCTCTTTGGTTTCTTCTTTTTCTCTGCAGAAACTTCATCAAATCCCTCCAAATGCTACCTAAAATAAATAAAATTGCACAAAACTCAAAATAGCATCCATAGTGGCTAAAATATAATTAATTCTAAATTAAACTCAATAATTTAGATGCAAATTCACTAGGAAAAGATAGACAAGATGCTCACGCATCATGAAGTAAGCTATGGTCATCTTGTAAATCTCAGTTAGGTGGATTCAAATAGTTATAGTGGTTTTCGAATATAATTATAAATAAACAGAAAATAAAGATAGAAATATTTATGTAATTCAATGGTAGGAATTTCAGATAAGTGCGTAGAGGTGCTTGTTCCTGTTGAATCTCTGCTTTCCTATTGCTTTCATCCAATTCTTTATACTCCTTTCCATGGCAAGCTGTATGTATGGCATCACCGTTGTCAATGGCTACATCTCATCCTCTCAGTAAAAATGGTCCAAATGCTCTTGTCACAACACGGCTAATCATCTGTCGGTTCTCGATCATATCGGAATAGAATCCATTGATTCTTTTGCGTCTATCACCACGCCCAACAATCGCGAGTTTGAAGCTTGTCATAGTCATTCAATCCTTGAATCCTACTCAGAATACCACAAACAAGGTTTAGACTTTCCAAATTCTTAAGAGTGACCGCCAATAATTCTAGATTATACCACAAAGATTCTGATTAAGGAATCCAAGAGATACTCATTCAATCGAAAGTAGAACGGAGGTGGTTGTCAGGCACGCGTTCATAGGGATGGATGATGATGAGTGTCACGGATCATCAAATCCATCAGGTTGAAGTACGAATGATATCTTAGAATAAGAATAAGCATGAATTGAATAGAAAATACTAGTACTTTTCATTAAAACTCGAGGTACAGCAGAGCTTCACACCCTTAATCTATGGTGTGTAGAAACTCAACCGTTGAAAATACATAAGTGATAGTGGTCCAGGCATGGCCGAATGGCCAGCCCTCCTGAAGGTCTAAAATCGAATGGTAAAAGACTAGACAATCCAAGACTGGACAGTCAAAAGACACCTAGTACAATAGTAAAAAGTTCTATTTATACTAAAACTAGCTACTAGGGTTACAGAGATAAGTGATTGATGTAGAAATCCACTTCTAGGGCCCACTTGGTGTGTGCTTGGGCTAAGCTTGAGCTTTACACGTGCAGAGGCTTCTCTTGGAGTTAAACCCAAGTTGTAACGTGTTTTTGGCGTTTAACTCTGGTTTGTGACGTGTTTCTGGCGTTTTACTTCAGAATGCAGCATGAAACTGGCGTTGAACGCCAGTTTGCGTCGTCTAATCTCGAACAAAGTATGGACTATTATATATTGCTGGAAAGCTCTGGATGTCTTCTTTCCATCGCCATTGAGAGCGTGCCATTTGGAGTTATGTAGCTCCAGAAAATCTATTTCGAGTGCAGGGGAAGTCAGAATCTAACAGCATCAACAGTCCTTTGTCAGCCTCCTTATCAGAGTTTTGCTCAGGTCCCTCAATTTCAGTCAGAAAATATCTGAAATCACATAAAAACACACAAACTCATAGTAAAGTCCAGAAATGTGAATTTAGCATAAAACTAATAAAAACATCCCTAAAAGTAGCTAGATCCTACTAAAAACTACATAAAAACAATGCCAAAAAGCGTATAAATTATCCGCTCATCAGTGACGCAAGCTGGACGGTGGTGTAGCGCAGCGCAGGACGGCTCTCCTTCCTCCTTTTCCCCCTCGGTTCCCTTTCTCCTTTCCTTTTCTTTCCTTTGTTTTTTCTACCGCTGTTGCTGTGTTAGTGTGTATATCGGGAAAAGGGGATGGCGGTGGGTGAGTGGCGGTGAAGCGGTGGAGATTAGGGTTGTATATGAAATTAAAAATTTTGGGTAGTTTAATAATTTTAATAAAATTAGAGTAATTGAGTAATTGGAAACTAATTTTAATCTAATACTAATATTTATAAAAATACTATTTAATTATCAACTTATAAATTTATTTTTAAATAAATACTCTAACTTAATAATTAGAGATAATTAAATTAATTTCCTATGAAATTATAAAATAAAGTTAAATTTTAATTATTCAAATTAAAGCATATATAATCGTCTTTATTTTTCGATTATTAAAGCTTTTAAACTGAATAGTAAAAAAGTATCTAATTAATATAAAAAATTTTGAAAATATATTTTCGAATAAATAAAATGAATCATTAAATAACAATATTTAGTATTTGAAAATTCGAGTCTTACATGCATCTCTTTCTCTCTTTTTTTCTCTCTTATTTTTCTTTCCTCCTTAATTTAACTTAGTGAGAAATGAGAAAAAAAGAGAGATATACATTGATTTTAAAGAGAGAGATTTAAACATGTGATTATCATGTCTTTATCTTATCTTTTAAGCTTATCCTCTTCATTGTCTATTAACACATGATTAGATCATGTGATGTTTAAAGAAATGAGGAGGAAGCTTCGTACATGATGAATAAGAGAGGGGCAAGAATATTTTTTATCATATAATTAGATATTTAGTGATCTAATCATATGATTAATTTAGATTAATTTATCACATGGTGAATTAATACGTGGTGGATAATAGTTTGTAGAAAAGAACAAAAGTAAAAATTGTAGCTAAAATTTATTTTTAGAGAGTGATTATCCAAAAGTAATTTTTAGTATTTTGTATTATCTCAACTCTAAAATATTTTAGTGGAGATAAACTAGTCAAAAGTTCTTGTAGAGATTTTTTACTGGAAGAATTTAGAAATGGTAGAATAATAAAGTAATCATTAATGATTGTTATTCTGTCTTATATAAAAAATATTTTATTAGTAAACCCATATATATTATCCAAGCCCGTCTTATTAAAATAAAGTGAACTATGATGTTCAGTTTTCTCAAATTTCAATCGTAGAAAACCCAAAAAATTATATTACAAAAAATCAAATTCTTATAGATTTTTAGAAATAAGTTAGGAGAAAATGGCACACTATAACAAGAAACAAAAATTGATTACTCGCTCAAAGATTTGACCAAGAAAAAAAGATTGATTTTGATAAATCGTTTGCTTCTGTGTCTAGAATGGAAGTTATAAGATTGCTACTTGCATATGCTGAGGATTCAATTATTTCAAATGGACATAAAATATGTATTTTTAAATGGAGTTATATATAGAGAAGTTTATGTTGAACAATCCCTCGATTTTGAAAATGAAATCTTTTCAAATCATATTTTCAAACACTCTAAGGTTATTTATAAATTAAGATAAATTTTTAGAGTTTGGTATGAGAGACTTAGTTTCTTTTTACTTAAAAATGATTTTCAAAGGAGTACAATGAACACTACTCTATTTATAAAAAATTTTAATGACAATTTTATTTAAGTATAAATATATGTTGATAATATTATGTTTGGATCTGTTGATGAATTTTTTTGTGCAGAATTTGGTAGCTTAATGACAAGTAAATTTGATATGAGTCTTATGGGTGAACTCACCTCTTTTTCGGACTTCAAATAAAACAAATGAAGGATGAAATCTTTGTCATAAAAAAAAATATGCCAAAGAGTTAGTAAACAAGTTTAGAATAGAGCATTCTAAGCCAATGAGAACTCCTATATATCCTTCTGTTACAAAATTTGAAAAAGATGAAAATACAAAAAATGTTGATGAGATAAAGTACGTACCGAAAAATGATAGGATCACTAATGTATTTGACTGCCTCAAAACTTGATATAATATTTAGTGCAGGACTATATTTAAGATTTTAATATCAACCTAAAGAGTCTTATTTAAGTGTTGTGAAGATAATCATTCGTTACGTTCTTGAAACTATAAATTATGGGTTATGGTATCCTAAATCTAAATTTTTTAATTTACTTGGATATATAGATACTAATTTTGCAAGTAATAGAGTTGATAAAAGAAGCACTAGAGTGGTATTTGCTGCATCATTAAAAATGCATTAAATGTGTAGATTAGCAAGAAACAAGGAACATTAACACTGTCTATTACTGACGTTGAGTATATTGTTGCTTCTCTTAGTTGCTCTCAACTTCTTTGATTAAAAACTTAGCTGACTATAAGTTAAATGCTTCTAGTATTTTTTTAATATGTGACAATATGAGTATCATTAATATTTTTAAAAATTTAATTTTGTACTTTAAAATAAAACACATTAAAATTAAATATCATTTTATTAGAGAATATGTTCACAATGAAAATATTGACATTTAATTTGTTAAATCTGAAAATTAACTAGCTGATATTTTTAGGAAACTTTTAGTTGAAGAGAGGTTTTGTAAACTTAAAACTACTTTAAAGTTATTAGCTTCTCTGATTTAAATTAAATTTCTGGTCTAACACAATATTTAAATTTTCTCTTATAGATAGATGAGATTTATTATTATTATTTTTTTTTTGCAAATGATGGTTCTGGCATACCATACTAAGATGAAATATTGGGCTTATGGTCTAGATCGTTTTTACTGTGACTTGTTGATCATTAAGTTTACGAATTTTCTTTGGTTTTATGTTTTTTTAGCATATTTTTTCTAATTTAATTATTTTCACCCAGGTTCTCTTGTTACTACCCATGTTATTATTAGTTCTTTTAATTTATTGTGATATACTTGATTTTTTTTTAGTTTTATGTTTCACAAGATAAAATAAGTTTTGTCAACAACGGATGGACTTTGCTAATTCTCATATGCACCAACACTGATCTCATTGTTATTAATAATATTTCATTGTTCTTGTTATTTTTGTAAAATATCAAAAAACAAAATGAGAAATGAGCAATAAGGAAGAGATGATTTGGAGGTGCTGTCGCTTTTTAAATTAAAAAATTGGCCATCACTATCTAGTTGGCATTCGTCTAAAATTTGAAAGATAGGAAAGGAGATAATCCAGATATATTTTATTCTTCTTCTTGAAAACTTCATCCTTTCTCAACTCATGCTCACTATCACACATCCATCTATGTGGCTTAAAAGTCACTACCTATTATTTTAATGCATCTGCTGTTTTATCTCTTCAAGCAATATTCTAAAGGTCTTAAAATTTTCGGAGATAAGTAAGATGAGAAAGCCAGCGTATGTCTTGACGTGTGATAGTAGTATTGCTTCTAATTCGTATTATCTTTGATACTAATATATTTCTATTTTTTATTGTCTCTAATCTATGTTTGCAGGTGCTTAACTTTCTCCTTTAATCATAAAAGGAGAGAAAATTGGTATAAAGAGACTTAGTTATTTTGTGGTATTATTTTAGAAGTACTGAAATTATTTTGAGACTTTTTATTAATATTAATGTTTATTTGGGATGATTTTATTTGAGTGTCATTGGCTACACCTTCTTACTAATTGTTACTCTTGCTCATAATGCTATATAGTTATTATTGTTTGTTGTTTGCTTGTATTTCTACTGCACTCTGATTTTCAGCTGAAAAGCATTATAGCACATTAGCACATATTTAGAAGGAACTTTAATCTCTGGATTCAGGGTGAGAACTTTCTGCGAGTGAAAGGAAAATTATCCCATTCTTATCACCTTTTTTTTAAAGGCTCTATTTTAAAATGTTTGTTACTAAGGAAGAGATGGTTTGAGTTTGAAAAAAAAAATTATACAAATATTTGGTTGATTGATTAAGAATTAATTTTAATTTATGGTGTGATTATTTGTGTTATAAAATTTTAGAATTGGCATTAATATGTATGGTTATTTGATTTGATTTGAAAAGAATCAATCATTAAAAGCAAGATATAAAAGAGATTGTTGCTACCAAATAGAAAAGGAAAGAAGCATGACAATTATGAGAGTTAATAGATAGCAACAACTAATGTGAATAATATAACACTACTCGGATTATGTTTGAACATAATCGCTATTAAGAGCAAAATTTGAAAAAAATATAGAAAGATGTGCTGCTGCTTAAAGGAAGAAAAATATCATGTCTTTAATGGGAAATGATTTGTTACTATTGACTTTGTTTCTTATAGAAATAAGTTTTTTTAATATTTTTTATTTTATGAATATATCTTATATCCCATGGAATTTATAAATCAAATCGGATTCAAAAATTAAAATGTCAATATTGGATTTAATTTAATAATCCGATAAATTTAGTATAGATCGGATCAAGATTTTAGTCATATCCGATTTGATTCGATCCATGAATATCCTTACATTCCGCATTTTTAATCGAGAGATCTTGCTACTTGTGGACATGACCAAGGCCCAAAAGTACTTGAAAACCCCTTGACTTTACTCAAACTTTCTTAGAGAATGGGCGAGACATGCAAAGCAAAGCATGCCATGATCACTCAGGCTGTCATTTTGTGTGACAAATGCCAAGGCGGTCATCAAAAAGCAGGTCAAGCTATTGGCTCCTAACCTTGGCCTTTCCAAGGTAGGTGCTTCCGATCAAGCTGCGGATGGAAATATTATTAACATCCTTGACAAGTAGGTTCTTATAATTTTTCTTTGAACTTTTAATTTATTTTGAACTTATAGGTGATTTGGTGTTTCTTATGTGGTTGGCACTTTGCTCTACTCGGCTTACTATTTATTTATCCGGAAAAGTTTAGGGACCAGCAACTTCATTAAATTTTGATCAGCATATAACCAACAAAAAAAAGTGAGCTGTTAGATGAAATCTCACTCCAATCTGATGGCTATTTGATGACTATAAATCACAAACATTGCTGACCCGTTAGCGCTCCTCTAGATAACTTATCTCACAAAGTATTATATCCAAAAACTACAAGATAAAAAATACGCCTAAAAATAGATAAATCAATGAGCAAGAAAACGGCCTAACGAAGACAACAATATCATAAAAATTATAAAATACCATGCAGGAAATTAAATAGCCCAGCGCCACCAAAATCCAGTGAAATAAGTTACCTAAGGCCTAAGGATGATCAATTCATAGGTTTTTTAGAATTTTAAATTATGTTTAAATATTTTTCTAATTTGATTCGTTTTTCGAATCAACTTTAGCAAAAATAAAATAACCACTTAGGTAATGAAAAACTTATTGTAAATTGAAAAAAAAAAAAATAAAAGGGAGCCTATAAAACCTTTCTACACTATATTTTTCCTATTGCTCGAGCTAAGGAAATAATGCTCATTTAAAATAAAAAGAAAATATAAAAACTAAAAGTTTAAAGTTACTAAACTATCAAAGGTAAAATCTTCTGATGTTGGTTGCATTCCATGAACTCGGCAACTCACTTCCATCATGTCCTTCTAATTTGTACACTCTTTTCTTGAAAATTATCTTTACTCTAAATGTTGCTTCCTAGTTTAGAGCAAGCTTCCCTTTTTCCTGGTGTTAGCAAGTCTATGTTGAGTTGTCACAAAACTAAGTCATCTTCGCTGCTTTAAGACTAATTTTATCAAATAGACTGTTACGGATCCAGCCCACAGATTTTATGTTTGAAATGGCCTATCACTCTTTTAGAAGGCCTGAAACTGGCCCACTAGAGCTCCTAACCAACATTCAAAGGACTCCTTTATCTTAGCCAAATAAGATAAGATAAGATACTCACCATCACCTATATAAAGGGGAGCTCTAGGCTCCCTTAGGTACGACCTTCACTCTACACATCCTATACCTCTCAGATCCATTCTGACTTGAGCGTCGGAGTGTCTTTGCAGGTACCACCCCATCGCTTCGGTCGAACAATCCGGCAGCCGCTTCGACCCGAAGGTTCCTGATCCATCTCACAACCCGTACCGGAGGCATCCAGTACATTGGCGCCGTCTGTGGGGACCTACGACGTTGTGACAGAATGGCAAACGTCTTCGAAGAACAATCCCCAAGCCACCACAATAACTCCCAAACGAGGAACCCAACTCCCGAACACCGAGAAGCTACACCCCACACCCATGGAAGGATAGCGAGTGCTATTCACTAGACTACTCCTCCGAAAAACAAAGAAAACGGCCCCAAAACACAAGCTTTCGAAAACCTGGGTGAAAAGGTAGCTCAGATAATCCAAGATCTCTACCTCTGAGTGCAGGAACTCGAGGGCCGAGTCGCAACCAAGGAAAAGCACCACACCGAAAACGGAAGCCATGCTACCTCTAGGCACGGCAGGTCGCCCAAGCGGTGATGCGGTAAGAGGTACGATCGCAGTGTCACCCGGGACCAAGGACACCAACGCAACGCGAATGACGGAAGGCACGATAGCTCACCTAAACGGTGACACGGCAAGAGGTATGATCACAGCATCTCTTGCAACCCGGGTCACCGACATGACACGAACAACGACCGACGACACTGAGAGGCCATATGCACAAGAAGTGACCACGTGATAATGGGAGCTACTCCCTTTACTGAAAGAATCCTGAGAGAAAAACTCCTTAAGGGATTCGACAAGCCCACGGATATGAAGTACGACGGAACCAAAGATCCCCAGGAACACCTAACGACCTTTGAAACTAGGATGAACCTGAAAGGAGCCGCCAATGCGGTCCGATGCAGAGCCTTTCCGGTAACCCTAGCCGGACCTGCAATAAAATGGTTCAACGCCCTCCCAAATGGGTCCATAACCAGCTTCCACGATATCTCGAAGAAATTTATGGCCCAGTTCACCACTAGAATCATCAAAACCAAACACCCCATTAACTTGTTAGGAGTTATCCAAAGACAGGACGAATCCATGAGGAAATACCTGGACAGATTCAACGATGAATGCCTACTGGTCGACGGACTCACGGACTCAGTCACAACCCTCTGTCTGACCAATGGGCTCATGAATGAGGATTTCCGAAAGCATCTCACCACCCAGCCAGTTTAGACCATGCACGAGATTCAGAGTGTCGCTAAGGAATACATAAACGATGAGGAGGTGAGCCAAGTCGTAACTACCAACAAACGGCAGAACGGCAGTACGACACCTCGCCAAAATCCCCCACCAAGAGAAAACCTACTACCCCATCTGAAACTCAATACTAAAGAACGAAATAAACAAAATAAGGAAGACATGGCAATAGAATACCAACCTGATAAAGTCATGAATGAGTAAAAAATAGGAGCAGAGCAGGGAAACACCGCAAGCACAGAGCCAAAATGCATAGAAGAACAAAAGCAGGAAAAGTGGAGAGGATATGAAACTAGGAAGACTGAATAAATGAAACAGACAAGGGAAGAAAAGGCAAAAAACCAAAACAATTGTGAAGAATGAATAACCAAAGATGCCCTCTGTAACCAACAAGCATAGAGGGGCAAAAGCGGGAAGGCAGTCCAAACGCCCTCTCGCAATAAAAGCTCTCTCTAAAACCATAACTGACAGCATGCATTGGGAAACGAAACAAGTGCAGGAAGATGAAAATTTCACACTAACTGCAACACGGACTACGAGGCTAATGAACTCTACTAACTGGCCCATTCTAAGACCCGGCTCGCTGCCCCTCCGCAATAGACAGGCCCGTCGAACTAATCCCCGAGAACTTTACCTCCCGCTCTGACAAACTAAGGAAGGCCATGAACGGCCAAAACCGTATCCTCCAGTGACAAAGACCAACTTGTTCGCTCTCCCGCTGTGGGGGCAACTGTTACGGATCTGGCACATGGATTCCACTCCCGAAATGGCCTCCGAACCCGGCTACCCGAGACCGAACCACATCACTCTTCTAGAAGGCTCGAAACGGCCCACTAAAATTCCTAACCAACATTCAAAGGACTCCCTTATCTTAGCCAAATAAGATAAGATAAGATACTCACCATCACCTATATAAAGGGGAGCCCTAGGCCCCCTCAGGTACGACCTTCACTCTACACACCCTATACCTCTCAGATCTATTCTGATTTGAGCGTTGGAGTGTCTTTACAGGTACTACCCCCATCGCTCCGGTCGAACAATCCGGCAGCCGCCTCGACCAGAAGGTTCCCGATCTATCTCACAACCCGTACCAGAGGCATCCAGTACATAGACCACGGAGCAAATTTCTTCTATAAGGTCTTTTTCTATTACTTTATTAGGTCTCCTAATAAAATCTGTGAAAAGATTCATTTTTGTGGGTTGGTCTGGTCTGTTGTTCTTTCTTTGCGTCTATTTCGCTTTGGAGGTTAATCGAATGAGAATTCGGAATAGATAAAAAAAAGTTCGTGGGACTGACAAAAAGAAGAAGAGTTAATCCGAATCATCTTGACTTGGTTCTTATCTTTTTTTTTTGAAATAAAAAGCTCAACACAACAAGGTGGAGCATCAACATCTCAATAGAAAGTACTAAACAGATAAAATAAATTAATTCCTAATCATCTTTGACAAAAGCCATCAACAACCCAAAAGATCAAATATTACTCCACTCATTATAACTCTTAATCGACCTGTTAACTTCTGCAACACCTGATTCTTGATTCTTGAACATTCTGTCATTCCTTTTCAACTAAGTGCTCCAAATGATAACAATGAAACTAAACTCACCAATATTCTGTTAATTTGACTGCACGATTGACTCCCTAAACCACGTAAACTTACGATCATTCAACTCTATATCCACCAGTTTGATAATGCTGTTAACTGGTTGATAAACCCCATATTTAGGGTTTATCTTGTGCTTGATTTAGGGGATTTTATAACCTTTTACCCACATTTATTCAATAAAATAGCATGATTTTATAACTTCTCCTTTAATTGTGCTTAAGAGTGAAAACATGCTTTTTAGGTCTTAAAATAGTTAAATTTAATTTACCTTGATTCCATTAGATGCCTTGATATGTTTGTTAAGTGATTTAAGGTTTAGGAGGCAAAGATTGGATCAAGGGAATGAGGAAAGAAAGCATGAAAAGTTGGAGAACTCATGAAGAAATGAAAGAGCCGGAAAGCTGTCAAGCCGACCTCTTCGCACTTAAACGACCATAACTTGAGCTACAGAGGTCCAAATGATGCGGTTTTAGTTGGGTTGGAAAGCTAACATCCGGGGCTTCGAAACAATATAAGATTTGTTATGGTTGAACCGCGCATGGTGACGCGTACGCGCATGATACGCACACACGCCGTTGCTGCCACCTGGTTCACTTAAAGCAAAATGTGGCCAGCGAATTCTAAAGCCTTGTGGGCCCAATCCAACTCATTTCTGATGCTATTTAACCCAAGGAGTGAAGAGGGAAACACATGTTAGTTACTATTAGTCATAGTTTAGTTTTAGAAGTAGTTTCTAGAGAGAGAAGCTCTCACTTCTCTCTAGGATTAGGATTAGGATTAGGATTAGGTTTAGTTCTGAGATCTAGGTTTTAATCTTTACTTTCTTCTACTTCTACCTCTCAATTCTTTGTTGTTACATTCACCATTCTTCCATTCTTTTGTTGCAATTTCCTTTATGTTGTTCTTATGCTTTGTTGTAGATCTACTATTGTTTCTTCCATTTTCCTTCAATTAAATAAGAGTTATAGAAAACCCCTCCAAGAAGATTGAAGTTGATGTTGAGGAGGAATGTGCACAACCTCCAAGGCATATCCCATATGAAGACTTGGAAGGAGTAAAACAAGAATTGAGTTCCCTTGGTGATGGAGATCATGCATCCAATCTTCTTGGTGAAGAATCCTTTAACTTTGTAGAACCTTCTCCCAATGAATTTGAAAGTGATGTGGAGGTAGATTTCTCTCAACCTCCCATTTATGACTTGAGTGATGGAGAAGAGTTAGATGAAGTTGATGAACAAAGGATTGAGAATGAAGAAGTTTATGAAGAGGTGGAGATTGACAAGGAAGCAAACAAGGGAGTAGAGCTTGCAAGCACATTGGAGACACCTCTCCCCAAGCCACCACCATCCATTCGCTCATTCAAGTGGGTAAATTCCTTATACTTAAGCTTTGTTATTCCCCTTGAATATGGTTTGCTTGAGATGGATGGTCAACTTAGAAAAATTAGTGGCTTTAAGAGTAAAAAAGAGATGGTTAGTGGTTGGAAGCATCATTTTAGGTTCATTATGGTCACATGTCCAAAGCTTGATAGCAAAGGTTGGTGTATAACTAGAGTACATGGGTCTAGAAGGATGTTTGGTCACTTTGTTAAGAATTCATCTTGCTCACCACCCACATGGATTAATGATAATGAACATGGAGTTGGGTGTGAAGACAAAATATGGGATCCGGGAACACATGAGGATCAACATTGGGAGCCCATGGTTTGTGAAGAACTCCATCAAAGCTTGGAGATATTAATCTTGAATAATGGAGCTTATTAGAAGTCCAAGTATTGGTGGAAGTTCGAAGATGAATACAAGCACAAGCCACCTTGAGAGGAGCTCCCCATAAGTCCAACTTAAGGACAATAAACAAAAGTGCTAGGTGGGAGACACCCCACCATGGTAACTTCGTTTCATTTTATCTTTTTGTACATATTGGTAGAATTAGTTTAAATTCTTGTTTTGATTATTTTAATGAGTTTAATTGGTAGTTTAGTATGTTAAATAAGGTTTTATGGTATTTTGGTAGCTATTTGGAGGTTTGGAATGCTTGGATTGGTGCAAAAATATAGCAAATTTTTTTGAAAAACAGAGCACCATCCACGTGTACGCGCACTTCACGCGTACGCGTGCATCAAGCGTTTTCAACCATCCACGCGAGCGCGCCATGCGTGCGTACGCGTGGATTAAGAAGTTCCACATTCCATACATTTTTCAGAGAGTTATGCCTACGCCATGCCAACGTTGTGCCTTTGGCACAACCCCACTCGCGCGCACGCGCACATGACGCGTACGCACAACTCTCGAAATAAGCCATC
>NC_029776.3:45945106-45946782 GCF_000817695.3 Arachis duranensis | reverse complement strand
ATTAGCTCACTTACCCAAATAGCCTACCTTTTACTCTCCATTGTAACCAATTTTGAGCCTACGCTTAACCCACTTATTCTCAATTTTAGCACATTACAAGCCTTAAAGCGAAAAACAATAAATGTCCTTTATTTGGATCTTTGATTAGCTTAGGCTAGTGTGTGTGAGCATCATTCAAGAGTGGGAAAACTTGGGACATTGGTTGGGAAAAAGGGGTGTATTTTGTATTGTTATTGAAAAATATTCGAAATTGGGTACATACTCATATATGGATCAAATGTAAAACCTTATGCATTGATGCTGTTGTATATAGAAAGAAAAAAAAAGAAGAGAAAAACAAAAAAAAAGAAAAGAAAAAAATATAAAAAGAAAAAACAAAGAAAAAAAAGAAAGAAATAAAAGGGGACAAAATGCCCCAAGTAAAGTCCAATAAAGACCAATGCATAAGTGTTGTGAAATGAAAATGGATACATGAGTATGTGAAAAAAGTGAAAAAAGGGGTAGTTAGGTTAACTTTGAAATTGTATAGGATGTCATAGGTTAGGTGGGAAGTTTAAGCTTATCAAAGATTCAAATTTCAAGCTCACTTAACCATATATGCATCCTACCTTGACCTTAACCCCATTACAACCTAAAGAAAAGACCTCATGATAGATGTATGCATGCATGAAATAAATGTTGATTGTTAGAAGAAAAACAAATCTTAGAAAGCATGAAATAGAGGAGAATTGAGAGAAATTAACCCTAAACACTTGAGCGAATAGAACGCAAACACATCCGGTGAGGGTTTGATGCTCAAACACATGTTTCCATCTATAAGTATCACTTTTCATGCAAGTTTGTAAAATATTTAATAACTCAAATCAATTGTGGATTAGACTTGCTAATCTTTAGCCCTCGTGCATATATGCTTCTTGGGAATTGATTTATTTTGGCAAGCAATCGCATTCATTTAGATAGTTGCATATAAGTAGATTGCATTTAGTTAGTTTTCATTGAATAAATGTTGATCCCTTTGCTTTCTCTTGGTTTAAGCATGAGGACATGCTTGGTTTAAGTGTGGGGAGGTTGATAAACCCCATATTTAGGGTTTATCTTGTGCTTGATTTAGGGGATTTTATAAGCTTTTACACACATTTATTCAATGAAATAGCATGGTTTTATAACTTCTCCTTTAATTGTGCTTAAGAGTGAAAACATGCTTTTTAGGTCTTAAAATAGTTAAATTTAATTCACCTTGATTCCATTAGATGCCTTGATATGTTTGTTAAGTGATTTAAGGTTTAGGAGGCAAAGATTGGATCAAGGGAATGAGGAAAGAAAGCATGAAAAGTTGGAGAACTCATGAAGAAATGAAAGAACCGGAAAGCTGTCAAGCCGACCTCTTCGCACTTAAACGACCATAACTTGAGCTACAGAGGTCCAAATGATGCGGTTCCAGTTGGGTTAGAAAGCTAACATCCGGGGTTTTGAAACGATATAAGATTTGCTATGGTTGAACCGCGCATGGTGACACGTACGCGCATAGTACGCGCACGCGCCGTTGCTGCCACCTAGTTCACTTAAAGCAAAACGTGGCCAGCGATTTCTAAAGCCTTGTGGGCCCAATCCAACTCATTTCTGATGCTATTTAACCCAAGGAGTGAAGAGGGAAACACATGTTAGTTACCATTAGT
>NC_029776.3:45943014-45944434 GCF_000817695.3 Arachis duranensis | reverse complement strand
CTTGAATGCTTTCATGCTTCTTTAATGCTTGTTTTACCTTACAAGTTTACTTAAAGCATCCCAAGCACACTAGGATAAGTGAAGTGCATGCTTCTTTTGTGACATAGCTCTTTATACTAATGTGTGTTCTAAACCGCGCAATTTAGAATTCACACACCTATTTGTCATTAATGTTACACTAATTCACTCACTCAATTCTAGTGATTTACCTCACTCCAACATTGTATGCTTCCTTGCTTTTGTATTGTCTCATCTTATGATGTTATACTTTTGTCTTTCATGACGAATGCACCACAAGCAATAATGGAAGCAAGACTAAGAACACGTAGCAATCCGGAGAGTCGTCGTACCCCCTTGCTCATCTTTGAATGCACCGAGGACGGTGCAAACTTTTAAGTGTGGGGAGGTCGTCCGACCTGTCGGCGATTTTGGGTGACAAATTTCTAATCCCAACACTTTTGCATTTCATTCTAGTTTCTTTTAGGATTTTTGTTGCATTTTTTTGCATATATATACACAATAAGCTTAGTCAAAATAATGAAATTTTTCAAGAATTTCTATCTATAGGGCACCTTAATTGATTTGAAAACTTTTCATAAAACTTGCTTGAATTATATATGTTATGGATCATGTTTTGAGCTAAGAACACAAGCAAGTGAGATTTGAGCCTAATGGTGTGGTTACATCTTATAACCACTTATTTTTTCCTTCTTGTGTGCATTATTCTCTATCTATGATTGTAATCTTTGAATTGTTTGATTCTTTATGTCCATTATTTTGTGTATTCATGCATTTATATGATTGAGGCCATCATTTCATTAACTCACTTACCCAAAAAGCCTTACCTTTTTATATTCCTTTGTTAGCCAATTTGAGCCTACGCTTAACCCACTTGTTCTTATTTTAGCACATTACAAGCCTTAAAGCGGAAAACAATAAATGTCCTTATTTGGATCTTTGATTAGCTTAGGCTAGTGTGTGTGAGCATCATTCAAGAGTGGGAAAACTTGGGACATTGGTTGGGAAAAAGGGGTGTATTTTGTATTGTTATTGAAAAATATTCGAAATTGGGTACATACTCATATATGGATCAAATGTAAAACCTTATGCATTGATGCTGTTGTATATAGAAAGAAAAAAAAAGAAGAGAAAAACAAAAAAAAAGAAAAGAAAAAAATATAAAAAGAAAAAACAAAGAAAAAAAAGAAAGAAATAAAAGGGGACAAAATGCCCCAAGTAAAGTCCAATAAAGACCAATGCATAAGTGTTGTGAAATGAAAAGGGATACATGAGTATGTGAAAAAAGTGAAAAAGGGGTAGTTAGGTTAGCTTTGAAATTGTATAGGATGTCATAGGTTAGGTGGGAAGTTTAAGCTTATCAAAGATTCAAATTTCAAGCTCACTTAACCATATATGCATC
>NC_029776.3:45940987-45942715 GCF_000817695.3 Arachis duranensis | reverse complement strand
TAAATCTAATTCTCCTTGATTCCATTAGTTGCCTTGATATGTTTGTTAAGTGGTTTAAGGTTTAGGAGGCAAAGATTGGATCAAGGGAATGAAGAAAAAGCATGTAAAGTTGGAGAACTCATGAAGAAATGAAAGAACCGGAAAGCTGTCAAGCTGACCTCTTCGCACTTAAACGACCATAACTTGAGCTACAGAGGTCCAAATGATGCGGTTCCAGTTGGGTTGGAAAGCTAACATCCGGGGTTTTGAAACGATATAAGATTTGCTATGGTTGAACCGCGCATGGTGACACGTACGCGCATAGTACGCGCACGCGCCGTTGCTGCCACCTAGTTCACTTAAAGCAAAACGTGGCCAGCGATTTCTAAAGCCTTGTGGGCCCAATCCAACTCATTTCTGATGCTATTTAACCCAAGGAGTGAAGAGGGAAACACATGTTAGTTACCATTAGTTTAGTTTAGTAGTTAGAATTAGTTTCTAGAGAGAGAAGCTCTCACTTCTCTCTAGAATTAGGATTAGGATTAGGATTAGTTCTTAGATCCTAGGATTAGGATTATGATTAGGTTTAGTTCTTAGATCTAGGATTTCATTCATTCTTTCTTCTACTTCTACCTTTCAATTCCTTGTTGTTACATTCATCTTCCTCTATTCTTTTGTTGTAATTTCCTTTATATTGTTCTTGCATTTTGTTGTAGATCTACTTTTGTTCCTTCCATTTTCTTTCAATTCAATAAGAGGTAATTCATAATAATTGTTCTTCTTTGCTTTTCTATTGTGGATCTCTTGCCTTTGTAGTTAGATCTCTCTTTAATTCTTGCAATTTATGTTGTTTACTTTTATTGCCTTTTATGTGTTTGTTGAAATGCCTCTTCTAGATATAGTATAGATTTTGTTCCTTTTGACCTAGGTAGAGTAATTAGTAACTCTTGAGTTATCTAATTCCTTTTGTTGATTGATAATTGGGGAGATTGCTAATTGGTTTGGAGTGCACTAAAGCTAGTCTTTCCTTGGGAGTTGGCTAGGACTTGTGGCTCAAGTCAATTCATCCACTTGACTTTCCTTTATTTAGTAACGGTTAACTAAGTGGTAGCAATGAACAATTCTCATCACAATTGAGAAGGATAACTAGGATAGAACTTCTAATTTTCATACCTTTCACAATTGAGAAGGATAACTAGGATAGGACTTCTAATTTTCATACCTTGCCAAGAGCCTTTTATAGTTGTTAGTTTATTTTCATTGCCATTTACTTTTCATGATTTTTATCCAAAAACTCCAAAATAACTCCCAACCAATAACAAGACACTTTATTGTAATTCCTAGGGAGAACGACCCGAGGTTTGAATACTTCGGTTTATAAATTTAGGGGTTTGTTTTAGTGACAAACAACTTTTTGTATGAAAAGATTATTGCTTGGTTTAGAAACTATACTTGCAACGAGAATTCATTTGTGAAATTCTAAACCATCAAAAATCCAATCATCAAAATGGCGCTGTTGCCGGGGAATTGCAATGGTGTTATGTTATTAGTTATTGTACATATGTGAATAGTGTGAATATCTTGCTTTTTTGCTTTATTTGCTAGTTGTAGAATTTTGTTTCTTTTGTTTTCTATTAGCTTTTGTTTTCATTTTATCTTTTCACCATGAATTCTCATTTTGACTATGAGTGTGATTACAACTATGTTGTAGGAAGTGGAGATTACAATGAAGATGTGTATCAAGGATGG
>NC_029776.3:45939213-45940902 GCF_000817695.3 Arachis duranensis | reverse complement strand
AGAAGTTCCACATTCCATACATTTTTCAGAGAGTTATGCCTATGTCGCGCCAACGTTGTGCCTTTGGCACAACCCCACTCGCGCGCACGCGCACATGACGCGTACGCGCCACTCTCAGAATAAGCCATCGACGCGGACGCACTCTGTACGCGTACGCGTCCATTACACCACCATCCGCGCTCGCGCGCCATGCGTGCATACGCGCGGATTTCCTTCCTTCACCACATTTCGTTTCTTCTCCTCTTTCTATTTCTTTCCTTCTCCTTTCTTCTTCCCTCCTCCTACCCCTCATCCAACACTTCCAAACACCATGGACAACCATTTATTTTAGTTAGTTAATTAGTGAGTCGGTTAGTTGATTAGTTAGTTTTAGTTTAGTTTTTATTTTATTTTCTCTCTTTTCATCATAAGTGTTGGATTATTGACTTTGTTTACTATACATTGCTACCCCTTATTGCCTAAATGCTAATTTGGAATTAATGTTCTTAGATAATCTTTGTTGGATTCTATGATTGAGGTTATATTTTGCTACTTAGTTTTGAGTTCTTCATGCTTACCTTTTAAGAATACCAAGTGATGAGAATTGCCTTCGAGCTTGTGACTCTTTTGAATTGCATAAATTTCAAGCTCACTTAACCATATATGCATCCTACCTTGACCTTAACCCCATTACAACCTAAAGAAAAGACCTCATGATAGATCTATGCATGCATGAAATAAATGTTGATTGTTAGAAGAAAAACAAATCTTAGAAAGCATGAAATAGAGGAGAATTGAGAGAAATTAACCCTAAACACTTGAGCGAATAGAACGCAAACACATCCGGTGAGGGTTTGATGCTCAAACACATGTTTCCATCTATAAGTATCACTTTTCATGCAAGTTTGTAAAAATATTTAATAACTCAAATCAATTGTGGATTAGACTTGCTAATCCTTAGCCCTCGTGCATATATGCTTCTTGGGAATTGATTTATTTTGGCCAAGCAATCGCATTCATTTAGATAGTTTCATATAGGTAGAATGCATTTAGTTAGTTTTCATTGAATAAATGTTGATCCCTTTGCTTTCTCTTGGTTTAAGCATGAGGACATGCTTGGTTTAAGTGTGGGGAGGTTGATAAACCCCATATTTAGGGTTTATCTTGTGCTTGATTTAGGGGATTTTATAAGCTTTTACACACATTTATTCAATGAAATAGCATGGTTTTATAACTTCTCCTTTAATTGTGCTTAAGAGTGAAAACATGCTTTTTAGGTCTTAAAATAGTTAAATTTAATTCACCTTGATTCCATTAGATGCCTTGATATGTTTGTTAAGTGATTTAAGGTTTAGGAGGCAAAGATTGGATCAAGGGAATGAGGAAAGAAAGCATGAAAAGTTGGAGAACTCATGAAGAAATGAAAGAAACCGGAAAGCTGTCAAGCCGACCTCTTCGCACTTAATTGACCATAACTTGAGCTACAGAGGTCCAAATGATGCGGTTCCAGTTGGGTTGGAAAGCTAACATCCGGGGTTTTGAAACGATATAAGATTTGCTATGGTTGAACCGCGCATGGTGACACGTACGCGCATAGTACGCGCACGCGCCGTTGCTGCCACCTAGTTCACTTAAAGCAAAACGTGGCCAGCGATTTCTAAAGCCTTGTGGGCCCAATCCAACTCATTTCTGATGCTATTTAAGCCAAGG
>NC_029776.3:45927340-45933082 GCF_000817695.3 Arachis duranensis | reverse complement strand
CTTTTATAGTTGTTAGTTTATTTTCATTGCCATTTACTTTTCATGCTTCTTATCCAAAAACCCCAAAATAACTCACAACCAATAACAAGACACTTTATTGTAATTCCTAGGGAGAACGACCCGAGGTTTGAATACTTCGGTTTATAAATTTAGGGGTTTGTTTTAGTGACAAATAACTTTTTGTATGAAAAGATTATTGCTTGGTTTAGGAACTATACTTGCAACGAGAATTCATTTGTGGAATTCTAAACCATCAAAAATCCAATCATCACTGGTGCAGAAGTTATAACCACAAACTAACCGGCAAGTGGACCGGGTCGTACCAAGTAGTACCTCAGGTGAATGAGGGTCGATCCCATGAGGTTTGATGGATCAAGCAACAATGATTAAGTGATTAGCTTAGTTAGACAAACAGAAAATGGTGTTTGAAAGTTCAAAAATATTAACAGTAATTCAGAGAATAAAAAAAGCAAGTAGTAAACAAGTTGTAAATAATATAGGGAGAAAACAGTTAAGGCTTCAGAGTTATCTATTTTCTGAATTGACTTTTCTTACTAACTATTTTAATCATGCAAGATTTAATTCATGGCAAACTATATGTGACTAAACCCTAATTCTTTAGACCTTTTTAGTCTCCTCTAAAATTCATCAACTGCCAATTCCTTGGTCACTTAATTCCAATTAGAGGGTGAAGTTTAATTCTAGTTTATATGCCACAAAAATCCTAATTAAAATATAACAGGATTATATGTCACGTATCCCGTTAAGTCCAGATAATTAGAAATTTAGGAGAATATGTTTTCATGCTGTTGTTCAAGTAAATAGCTTTTCCAAGTTATACAAGAACTCAATTAGAAAAAGGGTCATACTTCCGTTCCACCCAAATTCATAAAATAAAGAACGAAAACAATTCTTGAAATATAAATCAGTACATAAATTAAAATAGAAAAATAATAGTATCAATCCATACAATAGACAGAGCTCCTAACCTTAACAGTGGAGGTTTAGTTGCTCATGATTCAGAGAGAAAACTAGGATTCAGGTGAATTGTAAATTACAGAGTGAGGTCCAAAAAAATCCCTAGAAAAGAAGTTTCTTTTCTCTTTTATATCTAATCCTAATTAATGTAAAAATATATTTTCTAAAACTAAAATAATATCTTTTTCTATTTAAAAATAATATATAAATTTAATCAAAATTAATTGGTTGTTTGTGCAATCACGCTAACGTATATTGGGACCACGCTGATATTGAGGATCCACGCTGAACTTGGTAAAAGTCAAGTTCAGCGTGGAGGAGGTAGTGTGATATTTATCGCTCCCCTTTGAGTCCACGTTGAACTTGGCTTTTTCCAAGTTCAGCGTGCAGTGTTGCGCATGGTTTCCTGGGAGCTTTCAAGGCAGGGGCCAAGTTCAACGTGGAGGAGGCATAGGTTGCTGGAAGAGAAATGTATACTATTATATATAGTTGAAAAGCCCTGGAAGTTAGCTTTCTAACGCCGCTAAAATTACGTTAATTGAACCTCGGTAGCTCAAGTTATTTCTGTTTGAGTGCAGGGAGGTCATGATTGATAGCATCATTCGCTTTCCTCCTTTTCTGCTACAAAACTCCGTCAAATCCATTCGAATGCTACCTGAAATAAATAGAATTGTGCACAACTCAAAGTAGCATCTATAGTGGCCAAAAGATATTTAAATTTTGATCAAACTTAGCAATTCAAGTGCAAATTCATAAGGAAAAGATAGATAAGATGCTCACACATCATTAACACACTAGCACCTTTTCTTTCTTCCAACTGCACAACCTCATTGAAGACATCCATGTAGCAAAGAGGAACCTGACATATTTCCGATAAAAACTCAACTCTTCCCACATAGCAAGCTTCTTTTCCCTTGTATGCGCACCATACACCAAGCAAACAGTACAAATAAAAATTATTGTTTGTCAATTCCCCTTCTATACACAACCATCTCTCTCTTTTGTAACAATTACTCAACCTAAACATCATAACATCCTACATTATTAATAAACCTCTGGAAGCACCTTTCGATCACTCAAATTTCAAACTCACCGCATCATTACCCCAAAATTGCACTACATTAAACTTAGAAATCACCTCCTTCTTAGTCTCTATCAATCATAATATATTCACATTATTATTACTCTTAAATTTTTTACCATTTTTCACTTTCCAGCATCCCCTAAACCCCTCATATTCCACAAACTAAAATCATTTAAAAACTTTATTACACACCTTATTTCGATTTTTAGGGCGGCACCTTCTTGCTTTCTCTTTCTGTTTGCTTGCCTTCTTTTTTGTGCCAATACTTCATTCTGAGCTTGGATCCCAATTCGACAGCCAGATCCCAAGCAGCCCGATTTTCAGCCATATCTTTATTCCAACTTCCTCCGTGTTCATCTTGATTAGTTTCACCGTCTGCATCCTGCTCTGAGTCCTCCGAATCTTCCAAGTTCCTTATAGCCCTTTCATCATCCAACCCAATTTCCTGCACCACTGTATTTTCATCCTCTAAATCTGAATCTTGCACTGTGGTGGACGAAATTGTGATCACATCAATGTAGTATTCTTTGTTGTTGTATGGAATCATTATAATGGCTCTTTGCTATGTGTGGACACAACTCCGTTCAACTAACCAGCAAGTGTACTGGGTCATCCAAGTAATACCTTACGTGAGTAAGGGTCGATCCCACAGAGATTGTTGGTATGAAGCAAGCTATGGTCATCTTGTAAATCTCAGTCAGGCGGATAGTAATTGATTATGGATTTTCGAAAATTAATAGTAAATAATAAACATAAAATAAAGATAAAGTTACTCATGTATTTCCATGGTGGGAATTTCAGATAGGTGTGTGGAGGTGCTGTGCTCCTTTTGAATCTCTGCTTTCCTACTGCTTTCATCCAATCCTTCTTACTCCTTTCCATGGCAAGCTGTATGTAGGGCATCACCGTTGTCAATGGCTACATCCCATCCTCTCAGTGAAAATGGTCCAAATGCTCTGTCACAGCACGGCTAATCATCTGTCGGTTCTCATCAATCAGGTTGGAATAGAATCCCTCGATTCTTTTGCGTCTATCACTAACGCCCAGCCTTCAGGAGTTTGAAGCTCGTCACAGTCATTCAATCCCGGAATCCTACTCGGAATACCACAGACAAGGTTAGACTTTCCGAATTCCCATGAATGCCGCCATCAATTCTAGCTTATACCACGAAGATTCTGTTTAAGGAATCCAAGAGATATGCGCCGGCCTAAGGTAGAACGGAAGTGCTTGTCAGTCATGCGCGTTCATAGGTGAGAATGATGATGAGTGTCACGGATCATCACATTCATCAAGTTGAAGTGCAACGAATATCATAGAATAGGAATAAAGAGAATTGAATAGAAAATAATAGTAATTGCATTGAAACTTGAAGTACAGCAGAGCTCCACACCCTTAATCTATGGTGTGTAGAAACTCCACCGTTGAAAATACATAAGTGAAAGGTTCAGGCATGGCCGAATGGCTAGCCCCCATGAAGGTCTAAGGACTAGGCGTCCAGAGATGTCTAATACACTAGTAAAAAGTCCTGTTTATAATAAACTAGCTACTACGATTTACAAGAATAAGTAATTGATGCATAAATCCACTTTCGGGGCCCACTTGGTGTATGTTTGGGCTGAGCTTGATCTATCCACGAGCTGAGGCTCCTCTTGGAGTTGAACGCCAAGTTATAACGTGTTTTGGGCGTTCAACTCCGGATCATGACGTGTTTCTGGCGTTTAACTCCAAACAGCAGCATGTACTTGGCGTTCAACGCCAAGTTACGTCATCAATTCCCAAATAAAGTATGGACTATTATATATTGCTGGAAAGCTCTGGATGTCTACTTTCCAACGCCGTTAAGATTGCACCATTTGGAGTTCTGTAGCTCCATAAAATCCATTTCGAGTGTAGAGAGGTCAGATTCCAATAGCATCAGCAGTCCTTTGTCAGCCTCCTATTAGAGTTTTGCTCAAGTCCCTCAATTTCAGCCAGAAATTACCTGAAATCACAGAAAAACACACAAACACATAGTAAAGTCCAGAAATGTGAATTTAACATAAAAACTAATGAAAACATCCCTAAAAGTAGCTTGAACTTACTAAAAACTACCTAAAAACAATGCCAAAAAGCGTATAAATTATCCGCTCATCACAACACCAAACTTAAATTGTTGCTTGTCCCCAAGCAACTGAAAATCAATTAGGATAAAAAGAAGAGAATATACTATAAATCTCAAAATATCAATGAATATTAATTCTAATTAGATGAGCGGGACTTGTAGCTTTTTGCTTCTGAACAGTTTTGGCATCTCACTTTTTCCTTTGAAGTTCAGAATGATTGGCTTCTCTAGAAACTCAGAATTTCGGATAGTGTTATTGACTTTCCTAGTTAAGTATGTTGATTCTTGAATACAGCTACTTATGAGTCTTGGCTGTGGCCCTAAGCACTTTGTTTTCCAGTATTACCACCGGATACATAAATGCCACAGACACATGACTGGGTGAACCTTTTCAGATTGTGACTCAGCTTTGCTAGAGTCCCCAGTTAGAGGTGTCCAGAGCTCTTAAGCACACTCTTTTTCTTTGGATCACAACTTTAACCACTCAGTCTCAAGTTTTTCACTTGGACCTGCATGCCACAAGCACATGGTTAGGGACAACTTGAATTAGCCGCTTAGGCCTGGATTTTATTTCCTTGGGCCCTCCTATCCATTGATGCTCAAAGCCTTGGATCCTTTTTACCCTTGCCTTTTGGTTTTAAGGGCTATTGGCTTTTTCTGCTTGCTTTTTATTTTCTTTCTAATCTCTTTTTTTCGCCATTTTTTCTCTCTTTTTTTTCGCAAGCTTTTTACTTTTCACTGCTTTTTCTTGCTTCAAGAATCAATTTCATTGATTTTTCAGATCATCAATAACATTTCTCTTTGTTCATCATTCTTTCAAGAGCCAACAGTTTTAACATTCATAAACAACAAGATCAAAAATATGCACTGTTCAGGCATTCATTCAGAAAATAAAAAGTATTGTCACCACATCAATATAATTAAACTAAATTCAAGGATAAATTCGAAATTCATGTACTTCTTGTTCTTTTGAATTAAAACATTTTTTATTTAAGAGAGGTGAAGGATTCATGGAATTATTCATAGCTTTAAGATATAGTTACTACATACTAATGATCATGTAATAAAGACACAAACATAGATAACATAAAGCATAAAAATCGAAAAACAGAGAAATAAGAACAAGGAATGAGTCCACCTGAGTGAGGGTGGCACCTTCTTGAAGATCCAATGGTGCTTTTTGAGCTTCTTTATGTCTCTTTCTTGCTTCTGTTGCATGATCCCTAGTAATTTTGGTGCTCCTATCCTTAGTTGCTCCCACTAATTGTGTGGAGGACAATTTATCCCCTGAGGTATCTTAGGGATTTCTTGATTTGCAGTCAAATGTTCTACCACTAAGCTATAAACCCTTTAGATGAGTCTTTCCATCTCCCATGACTCAGAGGTGGAAGCTTTTGTCTTCCCTTTTCTCTCTTTTTTTTTGAGGTTTCTGTGGCATTAGGTGCCATCAATGGTTATGGAAAAACAAAAAGCTATGCTTTTACCACACCAAACTTAGAAAATTGCTCGCCCTCGAGCAAGAGAAGAAAGAAAAGATGAAGAATAAGAAGAAGATATGGAGGAGATGGAGGGATGTGTG
>NC_029776.3:45925038-45927228 GCF_000817695.3 Arachis duranensis | reverse complement strand
GGAAAGAGTTTTGAATTTTGAAGGTGGGTGGGGTTTATGGGGAAGAGTGGATAGATGTGAGTGGTGAATGAAAAACAGAAGGGATGACCATGAATGGAGAGAGAGGGTGAGGTAGGTGGGGATCCTGTGGGGTCCACAGATCCTGAGATGATCCTGTGGGGTCAACAGAGGTGTCAAGGATTTACATCCCTACACCAATTAGGCATGTAAAATGCCTTTGCACACCATTCTGGCATTTAAACACCGAGATGATGCACACTCTGGGCGTTCAACGCCCATGTGTAGCATGTTTCTGGCGTTGAACGCCAGTTCTATGCTTGTTACTGGCGTTCAATGCCAGCTTTTCTCAAGGCACTTTCCTGGTGTTCAAACGCCAGGAAGTTGCTTGTTTCTGGCATTCAGCGCCAGATTCATGCTCTGTTCTGGCGTTGAATGCCAGCCAGATGCTTCTTACTGGCGTTGAACGCCAGTATGTCCTCCCTCCAGGGTGTGATTTTTCTTCTGCTGTTTTTAATTCTGTTTTTAATTTTTATATTTTTTTTCGTGACTCCACATGATCATGCACCTAATAAAACATAAAATAACAATAAAATAAAATAAAAATTAGATAAATAAAAATTGGGTTGCCTCTCAACAAGCACTCTTTTAATGTCATTAGCTTAACAGTGGGCTCTCATAGAGCCACAAAGGTGATCAGGTCAATGTTGTAAAACTCCCAACACCAAACTTAGAGTTTGGATATGGGGTCTTAACACCAAACTTAGTGTTTGGTTGTGGCCTCCCAAAACCAAACTTAGAGTTTGACTGTGGGGGCTCTGTTTGACTCTGTATTGAGAGAAGCTCTTCATGCTTACTCTCCTTTGTCACAGAGGGATGGCCATGTGCCTTAAACACAAGGTAGTCTCCATTCAATTGAAGGACTAATTCACCTCTGTTAACATCTATCACAGCTCCTGCTATGGCTAGGAAAGGTCTTCCAAGGATGATGCATTCATCCTCTTCCTTCCTAGTGTCTAAGATTATGAAATCAGCAGGGATGTAAAGGCCTTCAACCTTTACTAACATGTCCTCTACTAATCCATAAGCTTGTCTTAATGACTTGTCTGCCAATTATAATGAGAACAAGGCAGGTTGTACCTCAATGATCCCCAGCTTCTCCATTACAGAGAGTGGCATAAGATTTATTCCTGACCTCAGATCACACAAAGCTTTTTCAAAGGTCATGGTGCCTATGGTACAAGGTATTAGGAATTTTCCAGGATCTTGTCTCTTTTGAGGTAAAATTTGCTGAATCCAGGTATCTAGTTCACTAATGAGCAAGGGAGGTTCACTTTCCCAAATCTCATTACCAAACAACTTGGCATTCAGCTTCATGATAGCTCCTAAATATATGGAGCAACTTGCTCTCCAGTCACATCTTCATCCTCTTCAGAGGAAGAATAGTCTTCAGAGCTCATGAATGGCGGAAGGAGATTTAATGGAATCTCTATGGTCTCTATATGAGCCTCAGATTCCTTTGGATCCTTAATAGGAAACTCCCTCTTGCTTGAGAGACGTCCCAGGAGGTCCTCCTCACTAGGATTTTCGTCCTTCTCCTCCCTTGTGCATTCGGCCATATTGGTCACATCAATGGCCTTCCACTCTCCTTTTGGATTCTCTTCTGTATTGCTTGGGAGAATACTGGGAGGAGTTTCAATAACTTTCTTACTCAGCTGGCCCACTTGTGCCTCCAGATTTCTGATGGAGGATCTTGTTTCACTCATGAAACTGAAAGTGGCTTTTGACATATCAGAGACTAAATTTGCTAAATTAGAGGAGCATTGTTCAGAATTCTCTGTCTGTTGCTGAGAAGATGATGGAAAAGGCTTGTTATTACTGAGCCTATTTCTTCCACCATTATTAAAGCCTTGTTGAGGCTTTTGTTGATCGTTCCATGAGAAATTTGGGTGATTTCTCCATGATGAGTTATAGGTGTTTCCATAAGGTTCACCCATGTAATTAACCTCTGCCATTGCAGGGTTCTCAGGATCATAAGCTTCTTCAGAAGCCGCCTCTTTAGTACTGTTGGATGCATTTTGTCATCCATTCAAACTTTGAGAAATCATGTTAACTTGCTGGGTCAACACTTTGTTCTGAGCCAATATGGCATTCAGAGCATCAATTTCAAGAACTCCCTTCCTCTGAGGCGTC
>NC_029776.3:45921713-45924869 GCF_000817695.3 Arachis duranensis | reverse complement strand
GCTATCTTTAGGTTGTGAGTCCAACCATGTTCTAGCTCTGTCTCTTACAGCAAAAGGGAAAAGCATGAGCCTGTAGACTTCAGGATATACTCCATTCGTCTTAACAGTCTCACAAATCTGCAAGAACTCAGTTAAAAACTGGTAAGGATCTTCAGATGGAAGTCCATAAAACTTACAGTTCTGTTGTATTAAAGCAACTAGTTGAGGCTTAAGCTCAAAATTATTTGCTCCAATGGCAGGAATGGAGATGCTTCTTCTATCAAATTTGGACGTTGGCTTTGTGAAGTCACCAAGCATCCTCCTTGCATTATTGTTGTTGGGTTCGGCTACCATCTCCTTCTCTTGTTCGAAAATTTCAGAAAGGTTACCTCTGGATTGTTGTAATTTAGCTTCTCTTAGTTTCCTCTTCAGAGTCCTTTTAGGTTTTGGATTAGCTTCAACAAGAGTGCCTTTTTCCTTATTCCTGCTCATATGATAGAGAAGAGAAAAAGAAAAAAAGAAAGAGGAATCCTCTATATCACAGTAAAGAGGATCCTTATTATTAGTAGAAGAAGAAAGGGGATAATGGAAGGAGAGGGATGAATAGTCTGTATAAAGAGTAAGGATAGGGGAGGTGATAAGAGATGAAAAGAAGTATTAGTAAATAAATAAATAGAAAAAGATGAGAGATGGATTTTCGAAAATATTTTTGAAAAGGAGTTAGTTATTTTCGAAAATTAAAGATAAGATATATTAAAAAATTAAAATTTAAAACAATTGAAAAGAATTTTTGAAAAAGAGAGAGGTATTTTCGAAAATTGAAGAGGGAAAAGTAGTTAGGTGGTTTTGAAAGAGATAAGAAACAAAAAAGTTAATTAGTTAGTTGAAAAAGATATTAAAATCAAATTTGAAAAGATAAGAAGATAAGTTAGATAAGATATTTTGAAATCAAATTTTGAAAAAGATAAAATTTTGAAAAAGATAAGATAAAAAGGTAAGATTTTTAGGAAAAAGATATTTTGACAAAGATTTAAATTTTTAAAATTAAAATTAATTACTTAACTAACAAGAAACTAAAAGATAAGATTCTAGAATTTAAAGATTGAACCTTTCTTAACAAGAAAGTAACAAACTTCAAATTTTTGAATCAATCACATTAATTGTTAGTGTAATTTCGAAAATATGATATAAAGATAAGAAAAAGATTTTGAAAATAATTTGAAAAAGATTTTTGAAAATTTTCGAAAAACAAAGATAAAATTGAAAAGATACGATTTTTGAAAAAGATTTTGAAAAGATAAGATTTTTTAAAAATTGAAAATTTGACTTGACTTGTAAGAAACAACTAATTTTTAAAATTTTTTGACTAAGTCAACTCAAATTTTCGAAAATTTGGAGAGAAATAAAGAAAAGATATTTTTTTGATTTTTTGAATTTTTTAATGATGAGAGAGAAAAACACAAAAATGACCCAAAACATAAAAATTTTGGATCAAACACGTAATGCATGCAAGAACACTATGAATGTCAAGATGAACACCAAGAACACTTTGAAGATCATGATGAACATCAAGAACATATTTTTGAAAAATTTTTTATGCAAAAAAAACATGCAAGACACCAAACTTAGAAATCTTTAATGCATGGACTCTAACAAACGAAAAATGTATATGAAAAACAACAAACAACACAAAACAAGAAAACATCAAGATCAAACAAGAAGACTTACCAAGAACAACTTGAAGATCATGAAGAACACTTTGAATGCATGAATTTTCGAAAAATGCAAGAAAATTTTTTTTAAAGCATGCAATTGACACCAAACTTAAAAATTGACTTAAGACTCAAACAAGAAACACAAAATATTTTTGATTTTTATGATTTTATTAATTTTTTGGATTTTTATTTATTTTCTTTCGAAAATAAAGTTTGGAAAAACGAAAAAGAAAAGAAAAATTTTGAAAAAGATTTTTGAAAAATTTTGAAAAAAAATTACCTAATCTGAGCAACAAGATGAACCGTCAGTTGTCCAAACTCAAACAATCCCCGGCAACGGCGCCAAAAACTTGGTGGATGAAATTGTGATCACATCAATGTAGTATTCTTTGTTGTTGTGTGGAATCATTATAATGGCTCTTTGCTATGTGTGGACACAACTCCGTTCAACTAACCAGCAAGTGTACTGGGTCATCCAAGTAATACCTTACGTGAGTAAGGGTCAATCCCACAGAGATTGTTGGTATGAAGCAAGCTATGGTCATCTTGTAAATCTCAGTCAGGCAGATAGTAATTGATTATGGATTTTTGAAAATTAATAGTAAATAATAAACATAAAATAAAGATAAAGTTACTCATGTATTTCGATGGTGGAAATTTCAGATAGGTGTGTGGAGGTGCTGTGCTCCTTTTGAATCTCTACTTTCCTACTGCTTTCATCCAATCCTTTTTACTCCTTTCCATGGCAAGCTGTATGTAGGGCATCACCGTTGTCAATGGCTACATCCCATCCTCTCAGTGAAAATGGTCCAAATGCTCTGTCACAGCACGGCTAATCATCTGTCGGTTCTTGGTGCACGAAATTGCAATCACACTTTTGCAATCCCGCACAACTAACCAGCAAGTGTACTGGGTCGTCCAAGTAATACCTTGCGTGAGCAAGGGTCGATCCCACAGAGATTGTCGGCTTGAAGCAAGCTATGGTTATCTTGTAAATCTTAGTCATGATATCAGAAATTATCAGGATTGATTGTGAAAAGCAAAAGAACATGAAATGGTTACTTGTTTTGCAGTAATGGAGAATAGGTTGAGGTTTGGAGATGCTCCATCTTCTGAATCTCTGGTTTCCTACTGTCTTCTTCTTCAGTCACGCAAGTCTCCTTCCATGGCAAGCTGTATGTAGGGTTTCACCGTTGTCAATGGCTACCTCCCATCCTCTCATTGGAACGATTCCTAATGCCCTGTCACGGCACGACATTCCATCTGTCGGTTCTCAATCAGACCGGAGTAGAATCCAGTGATTCTTTTGGCGTCTGTCACTAACGCCCCGCCTTCAGGAGATTGAAGCACGTCACAGTCATTCAATCATTGAATCCTACTCAGAATACCACAGACAAGGTTTAGACCTTCCGGATCCTCTTGAATGCCGCCATCAATTCTAGCTTATACCACGAAGATTCCG
>NC_029776.3:45917130-45918724 GCF_000817695.3 Arachis duranensis | reverse complement strand
GTTTGTTTTCCCTTGGGAGCCATGATCTTGATAGATCTTGGCTTAGTGATCACGGAAAAGCACACCAAACTTAGAGGTTTTGCTTGTCCTCAAGCAAAAAGAAAAGAAAGAAGAGAAGAGAGAGAGAGAGGAAGAGGAAATTCGAATGGTGTGAGGAATGAAGGGTGAGAAACGTTCATTTTTAGAGTGGGGGGAGGAGAATTTCGAAAACAAAAGAGAGATTTGAAAGGAGATTTGAGAAGATATGGAAAGAAATTGAGAAAAGGGTGAGTTTTTGAAGAAGATTTGGGATTAATTTGAAATAGATTTGAAGAATGGTTTTGAATTGTGAAGATTTGAAAGTGAATGATGAAAGGTTGAAGTGCATTTATGTAGAAGAGTATGGGTAAAAAGAGGAAAGTTTGAAAAAAATTGAGTTGAAAACAAAAGTTTGGTCCCCCCACCTTTCTGGCGTTAAACGCCCAGAATGGCACTCATTCTGGCGTTTAACGCCCATATGGCACCCCTTTTGGGCGTTTAACGCCAAGCCAGGTGCCCTGACTAGTGTTAAACGCCAGAAAACCTTCCTCACTGGGCGTTTTTCTGAACGCCCAGGATGCTGCACACCTGGTGTTAAACGCCCAGAATGGTGCCCATTCTGGCATTTAACGCTCAAAATGGCACCATTCCTGGCGTTAAACGCCCAGAATGGTACCCATTCTGGCGTTTAACGCCCAAAATGCCCCTTACTGGCGTTTTTTCGCCAGTAAGCTCATCTTCTCTGCTTTTTGAGCTGAATCCTTCTGTAACTCTGTGAATTCCTTCATTTTTGATAATTGCCTCTGTAGGAACTAATCATATAACCTCCTAATGACTGAGTTGCCTCCCAGCAAGCGCTTCTTTACTGTCTTTAGCTGGACTTTCACTGAGAATCACTCAAGTCTCAGTTTTGAGCATTCTTGCTTAAAATTGCTTTCAAGATAATGTTTGATCCTATGTCCATTAACAATGAACTTCTTGTCTCAAGATAATGTTTGATTCTCTGTCCATTAACAATGAACTTTTTATCAGAATCAATATCCTAAAGCTCAACATATCCATATGGTGACACTCCTGTAATCACATACGGACCCCTCCAACGGGATTTGAGTTTTCCTGGAAACAATCTGAGCCTAGAGTTGAAGAGCAGAACCTTTTGTTCTGGCTCAAAGACTCTGGTTGACAACTTCTTGTCATACCATTTCTTTGCCTTTTCCTTATAAATTTTTGCATTTTCAAAGGCATTGAGTCTGAACTCCTCTAGCTCATTTAGCTGGAGCAATCTTTTTTCACCAGCTAACTGTGCATCCATGTTTAGGAATCTGGTTGCCCAGTAGGCTTTATGTTCCAGTTCCACAGGCAAATGACAGGACTTCCCATACACCAGTTGGTATGGGGAGGTTCCTATAGGAGTCTTGAATGCTGTTCTGTATGCCCACAGAGCATCATCCAAGCTCTTTGCCCAATCCTTTCTTCGGGCTATCACAGTCCGTTCCAGGATTCTTTTTAGCTCTCTGTTAGAGACCTCAGCTTGCCCATTTGTCTGTGAATGATACGGAGTTGCCACTTTGTGGCT
>NC_029776.3:45914349-45914870 GCF_000817695.3 Arachis duranensis | reverse complement strand
AGATCACTTATGGACCACCCAAGAGCTGTCTTGTGTGTCCTTAGCACTTGAATCAGTGCTTCCTCTTCCTGTGAGTTCAAAGCAGAGCTTATAATCACTGGAAAAGTGTCACCCTCTCCCAGAAATGCATATTTCAGGGATGGTGGTAGTGGTTTGAGTTCAGGCTTGGGAGGCTTATCCTCCTCCTGAGGAATTTTCGAAAATTCCTTTGCCTCCTCTAGTTCTTCTTGATCAGGTTGAGTATCTTTGAAGATGTCCTCAAGCTCTGATTCTAGGCTTTCATCCATATTGATCTCTTCTACCAGAGAGTCAATAATGTCAGCGCCCATGCAGTCAATTGGTGTGTCTGGATGCTGCATAGCTTTCACAGCATTCAACTTGAACTCATCCTCATTGACCCTCAAGGTTACTTCTCCTTTTTGTACATCAATGAGAGTTCGTCCAGTTGCTAGGAAAGGTCTTCCTAGAATGAGAGTTGCACTCTTGTGCTCCACTATTTCCAGCACCACAAAGTCAGTTGG
>NC_029776.3:45913010-45914259 GCF_000817695.3 Arachis duranensis | reverse complement strand
CCTGGATCTTGAAGCTTTTCTGGTAAGCTCTTTAATATGACTGCACTGCATTCTTCAGTGAGAAACACTTTTTCAGTTTCTCTCCAATCCTTCTTATGACTTAAGATTTCTTTCATGAACTTAGCATAAGAAGGTATTTGCTCAAGTGCCTCTGCAAACGGAATCTTTATTTCAAGAGTCCTTAGATAGTCTGCAAAGCGGGCAAATTGCTTATCCTGCTCCGCTTGGCGGAGTTTTTGAGGATAAGGCATTTTGGCTTTATATTCTTCAACCTTAGATGCTGCAAGTTTATTCCTTACAGAAGTGGTTGAAGAAGCCTTGTTAGAGGGATTACTGTCAGCACTCTCAGGTGTCTGCTTCTCCTCAGGCGTCTGAACGCTAGGAATGGGTGAAGTTTGGGCGTTAAACGCCAACTTCTCTACCTTTTCTGGCGTTTGAACGCCAGAACTGGACAAGGAATGGGCGTTTAACGCCAGCTTTCCTTCCCTTTCTGGCGTTTGAACGCCAATGACATTCCTCTCTGGGCTCTTACTGTCCTCAGAGGGATTTTGAACAGTGGTTTGGTTGTCCTCTGTCAATTGTTCCTTGTTTGGTTTTTTACTCTTTTGAGCAGTGTTATTTAGGGTCTTCCCACTCCTCAATTGAATTGCTTGACATTCCTCTGTTATCTGTTTAGATAGTTGCTGTTTTGCTTGATTCAACTGCAGTTCTATGCTCTTGTTAGCAACTTTAGTTTCATTGAGCATCTCTTTAAAATCTGCTAACTGTTCTGTCATCAGGAGCAATTGTTGATTAAGCTCAATTATCTGTTCTTGAGGACTAGGGTCAGTGACTACTGTCATGACTTCCTCTTTTTGACAGAACTCATTGCTAGAGTACAAATATTGGTTTCTAGCAACAGTGTCTATAAGCTCTTGAGCTTCTTCAATTGTCTTCCTCATGTGTATAGATCCACCAGCTGAGTGGTCTAAAGACATCTGAGCTTTTTCTGTAAGCCCATAGTAGAAAATGTCTAATTGTACCCACTCTGAAAACATTTCAGAGGACATTTTCTTAACATACCTCTATACCTCTCCCAGGCATTATAAAGGGATTCATTATCCTCTTGTTTAAAGCCTTGGATGTCCAGCCTTAACTGTGTCATCCTTTTTGGAGGGTAAAAATGATTCAGGAATTTGTCTGACAACTGTTTCCATGTCTTTATGCTTGCTGTAGGTTGGTTATTCAACCACCTCTTAGCTTGATCTTT
>NC_029776.3:45912393-45912959 GCF_000817695.3 Arachis duranensis | reverse complement strand
AAAAATTTTGTTTTTTTTTTTTTTTGAATTTACGAAAAAAATTAAATAAAACAAAAGAAAATTAAAGAAAAAAAATTCGAAAATTAAAAAGCAAACAAGATCAAAGCAAATTGAGAACTGAATCAATTAGTTAATCAAAAAGATTTTGAAAATAGCAATTAGAAAGATATGATTGAAAAATTTTTATGAAAAAGATTTGATTTTGAAAAGAGGAAAGAGAAAAACACAAAAATACACCAAACTTAAAATTTTTAGAAAATCAAACACACAGTTTTCGAAAAATTTTTAAGGAAAAACACAAAGAGGACACCAAACTTAGAATTTTTATGAATCAAAAAGGGACTAAGAACATGCAAGAAAAAAAAATCGAAAATTAAAAGAAAAACAAAAGCATGCAATTGACACCAAACTTAGAATATGAAACTAGACTCAACTAAAAGACTCTAAACCAACAAAAATAAAACAGTCCTAATCTAAGCAACAAGATAAGCCGTCAGTTGTCCAAACTCAACAATCCCCGGCAACGGCACCAAAAACTTGGTGCACGAAATTGCAATCACACTTTT
>NC_029776.3:45883981-45910674 GCF_000817695.3 Arachis duranensis | reverse complement strand
GTTGTCAATGGCTATATCCCATCCTCTCAGTGAAAATGGTCCTATGCTTTGTCACAGCACGGCTAATCATCTGTCGGTTCTCAATCAGGTTGGAACAGAATCCCTTGATTCTTTTGCGTCTGTCACTAACGCCCAGCCTTCAGGAGTTTGAAGCTCGTCACAGTCATTCAATCCCGGAATCCTACTCGGAATACCACAGACAAGGTTAGACTTTCCGGATTTTCATGAATGCCGCCATCAATTCTAGCTTATACCACGAAGATTCTGTTTAAGGAATCCAAGAGATATGCGCCCGGCCTAAGGTAGAACGGAAGTGGTTGTCAGTCACGCGCGTTCATAGGTGAGAATGATGATGAGTGTCACGGATCATCACATTCATCAAGTTGAAGTGCAACGTATATCTTGGAATAAGAATAAAAGAGAATTGAATAGAAGATAATAGTAATTGTATTGAAACTTGAGGTACAGCAGAGCTCCACACCCTTAAGCTATGGTGTGTAAAAACTCCACCGTTGAAAATACATAAGTGAAAGGTTCAGGCATGGCCGAATGGCCAGCCCCCATGAAGGTCTAAGGACTAGGCGTCCAGAGATGTCTAATACACTAGTAAAAAGTCCTATTTATAATAAACTAGCTACTAGGGTTTACAGGAATAAGTAATTGATGCATAAATCCACTCCCGGGGCCCACTTGGTGTGTGTTTGGGCTGAGCTTGATCTATCCATGAGCTGAGACTTCTTTTGGAGTTGAACGCCAAGTTGTAACATGTTTTGGGCGTTCAACTCCGGGTCGTGACGTGTTTCTGGCGTTTTACTCCAGACAGCAGCATGGAACTGGCGTTGAGCGCCAGTTTACGTCATCAATTCCCGAATAAAGTATGGACTATTATATATTGCTGGAAAGCTCTGGATGTCTACTTTCCAACACCGTTGAGAGCGCGCCATTTGGAGTTCTGTAGCTCCAGAAAATCCATTTTGAGTGCAGGGAGGTCAGATTCTAACAGCATCAGCATTCCTTTGTCAGCCTCCTATCAGAGTTTTGCTCAAGTCCCTCAATTTCAGCCAGAAATTACCTGAAATCACAGAAAAACACACAAACTCATAGTAAAGTCCAGAAATGTGAATTTAACATAAAAACTAATGAAAACATCCCTAAAAGTAGCTTGAACTTACTAAAAACTACCTAAAAACAATGCCAAAAAGCGTATAAATCCGCTCATCACACTGCATCACTCCTCATCAGACATATGCTAACATGCTGCTTACCACTCTCGTCCAAACTAACGTGGATCTCATTAGCTACACTTGGTAGAATATTTTTCTCTGCTGTGCTGTTTGAACGATTCTCCGCACCTCCGCCAATCTCTTTTTCGGCTTGATTCTGCTCGTCGGGAGCATAAGGGGCTTCATGCTCCTCCCTGCCCTCCATGCCATCAAGTTCAGCACAGACATTATCACCTCTGCCACCAGCAGCTGACTTCCACACTGCTCCCAGATCTGCCTCGTCGGTACTATTCACCATGGCATCAACCCCGCGAACTCCATGACCAACCACGCCCCTCTCGTCACCGTCGCCCGTAATAGCCAGCAAGGAGGCCCTTTTAAAACGCACAATGACGTACTCTCTGTCGCACCACACAGCCGCTTTGCCACTACACCCCACTAACATATTTGGCCTTATATGCTTCAACTCAGCCCCAACTGAACTTTTGTTCTACACCAGATCAACCTCTTCTTTTCGTTTATCCCCGTATTCCCAAGTCTCTGTTCTTTCAGAGATTGCTTCGTTGCTGATTGTTTGAGATTCCATAGATTCCGCACTCCCGATAACTGCCAGATACTCCAAAGAATTATCCATTTGCGTTTTCAAAAAACCCTCATGTCACTCATCCAAATTCTCAACAGCAAATACCTTTCTATCCTTGTCATGCTCTGCCTCCCGTAGCCCATGTGGCATCATTACCACCGCATCCCATCCCACCTTCAACGGTTTCTTCTGAATTTCTAGTTCTTCACTTCTATGGTTTTCCAAGACAACTCTCTCTTTCTCGTTCACCTCAATATTCTTTTCTTTGATTTTTTCTTGTTTTCCATCAGGAGACTCCTTGACATCTTCATCGTGTGTAGTGGTTTTTTTTCCGGACATCAATCCTCCTCCTGTACTTAGCCTCAACCACAAAGATCTCTTTGCTCCTTAATTGCATTCTATTCATCTCCTTGATGGCCTTTAATGCACATCTTTTTGTAGTATACCTGATAAAAGCAAACAGATAGATCCGGCCATACTTCTCCTTACATGCCAAATATATGTCATTTATCATTCCTGTCCACTTGAACATATGAAACAATTCATTTTTCGAAATATTGCTAGGTAAATTATCCACAAAAATTGTGAATGATTTACTCTCCAATCGGAGATACGCTTACCAGTTCTAAATCTATAAATTTTTTTCAACTTGAAGCGGTCTAGCTTTATCCCACCTTACATTAGACATGGATAGATTATACTTGATTCTTATCTTTTTCTTCTTTTAAGAAAAGAATATCAAGTCGAATTCTACTAATTTTCATAGGAATGATTGGCATAGTCGGTAGAAAAATAAAAAATAAAATCGATAAAAGCTCCCTATAAAAAGGGGTTGAATTGTGCTTTGATCCTTTTTCAAAATCTGATATAAGAACTTAATAATTTCAATTCTTTGGACGTGTAAGTGGCAAAACAATTAGCACATAACTTTGAAAGCTTTGATTGAAATTCTTTAAAACAGATTTTGGGATACGTAGATTTTAATAAAAGTACCTTTTGAGATCTCAACGGACTTGAGATAGCTTTTGAAACATTTTCGAGGTATCTTAGACAAAGTTAAATACGTGAAAAACTAACTTCTAAACGCAATATAAGTAATAATTATTAAATAAAAAAGATAAGGTTTCAGAAGATGTACACAAGCAATTGTTTTGACCAAAAGTATTATACCTAGTCCTCAAAAAATTTTTAAAAGTTTCATTATTAAAATAAAGGTATAACGGATATTCATTCATCAAGCCTTTTCAGGACAAGTCTTAACTCGGATTGGATATCGTTGAGTTGATGGACATCGTGTTGGTAGTTCTTTGTATTCGTATTCAACTCCATCGAGTTCTATAACTAAACCCAACCACAAAGGACTTAGATTCACATGAGGAGTGGGTACAAATTAGCGAAGATAGTGATAACGACGAAGAGCTAGTGTTTAGAAACTTAAAGGGTGCGTTTGTTTTTTTTTTTATATTTTCTTCTTTTATTTTAGTATCTTTTGTTTTTGAAATTTTGTAAAAAAAAAATTATAAAAATAATAAAATCTTATTTTTCGTTTTAATTTCCAGGTGGCTTTTTTTTTTCACAATTCTAAAGAAAATATTAAAATTAAAAATAAAAATAGAATTACAAACTAAATACACTCTAACTTTTTCTATTTCATTATTATAATAAATGTATAACGGATATTCATTCATCAAGCCTTTTCAGGGCAAGTCTTAACTCGGATTGGATATCGTCGAGTTGATGGGCATCGTATTGGTAGTTCTTTGTCTTCTTATTCAACTCCGTCGAGTTCTATGACAAGACCCAGAGAAAAGGGAAGAATAAAAACCAGTAACACAAAAGTTCGTTCCTTAAAATTAGTGGTCGTACCTAGTGATATTTTCTCTTTAAAAAGACTTACATTCACATGAGGAATGGGTCCAAATTTTTTAAGATAGTGATAACTACAAAGAGTTAGTGTTTAAAAACTTAAAAGATGCGTTTGGGTTTTTTTTTCTTCTTTTATTTTAGTATCTTTTGTTTTTAAAATTCTGTAAAAAGAAAAATAAAAAATTATAAAAACGACAAAATCTTATTTTCTATTTTAATTTTCTGGTTGCTCTTTCTTTTTTCACAATTCTAAGAAAAAAATTAAAACTAAAAATAATAAATAAAAATACAAACCAAATATACCCTAACTTTTTCTATTTACTCCATCCCGGTTTCTATTGTTACACTTCCTTCCATTTTCCTAGTTGGTTGCAAACTCCAAGTCACTATTTGATCTTGGACTTTGATGGGTGGATAGGAATCAATGCCTTTTGGCTCAAGGGCACTAACAACTAAAACACATACATGAGTATAAATTGCGGGTTGAACACAGATTTTACAATAGAGAATCGGTGCACATATTCATCAAGAATTGTAGCATTCAAAGAAGTTTGGAGTACAAGGTACTCAAGTATGATCACGTAAAATATCACTGCAGATGCAAGTATTAGCAGTAGGGTGTTGTTGGAGTATTTAGATTGCATATCGTTAGAATTTTTATATACTGAGATGCTTGTCACTAGGAGGCATAACAAACCACTACAAAAAAAGCGGACACTAGCGGCTAGAAATTAGCGTCTGTGGTCGAACTCGCCGCAAATTGGCATATTTGTGTGGAAGGTGAGCTGCGGTTTGGCAGCAGCTGCAAAACTACCCTAGATAGTGGCTATTTGGTAAAAATCGTTGCCATTCAACCGTTTTGGTATATATAATCAAGAATTAACAGATTCTCCTCTAATATTCCTCGCACGAACACAAACGAGAGCAGAGGAGCAAAACACACCTCCGCACGTGAATCCTTGCCGCCGTGTAGCTCCGCCTATCAGTACCAGTTGCATTGCGCTTCCCCTTGCTGGTGGGTCCATCGTTGATCTGCTCCTTCCTCCCTTTAGTCTTGTTCTTAGGTCTCTCAACTTCTTGGTTCAGATTATTGGTATCTAAAAAATCCCTTTTTCAATTTTGTTTTGATTTTTTTTTGTTTCAGATTTCAATTTGGTGCAGATTAATCTTTTCCTTCTTGATTTGGTTTCAATTTACCCTTTTGTTTTACATTTGTTCTTGCCAAGAACACAGAATAAAAAAAGGTGAAGCAAAATCCAATCTAGCAAGTCAAAACCAGTACAGTGAAGACTTGCAACGCGCTGCACCTTCATTCTGGGTCTTTCTCATCTGGTACATAATGACATTTTCTAGGTCTAACCCATTTGTTAATATGTTGGTTGGAAGCGGTTCATCTTAATTGTCTCGTACTAAGAAATAAATAGCATACTAACAGACCATTTTAAACTCGCTTTATATCTGAGTTAGGCTTCTTCAATTTGTTGACATTTATTGTTTGAGACTAACACTAGCAATTGGAACTTGAAAGTCGGAAGATTTGACATAATTCTTAAAGATTTACAACCATGTACACATTTTTTCAAGTTACTTATTTGTACTTTGCTAGATGTTTAAATTTAATGTTCTTCTTTAGGTCTTGCGGATGACACGATGAGCTTGATTAAAATGCTTGGATATGTACTTATACATTATTTGCCATCAATGTAGTGGGATGTGTGGTTGTAGGAATCTAGTTAGGTGAATAGGTGGATGAAAATAAATGAAAAGAGCTTTGGGTGTTATTTATGATGGAAAAGTACCACTCAAGTTTAAGTAAAGCTTTTACCGAACAGCTTTAACACTTGTGAGGTAGTATTCAATTGGATCGCAAGAAACCAACAAGAAAATAAACTGTGTTGCAGATATGAGAATGTTGCATTGGATGGATGATGCATAGTGACTAGCCGAGTTAGGATTATAAATTGATGGGTTAGGGAGAAATTTGTGGTTTCACCTAGTGTAAAGATATGGCAGAAGATCATTTTAGATGGTTTGGTCATATGTGTAAATGACCTAAAGATGCGTGATAAGCCAAGTACAAGTACCGGTTCGGAGTTTCACAAAATGAATTCGTCAATAGTATAGCTCCAAACTGATGACTAATCCTTGGATCAAATTTAAAAGAGGGATTTAGTTGTCACAAGTTCAACCCCAATAAAAATTTAACCGAAGTATTCAAACCTTGGGTCATCTCATGAAGAATGGGCAAACATGTGCATTAACATTGGTTGGAAATCTGGGGTTGGAAGTCATAACACAAAATTAAACTACTAAACTTATCATGCAAGGAAACTTAAAATGCAAGGAACTAAATCAAGTAACCAAATCGAACGTATAATCTACTTCTACTTTAGAATTAAGCAATGAACTAAAGCTAGACCTAAACAAGTGAGATTTTAGGGTTTCAAATATGAATAATAAAAAGAACTATTGGCTAAGCATGGGGATTGGGGTCACCATCCTTGTCTATAACCATAATTTGCTAATTGTGAGGAACCAAACTCACTAAGTCTACTCCAAGAACCTTATGTACGTAACATATACTCCTAGGTTTGAGGTACGTCAAGTGGCTTGATCAATTTCAACCCATAAGTCCCAACCAATCTACTAATTAGATTAGTAGTGGGTTGGCATCAATGGGTGTCAACTTGACCACTAAGGGTTCTCTAATCAACACTCCAATGAGACCCAATCACTCAAGGTCATCCAATTCTTATAGCTTAGACCAAGAGTAAAGAGAACTACTCCATAATCAAAGGAAACATTTCATCAAACACATAGAATGCTCTAACAATATACATGTTCAAATTGCAATTAAATTGGAAATTATAAGGACCCACTAACAATTATCTATAAAGAACAACTCAAATAACACTAATGATCATAGAAAATATCAATGTATTCATAGAATTCAAGATCCATAATATTCATGAAATGGGTAGAAAATTGGAAAATAACAAGGTAACATAATTCAACACAAGATCTAAGCAAAATTATACTAGGAAATTGAAATTAAGTAGTCATAACTAGCAATTAACAAAATCCAATCCAGAAATTCAACAATGGGAGATCAAAAACAAATTAAATCTAGAGAGGAGCAATGGTTTCTCTCTTTAGAAGAACAAGAATAAAAAACTAACAAAAATTGTGTCTAAGTGTGTAATGAGTGGTCCCCCCTTTCCCTCTACAATCCCTGGGTCTTTTGTCTTCAGAGTGTGCTTGGAATTGCACCTGGAAAGCCTCAGAAATCACCAGCCATGATTTTATTAATGAGGTCACGTGTTGGATGCGACGCGTACGCGCAAGGTGTGTGTGCGCGTCGGTGCGGTTTTTCCTATGCACGCGAAAGCATCAGTTGTGCGTGCCGACTCTCAGCAGCACGCATCCACGCGTCCGCGCAATGTACGCGTGCGCGTCAATGCTCAGACTCCAAAGCTCCAAAGCTTTATGTTTCCTCACTTGTACATGCTTCCTTTCCATTTTCTAGACCAATCTTGCCTTGTAAACTCTGAAGTCACTTAACAGATGCATCACGGTATCGAATGGTAATAGAAGAGATCAAAATATATCATTTTTGGGCAAAGTAAGCATGTTTTCAATCATGAGGCAAAATAATGAAGGAAACACAAAACCATGCATTTTATGTGGATAAGTGCAGAAGGTATTGACAACATCCCCTCAAATCGACACAAGATAAACCACAAAATTGGGGTTTATCAAACCTCCCCACACTTAAACCAAGCATGTCCTCGTGCTGAAAATAGAAAGACCAAAGGACATAGGAGAAAGAGGTTTATGACATGCAACTAATGCAAATGCATCTATCTACTTGGTCAAGGGTGGATCTATCATCCAAGAACATATGTGAATATATAGGGCTAAGGTGACACGATAGTCCATGAATCCTACCAATTCAAACATCAAAATGAGGTGCACATAACTTGCGAGACGAACGCTTGTGAAAGCCGGGAACAAGAAGTTGAGCATCGAACCCTCAACGGAAGTGTATCCGCTCTATTCGCTCAAGTGTATAGGGTTCTTCACTCAATTCTCGCCTAATCATGCTTTCCAAGATTTTTCTTTCATTTAACAATCAACAATTATTTAATGCATGCAAACAATTATCATGAGATCTTATCTGTGGTTGTAATGGGGCTAGGGTGAGGGTAAGGATGCATGTATGGTCAAGTGAGCTTACAATTTGTATCTTTGATTAACTTAGACTCTCACCTAACACATACAATAACCTATGCAATTCTAATACACAACCTAGCTACCCATTTATCCCTTTTTCACATGCTCATGTATTTCTCTTTAGTTCACACTCCATATGCATTGGTTATTATTGGCTTTGCCTTAGGGCAATTTGTCCCCTTTTTATTGTTTTTTTTTTCTATGTTTTTGTTTCTTTTATTTTTCTATTTCTTTTTCTTTACATTCTTCTTTTTCTTTTTTTTTTGGGTTTTATGTACAAGGGTGCCAATTCATGTGGTCCATTCATTCACTACATGAGTATGTTCCCAATTTCCAGAATTTTTCATTACAATTACAAAAACTTACCTTTATATCTACCCAAGTTCCCAAGTATTCCCTCCCATTTGAATAACACACCCTCACTTGCCTAAGCTAATCAAGGATCCAAATCCAGGGACATTCATTGTTTTTCACTTAGGGGTGTTAATATGCTAAATTTAAGAACAAAAGGGTCTATCATAGGCTCAAAGTTAGTTAGCAATGGTAGATAAAAGGATTAAGGCCATTTTGGGAAGGTGACTATTGAAATGATAGCCTCAATCATGTAAATGCATTCATACACAAAATAAAGGACATATAGAATCAGACAAAGCAATGATTGCAATCATAGGAAGAGAATATTTGCAAACAAGAAGGAAGATAAGTGGTTATAAGATGTAACCACACCATTAGGCTCAAATCTCACTAGCTTGTGTTCTTAACTCAGCAATCATGTTCCAAAATACATTCCTCAAGCAAGTTGTCAAAAATTTTTTTTTTTCAAAAATTGGTGGGATGTCCTAAAAACACATTTTCTTGGAAAGAAAGTTATTATCCTAACCAAGTAGCTCTACAAGAAATGGCTATCATGCAAGAGGTATTCACAAGCAAAAACTAACTAACATGCAATGTGTCCTAACTAACCAAACAAAATGAAAGAATTGAAGTCCATAGATGTTGAAAGGATGAGATTATTACCCCACGGAGATCGGTCGAACGACCTCCCCACACTTAAAAATTAGCACGGTCCTCCGTGCTACTAGCAATGTGCAAAGGGCGATCGGGACCGGAACTTCCACTATCCTCCTCATGATTGCTACTGTCAGATGGAGTCGAGTTGGATGTGGATACATCTGGCTCCTCCATGGATGGGGTAATAAAACTCAAAAGCTTCTTTATGTAAGCAAATTGGCGTTGATTCCGCCGTTCATATCTATCTATCTTCTTATGTAGTCCTCGATTCACTGGTGGGTGGATTGATGAGCGGATAATTTATACGCTTTTTGGCATTGTTTTTAGATAGTTTTTAGTATGTTTTAATTAGTTTTTAGTATATTTTTATTAGTTTTTAAGCAAAATTTACATTTCTAGACTTTACTATGAGTTTGTGTGTTTTTCTGTGATTTCAGGTATTTTCTGGTTGGAATTGAGGGACCTAAGCAAAAATCTGATTCAGAGGCTGAAAAAAGACTGCTGATGCTGTTGGATTCTGACCTCCCTGCACTCGAAATGGATATTTTTGGAGCTACAGAAACCCAAATGGCACGCTCTCAATTGCGTTGGAAAGTAGACATCCTAGGCTTTCCAGCAATATATAATAGTTCATACTTTGCTCGAGTTTTGACGACACAAACTGGCGTTCAAACGCCAACTTCCTGCCCTATTCTGACGTTAAGCGCCAGAAACAGGTTATAAGCTAGAGTTAAACGCCCAAAACAAGCTGCAAACTGGCGTTTAACTCCAAGAAAAGTCTTTATACATGAAATTTTCAATGCTCAGCCCAAGCACACACCAGGTGGGCCCGGAAGTAGATTTCTGCATCATTTACTTATCTCTGTAAACCCTAGCTACTAGCTTTAGTATAAATATTAATTTTTCTCATTGTATTAGACGTCTTGGTTATTCTGGTTCCCTCTATGGGGCCGAAGCCAATGAACACCATTATCACTTATGTATTTTCAACGGTGAAGTTTCTACACACCATAGATTAAGGTGTGGAGCTCTGCTGTTCCTCGAGTATTAATGTAAAGTACTATTATTCTTTTATTCAATTCATGATTATTCTTATTCTAAGATGTTCACTCGCACTTCAACCTGATGAATGTGATGATCCGTGACACTCATCACCATTCTCACTTATGAACGCGTGCCTAACAAACACTTCCGTTCTACCTGCGAAAACTAGAGTGTGTATCTCTTGGGTTTCTAATCAACGATTCACATCGACTCCCCTCTGACAATGGGGCATCTGAATTTGAGATTAGAACCTTCGTGGTATAGGCTAGAATCTATTGGCAGCATTCCTGAGATCCAGAAAGTCTAAACCTTGTCTGTGGTATTCCGAGTAGGATCTGGGATGGGATGACTGTGACGAGCTTCAAACTTACGACTGTAGGGCATGGTGACAGACGCAAAAGGATAGTAAATCCTATTCCTACACGATCAAGAACCAACAGCTAATTAGCCATATGATATCTGTGCATGGTATTTTTCATCCGAGATGAGAAATCCAACAGTTGATTAGCCGTACGGAAATCGTAAAGGACCATTTTCACTGAGAGGACGGGAAGTAGCCATTGACAACGGTGACACCCGATATACAGCTTGCCATAGAAAGGAGTATGAAGGATTGGATGAAGGTAATAAGAAAGCAGAGATTTAGAAGGAACAACACATCTCTATACGCTTATCTGTAATTCACACCAATGAATTACATAAGTATCTCTATCCTTATTTTATGTTTATTTATCTTTTAATTATTCAAACTCTATAACTATTTGAATCTGCCTGACTGAGATTTACAAGATGACCATAACTTGCTTCAAGCCAACAATCTCCGTGGGATCGACCCTTACTCACGTAAGGTTTATTACTTGGACAACCCAGTGCACTTGCTGGTTAGTTGTGCGAATTTGTGAAAAAGAGTTGAGATTACAATTGTGCGTACCAATTTGTTGGCGCCATTGAGATCACAATTTTGTGCACCATGGATCTTTGTGGTGGTGCGGATGAGGTGGAAGGAATAGTAGGTGGAGGGGGTATGTCATGGCTTGGGGTGTCTATGGAAGGCTGTAAGTATTTTTCGCTTGGGACTATGTCGCCCTTTGCTGGAATCGTAGCCATCATGTCTGTGGTCTCCCAAGGAACACCCGCAGCAGCAACTAAGTCAGATACCAATGCTGGAAATGGTAGATTACCCGGGGCGTGGACTTGACCCATTGCTTGTTGGATGAGGAGAGGTATGTTCACCGACCTCTTCGTGAGAATACACCAAATAAGGAGGGCGAGATCCACCGTGAAGGATGACTTGTGGATGCTAGGAAGCACATAGTGAGATAGGATCTGGGCCCAAGCTCTAGCCTCCACAGTGAGGTAGTGTGCATCAATGCACTTGGGCCGCATCCAGAGTCGTCCTTGGGTCCAAAATGTCTCTGGTTCGGCAATGACTCAAAGAATAGATTTCCAATCAAACCCAAACTCATTCCGCCGATGCAAGACCTCTTGGTAACATTTATTTCTTCCTGTATCGATAAAACATTAAGCACTTGCTGAATAGACTCTTCGAAAATCGGGACTTACTTTTGGCGCACGTATACTGACTGAAGAGAAAGGAGGTGGTAATTGGTGTAAAATTATACCACCCACGAGAGGTTGGCCTCTTGTAGTTTTCACAGCAGATACTCCCATCCTCACCGCTCAATGCAGGGCAGAATACAATGAGCAATGTGGTCCAGAGGGGTGAGTAGGTGCTCGGCATGATAGTTCCTCTCAACCATGGCGGGGAACACGAGTTCACAGAAGTGGTTGGAGAACCTTGAGGAGTCCCTTGCCATATTGCTATTCTCTTTTTCATTAATAAGAGCGGGTGTTTTTGCTTTCTTAGAGAGGGGTTTAGCTCCTAGTGTAGGGTGCGCCTTGGAGTTTGACTTTTGGGGTGCCTTCTTTGTGGCTGGTTTCTTTGACGCCTTCTCCTTGCCTTTCTTGGTGGCTATCCTGAAAAAAGAAGGAAAAAGGGAAAACATTAAACCCAAGAAATCAACTCATAGGAAATACATACAAGTGGGAAGTAGTACCCAAAAAGAAATTGCGTGCCTTGAGGACATGACAGCTTCACATGTGATCAAACAACTATAGAAACATGGGTCACAATACTTAGCATGGGATGAAAGAGTGAGTAAAGCATGCGATGAGGCATGAGAGGAGTAAACTTGAGCATCCAAAATAAAGAAGCAAGTCATGGTAATTGAGTATCAAGTTGGCAATCATGAAGTAGATTGAGCTCAATGCACTTAAAAGAGCGCAAGTGTGTGAGGAGGAAGCACCAAATTGAGAATGTAAGATCAAAATGAACCAAAATGGTATAAGTGCATTTCCTCGAACACTTGGCGTGCAATATACTAGCAATGAGCAAATATGAAGAACTCAATCAAGTAGAGCCCCAAAGTGAAATACCAAACAACAACACAACACCACATAATTACAAAGACATCAAAAGATAACAAAAGGATCTATCAAAGCAAGGTAAAACTCAAGTTCAACATCCATGGAAAGATAAGAAAAGAGGGAAAGTAAACAAGCAAAAACCAAGTAATAGAATCATGCAACTAAAAAGAAAAATAAGAGAGCAACAAAAAGGAACATGCAACTAGATGAAGAAAATTTCAAAAGAAAGCAATAGATAAGAGGTAGAAGAAGTAGAACCTTGAGAGGGTGGTAAGTGGCCGGAGACAGGGGTGGAAGATGAGAGAAGGAGAAGAAAGGTGATAGAGGAAAGAAGATAGAAAAGGAAAGGAATTGAAGAAATGAAGAGAAAGGGCGCGCAGGTCTTAAAACTACGTCGAGCCACCGATGCGCGCGCGCTCTGCACGCTCGCGCGTCAATCTGCAGAAAAGTGTGGGGCACGTACGCGCGAGGAAAGTTGTGCCTAGGCACAAAGTTGGCACAAAGTAGGCCTAACTCTCGGGTTTCTGTACCACTAACGGCGTGCACCACAGGCGACGCGTACGCGCACAGCACGCGTACGCGAGCATGCTCGAAATAGCGACCGGCAGGGTCGCGTCATGCACGCTTGCGCGTGGGTCGCAGGCACAGAATAGGCACAAACTGGGCATAACTCTGGTTTTTATACCAGAGAGTGCAGGATGCACAACCGACGCTCGCGCACACAGCACGCGTGCGCGTGGGTTGGCAAAAAATCAATGGACGCGCAGGCATCAAGCACGCTTACGCGTGGGTTGCCTAGCGCAAAGTAAACATAATGTGGGCACAACTCTCTGGTTTTTGTACCAGGAGTTGTAAAACCATGCCGACGCGCGTGCGTACTGTGCGCTTGCGCGTGGTTGCCCCCTTTTTTTTGCAGCACATAGAAAAATGTAATTTAACACATTCTTGGCATTTAATCAGCTAGATAAGTTGAGAAAACACTCAAAAAATCATACAATACTCAAGAAGAGGCATTTTCTCAACACAACCAATACAACAAAATTTGCCAAGATTGATAAAATCCTAATGAATACCACAATAATCTAACAAATTCAACAAAACCTATCATATCAAAACATATCAAAACAAGCTCAACAACATCAAGAATCACAAAATTCACAAAGACCCTAATGCTAGAAGCAAGTAAGTATATACAAGAATGATCATACCGTGGTGGAGTGTCTCCCACCTAGCACTTTTCTTTTACATCCTTTAGTTGGACGATCCTGAGCTTAAGCTTCCTCTCCTTTTGGTGCATCCTCAAGTAGGAGCACTTCCACTTCCTTGGGTGACTTGTTGCCATGGTATTTCTTCACTCTATGGCCATTCACCTTGGAGGTAGCCTCACTTTGAGGGTCAAACAATTCTACCACACCATAGGGCTTAACCTCCTTCACTTTGAAGGGACCTTCCCATCTTGAACGAAGCTTTCCAGGAATGAATCTGAGCCCTGACTTGTAAAGGAGAACTTCGTACTTCTTGAAAATCCTTCTTCCGAATATGGTGATCATGGAATGCCTTAGTCTTTTCCTTGTAAATCCGAACATTCTCATATGCCTCCATTCTAAGACATTCAAGCTCCTCCAATTGCAATTTCCAGCCTACACCCGCCTTGGTGATGTCTATATTACACTGCTTCACCGCCCAATAGGCTTTGTGCTCAACTTCCACCGGAATGTGGCATGCCTTACCATAGACAACCCAAAATGAACTCATTCCTAACGGGGTCTTATAGGCCGTCCTATATACCCATAGTGCATCTCCCAACCGAGAGCTCCAGTCCTTTCTTTGTGGATTTACCACTTTCTCCAGAATTCGCTTAATCTCTCGGTTGGACACTTTCGCTTGCCCATTTTCTTGGGGTGGTATGCAGTTGAAACCTTGTGTGATATCCCATAGCGCTTGAGTAGTGCTTCTACCTTTCTGTTACAAAAGTGGGAACTTTGGTCGCTCACAATTGCTTATGGCGACCCATAGCGGCACACAATATTATTTCTAATGAAAAAAATCACAGCATTAGCGTCATCAAGGCGGGTAGGTATCGCTTCTACCCACTTTGAGACGTAGTCAACCGCCAACAAGATATACAAATACCCACTTGAGTTAGGAAATGGCGGACGGTGGGCCAAAGTGGCCACGAAACTCGGACGAATGACAAGACTTAAGAATGGGTTGGATTTCAGATTCCGGGACACATCTACAAATTACTTGGTCTACTCCCCTCCTCCATAAGTGAGGGTCATCCCAAATATAGTATTTGGAATTACTCCTCAACTTATCTCTTTGATACTTTGAAAAGTTGGGAGGGTAGATCTTAGCAACCAAGTAGTTCGCCATGGGAGCAAACCAAGGAAAGCTATCCGAAACAGCATGCAAACTATCCAAGGGGAATGAGTCATTAATCGGAAATGGGTCATATTTAAGATTTTCAAGGCGATTTAGATGGTCCACAACTAAATTCTGTGACCCACTTCATTCCCTAATCTCAATGTCAAATTCTTGCAAAATCAAGATCCAATGTATGAGCCTAGGTTTCGACTCATTCTTTGTCAGCAAATACTTTAAAGCCACATGATCCGTGTATACCACTATCTTGGAGCCTAGCAAGTAAGATTGGAACTTATCCAATGCATGAAAAATGGCTAAAATCTTTTTCTCGGTAGTGGTATAGGTTGATTGCGCCGCATTCAATGTCTTTGAGGAGTAAGCAATGATGTAAGGGAGCTTACCATCGCGCTGTGCAAGTGCGGCACCTACGGCATGATTTGACGCATTGCACATGATCTCGAATGGTTGTGTCCAGTAAGGGCCCCTCACAAGTGGTGCCGTGGTAAGAGCTCTCTTTAACTCCTCAAATGCTTCCGCACAAGCACTATCAAACTCAAAGTCCACGTCCTTTGGGAGTAGGCACGACAATGGCAATGCAATTTTGCTAAAATTCTTGATAAAATGCCTATAGAATCCTGCATACACCAAAAAGGAATGGACCTCCCTCAAAGATGAGGGATGAGATAAACTGGTAATGACATTAACCTTGGCAGGGTCCACAGAAATGCCTTTGTCAGAAACTAGGTGTCCTAACACTATGCCTTGTCTTACTATGAAATGGCACTTTTCAAAATTTAGAACAAGGTTAGTGTCAACACACCTAGCTAAGACCTTGGCCAAGTTCTTTAAACAACTATCAAATGAAGTCTCATGTGCACTAAAGTCATCCATAGAGACTTCCAGACAACTCTCCATAAGATTGGAAAAGGCACTTGTCATGCACCGCTGAAAAGTGGCGGGTGCATTGCATAGCCCAAATGGCATCCTTTTGTAAGCAAAAGTGCTAAAAGGACAAGTAAATGTGGCCTTTTCCTGATCCTCAGGAGCAATGTGAATCTGAAAGTATCCAGTAAAACCATCAAGAAAGCAATAATGGAATTTTTCCGCAAGTCGGTCCAACATCTGGTCAATGAATGGCAAGGGGTAATGGTCTTTCCTCGTTGCAGCATTCAACCTCCTATAATAGATGCACACTCACCAAGCATTTTGTACTCTTGTGGTGACCACTTCACCATCTTCCTTCTTGACGGCGGTGATGCCCGATTTCTTTTGGACAACTTGGACCGGACTCACCCATTCACTGTCAGAAATCGGGTATATGATACCCGCATCAAGTAGCCTTGTGACTTCCTTTTTCACCACATCAAGGATAGTTGGGTTGAGTCTTCTTTGGGGTTGTCTAACTGGCCGAGCTCCTTCTTGGAGAAAGATACGATGCACGCACATATGCGGGTCAATTCCTACAATGTCACCTAAGCTCCAACCGATTGCTTTCTTGTGCTTCCTTAGGACTTCTATGAGCTTCTCCTTTTCTTGGCTAGAGAGCTCAGTAGCAATAATGACCAGAAACTCTTGATTGTCCCCAAGGAATGCAAACTTCAAATGAGATGGAAGAGGCTTCAATTCACTTTTTACCTCCAATTGCAGTTCTTTTTCACCAAGCTCATGGGAATCACTCTTAACAAATTTTCTTTGTTCACCCTCTTGATCATCCTTCTCCTCAACAATAGGGTAGCATAGCTCATTGTGATCTTCGCTTTGCACTTCCGCTACTACCTCATCAATTACATCACATCAGAGGACGGAATGCTCTTCAGGTGGGTGTTTCATGGCTTCCTCCAAGTTGAACTTGATTGTCTTTTCTGCAACCTCAAAAGAGTATGTGCTGGTGAAGGCATCCAACTTGAATTTGGAGGTCTTCAAGAAGGGTCTACCAAGTAGAACGAAGGAGAAACTTCTACCCTCTGTTGGTGGCATTTCAAGGATGTAGAAGTCGACCGGAAATACCAAATCCTTGATTGCCACAAGCACATCTTCAGCTATTCCCATCACGGTAATCACACTCTTGTCGGCCAAGGCAAATCTGGCAGCCAACCTTTTCAATGGAGCTAAGTTCAACCTTGCAAACACTGAGAATGGCATGATGCTCACGCAAGCTCCTAAATTGCACATACAGTCATGAAAAATAACTCCACCAATACGACAAGAAACCAAACAAGGTCCAGGGTCACCAAACTTTTCAGGAATAGGCTTCATCAATGCAGAAATAACACTACCCAATGCCAATGTCTCCAACTCACCTATCTTATCCTTGTGTGTGCACAAGTCTTTTAAAAATTTTGTATACTTCGGAATTTGTTGAATGACATCAAGAAGTGGAATGGTTACCTCAACCTTCTTGAATACTTGAAGCATGTCCAAATCAAACTCTGGAGCTTTCTTGGCCTTCTTTATCATGGAAGAGAATGGAATAGGAATGGACTCATCCATTGTAGCTTTCCTCTTGGGCTCTTTGAGGTTCACTTCTCCCTCTTCTTGCCTTGTGCTCATCTCCTCCTTTTCATGTGGAGCTTCGACAACCACTTCTTTCTCAAGAATGTCTTCCAAGGCCCTAAGAGGTATCTCCTCCAAGGTAGTCCCCGACCGTAGTGTAATGGCATTGAGTGCACTTTTTGGGTTTGGAAGGGGTTGGGATGGAAGGTTAGAAGAGCTTGAGGGTTGGTTGGTGTTGTTGGAGGAGGATAAAGCCAATCTTGAGATTATCTCGGTGATGTTGGCCAATTGAGCATTCACAACACTAAATTGAGCCTTGCTATTCTCTTCATTCTTTTCCACAATAGCTCTAAGCTCATCAACTTGGTTGGTAGAAGAAGAAGAGGCTTGGTTGGTTTGTTTTCTTTGATGTGGCTCTAAATCTTTCCAAATGCTTTTACTGGGATTCCATGGCTTGAATATTTTAAATAGAGCTATTATCTCATCCTTTAGCTGAAATAGATACGCATTCTTATTTTTTTGTTTTTACGTTAACCACATTTTAAACTAGTTTCGCTATATTCCAAGCTGATTAGGGTTTTCTAATTCTTGAATAGGAAAGGTTTGCATTATGGAAACACGAGATGTGTCATGGCTTGAGATCATGAACTAAAATATCAAACAAATCCAAACTATTTTTATAGATAAAAATCACTTTCAACTCGATCCATTAAATAAACTATGCTTACAGATTTTAAAAGGAGATCCAATCCAATATTTAGTCAGAGTATATCATTATATAGAATATCTTAGTACATAAAAAGACAAACAAATCAAAACAAAATATAGGTTTATTTTCAAGTTTTTAACTTGAAGCAGAAAAAAATGGGCAAAGTTAAGATAATCTGAATGATCGCTGTTGCCACCTCTCTTGATATCTGAGGGAAAATAACAACCAAATTCGAAAGAGAAGCTTATGGTGAGAAAGAAATTTAAGTTGGCTTCCAAATGTTCCATCAAAAAATACTTCATTTTTCAATAACTATTGCGATGCTATATAGGCCTACAGAAAGTAATGTAAATAATCAAATTCAATTGTAAACAAACAAATTGGTGCAAAAATAAAAAGGCACTTTGGTTTGTCCACCTGAAAATTATAATGTAATCCAAAGAATGAGCAATATTAAAGTTCAACCATACCCTGAATTTATATTTGGTGCTTCACTGAATAGTCTGAGCAGTAGGTTATTAACATCTTAATCCTATAGTTTGAGCAACTTGAAAATATTATTACTTTTTATAAAACACTTAAGCTACTTTTGTCTTATAAAGCAGAAGGACGACATCAAAATTTTTATTTTTAGTAATAATGAATGAGTATACAATGAATCCCAATTGTAGTGGGAAGGGAAATTATGCAGTAAAAATACACTCATTGCATGTTGTCCAGATTGAGGTAGAATTTAATATAGGCAAACTACTAAAACCAAAAATAACAAATACATAGCTACATTTACCATTTAACAACTATCATCTCAACCTAGTGGGATGGACAAGATTTTTACTGCTATTATCATCTTCACTTCAATCAGTGATCTCTCTACCAATTCGCTTTCTATCTCTGCTAGAGTCCTTTTGCTCATGATGATAATTGCAGTGGGATCGCAACGATTCCCCTCCAGTCCTTTCCGTTCCTATAGGAAAGAATGATAAAATAGTGAAAAATGAAAATCAAATTATAGCAATGATGAATCATCTTGCTTTTTCTCTCCAGTTATGTATAATGCAGAGTTCAAGAAAGGGAAAGAACATACATCACGGAATAGAATGTCGTCGGCCTCAAGCATGTGGATTATGTGTCTGATTTTAGGTCTCTTTGTGGCATCTAGATCAACACATTTAAGAACAACCAACAGAGCAAAGCTTAAGAGCCTTTAAAGACGACTTTTGAAGAAGATTTGGATTAATGAGTTCCTCTGATTTTTTATTGCCAACAATAGTTTTCAACCACTCAATTAAATTAACCTGCAAATATACCAAATTCTAGTTAGGAAAATAGAAAAGAAGAGAAAATAATCAGCATAGAACAGTGTAAGAAGATAAAACCAAAACTGTATACTATTATTGGTTATAGCCTCTAACCTCTCCTTGGGGTCTATTATAATCAACCGGACTTCTTCCGATAATTATTTCCATAATAAGTATCCCAAAGTTATAAACATCATTCTTCTCAGTCAGCATTCCAGTGCATGCATACTCCAGTGCAACATAACTATAGAACAAGAAAAGAGAGAACATGAACTTTGAAGCATGAAATATTTGAGTATAGAAAGTGAAACTAACTGATAGGAGAAAATGTTTGGTTAACTCATACTAACCCAAATGTCCTCATCGTACAAGACACTATGTATTGTATTTTAGTTCTTCACAATCATTGCCCTACTTCCAAAAAAAAATAGGAACCTTATTCAATTAGAAATCAAAAGAGTTACTACCAACCAAATCACAACAATCAAATTCAATCATTCAAACATAATCAAGGACTCCTAATCCATTTTGAAACTTTTTACTGGTTTATTATCAAATTCTTTTGAAATCAAAATAATATTTAATACTTTGGCAAACGAAGAACATTCAAATTCACATAAAATTTTCGTATAAAAGAAAATAAAGTACAATAAAAATAAAAACAAAATAGAACCTTAAAAGAGTAGGTTGCAGAGGCAGAGATAGAGGGAGAATGATAGAGATCAGAGTCGCTGGTGAAGAAGTGAAACAGAGAGGCGACAGAAAACAACGAAGTGGTGGACCCGAGTGTGGCGGCGGCGGTGGCGGCAGCGTGTTGCAGCGTCAAAGATCAAAGAACAAGCACGATGCAGGGGAGAATGAGCAATTTCACGGATGGAGAGAATAAGAGAACGACCACGGCATAGGGAGAGAAGTAGAGAGCAAGCTACTATAGACTAGGAGGAACAAGGAACGAGCGACATTGATGGGAAGCAGAGAGAGGGGCAAAAGCCCTACCAGAGCTCTGAACTTTTTTCTTTGAAACTCGGATTAAAGGAAATAGGAAGAATGCGTAAAACAAAAAAAACCAGGGCAAATATTTAATTATCAATTCTTTCAAAAATAAAAAAATGGGGTTTATGTTGTAAATATTTTAGTGGTGGTTAATCATACTCTTATGTAAAAATGGGAGCAAGAAATTCGTGGCCATAATTTAAATATAATTATATTTCAAATTTTGTTTGTTGTGTGGGAGTATATAAAAATTTGAAATATATTTAAATTTTGTTTGTTATATGGGAATATATTTAAAACATGAGAAGTATGAAGTTGTGCACGATAAATAAAATAGAAAAAAAATGAGAAGATAATTGAAACGATTATCTCCCACTCTTCCTCTATTTTATTTATTCCCATCAACCTCTCCTAACAATTGGCAAACCGATATCTCCTACTCTTCCTCTGTTTTATTTATCCCCCGTCAACATCTCCTAACAATTGGCAAACAGTTATCTCACATTTTTCCTCTGTTTTATTTATCTCCCTAACACACAATTAAAACGGTTATCTCCCCCTTCTTTCTCTATTTTATTTATCCATCAACTTCACGCTTCCAATCTTTCAATTTTTAGGAGTGGACACAATTACCGTATTTATTCTCATCATGGAACTTGAACATCGTACGAGTTTTTTATTTTTCAAATTTAAATCAATCCAATTCGATCTATAATTTAATCTAAAATTTTTTATGTACTCTTTTTTAGTACTAATTGATCAAACATATCCATTTTAATCTCTTCTATCAACCTTTTTAAGTACTAATTGTATGCTAAAAGTTTGGATTATTAATATTATTAATATTTTTTATTATTTTCAAAAATATATTTTTATATTTATCAATACATATATTTCACTTACACGTGTATATAGTTTATATTGTAAATGAGATATATGAAAATTAAAAAATTACCCATATCTCATTTACACGGTAAATAAAATACGTGTAATATTATCTCGTTTATATTGTAAATGAGATAAAAGAAGAGTATTTATTTTAGTAAATATTTTTTAAATTATTTATTTTAGTAATTATTATAATTAATTTATTTATTAAAATAAAAAATTCCAAATATGTAGCAAAACTTGATTTAGCACTATTGGATAAATCAATTTTTTATTATTTTATTCATGTAAATTGTCATCATTTTAAACATAAAGGAAATTATAATTAAATATTTTATCTATCATGAATAATATATTGTTATCCTAAATTATACCATGAGTAACTTTTTCATAGAAGAGATATATTCAGTTTACAATTAAGTGCTTAATTGGACGTCATTAAATTGATATAAAAAATATTTTTTTACTTTTAAATGTGTTTGATAAATTTTTAGTCGTAAAAAAATACTAAAAAATAAAAAATATCTTTTTTGAGATGCTATAATTTAAGTTTATTCAGATGAATTTTTAATAAAAGATATTTTCTTGAGTTATTATTTTTTAAAAGATCTTATAAAAAATAAAAGTAATTTTATATTTGGATACCTCATACAAAAATATTTTTTTATCTATCAATTGTATTTGGATATAACAATATAAAAGTATTTTTTTGCTCATTTATTATGTAAAAAACATCTTTTAAAAAATTTAAATTATACCTTCTCAAAAAAAATATTTTTTATTTTTTAGTATTTTTACTTTTACTACTAGAAATTTATCAAACACGATAAAAATTAAAAAGAATCATTAAAAAATATCTTTTTTTATCAACTTAACGACGTCCAAACAAGCACTTACATCTTTTTTTTAAAAAATTCTTTTAAAAAAAATATTTTTCATATAATAAATAAATAAAAAATATTTTTATATTATTATACCCAAACATAATTAAATTGAAACGAGAGTCAGAAGTCAGAAGTCAGAAATTGAGTGAGTGAGATTGGTGGTCTGTAGAACACAACACAGACGCCGCTGTTACTAAGTAGTTACCGCAGTTAGTAATAGTAGCAGCAGCATAAACAAAAAATTACTTTTATTTTTTTAAAAATCTTTTAAAAAATAACTCAAAAAAATATCTTCTCTTAAAAATTCATCCAAACAAATTTTAAATCCTACAAGAATCAAACTAAAGAATCTCGTAAATAAATTTCCTATCCGTCATAACAAAGTCATTCCTGAGCCCTAAATTCTATCCTAGCCAACCAACAAATAATAAGTATTTAAATGAAAACGAAATTATTCATCTAAACTAAGCGGTATATGTTTAAAAATATAACTAAATTTGTAACATAACAAGTCTCTGTCTCTGTCTTGATACATATTACGATATTAATCCTAAATCTATAATTTATATAAACTAACATGTCATTCAAATAACTCGTAATATATCAAATAATGTTGAACCAATTAATATCACTCTTGCAAGATTTTTTTCCTTTCCTCCTTTTTTCTTTCTCATTTTTAAGTTATGATATTATTTATTTTAAAAATTTAAGTTGATAAAAAAACACATAAATTATTATATTTTTAATATATTTTTTTGAATAATAGTCTTTTTTTCTTAGAATTTTGTGCATAAATCTTTTTTTTATTTGTCTTAAGTTATTTTTTTAACTTAATCAATAATCGAATTCTAAATCTTTTTGATAAAAAGACTATAATATTATATTATGATAAACTTAAACTAATAAAAGAGACACATAAATAATTATATCTCCAATATTTCTCTTTTTTTACCTTTCACTTAGAAGATAGAAGTGTAATAAAACAACAAGTGGAAGAATAAATTTGCAAACATCTCTTCGTTGTGCATCAAAGGTTCTCGAATTAGACGAGTATTAAAATGGGAAATAAGTTCGAAAAGTGCAAAAAGGGTAATAGAAGTATAAAACAAAGGATTCAAAAAGTAAAATTGATTGAAATCGAAAAAGTTTGCATTGAAATTTAAAGAAAGCGATAAAGATGCCTTTGATTAGATCAAAGGACTTTAGACATGGAAATTAAAGGTACTGGAATGTAAATTGAACATGAAAATTAGACAATGCTTGAAACATAAATTTGCTTGAAAGATAAAGTTTTTTTGCAAGAATCATAAATTAAAAGGTAAAGACAGCAGAAGGAACCCTACAGAAATCGAACTCGAACACAGACTTAGAAATTTGCTGGGATATGAGTGTGCTTGAGTGTATTTCTGAAAAGAAGTTCCAACCCCTATTTCCTAAAACTTACTAATATTTATAGCCACTTCCATAACCGACCATTAATTACATGACGCTGCCTTGTATGTGAATTCTTAGGTAACTGTTCTCGCTCTTTTGCCCGTGAACGTTACCTATAAATTCCTCACTTAGAGAAAGCCTTCGACTTCTCTACTTGTGTAACCGCTCGATTCTCCATTCGAATAACTGTTTGATTCTTCATTCGAGTACTTGTTCGATTTAGCAAGGTGTCTAAATCGAGTCCATGTCAAATAACTTCCAATTAATGCCTGCACGTGTGTCTTTTCTGCCTCTGTTTCCTTCTTGACCCTTCACCAGCAATTTGAATCAGCTTGATTTTTCGAGAATAATTATCTTGACTAACAAATTGCCCCTTAGGATTAATATGTTTGCCTTCGAAGTCATTTCTTGGAAGATGAAATACTTAATCCTAATCCAATCGTTAGACACCTTTACTGATAATAATTACGATTTACCTTCTCCATTAATGTTGTCCCATTTGACACGTCTCTCACGATTCATACCTTTTCTCTCCACCACTTCGCCTTCTTCGCAAAGTTACCTCCTTTTCCTTTGAATTCCCTCTGTAATAACGGCTAAACAAAAACTCCCTTTAAATTCAACACTTCCGTCATTGTTTAACTTTCTCGAACCCTTATTCTCTCAATTTCTCTTGCATTCAACTTTCTCGCACAACCTCTATTCTTCAACTTTCGTTCTTCTCTGCTCATCAACGACTATTTCTTCATCTCATGTTGCTGCACAGGATGAGGGCAAAGGTCCCATGGTGCAACCACCGACTCCTCCATCTCTTCTTGTGTTGAACCAGGTCAATAATGAAGTCATTGATGATCCACAGCTCCAAATTGATGACCCTATAATCGTTATTCCCTTTACTGTGGGTGAAGATACCCATTGTTTTGTTGGTCCTATCGAAATTCTGGAAAGGGCAAAAAAAAAACTCCCTTTCTTCCCCAGCGCCCAAGGGGACTTGTTAACAAATCAATACCTTGATATCTCTTTTTTCACCAACCAAAAATCCTTTAGGAATAACCCTAAGATCACTCCTTGAGGAATTGACTTCACAGCTTGGTATGAGTGGTGCACGAAATTGTGATCATCAACAATGGCGCCAAAGACTTGGTAGCGCTCTCAAACGTGAATCACACTTTGTCACAACTTCACACAACTAACCAGCAAGTGCACTGGGTCGTCCAAGTATTAAACCTTACGTGAGTAAGGATCGATCCACGGAGATTGTTGGTATGAAGCAAGCTATGGTCATCTTGTAAATCTCAGTTAGGCAGATTCAAATGGTTATAAAGGTTTTTGAAATTTATAATAAATAAAGCATAAAATAAAGATAGAAATACTTATGTAAATCATTGATGGAAATTTCAGATAAGTGTATGGAGATGCTTTGTTCCTGTTGAATCTCTGCTTTTCTACTGCCTTCCTTCAATCCTTCATACTCCTTTCCATGGCAAGTTATATGTAGGGCATCACCGTTGTCAATGGCTACATCCCATCCTCTCAGTGAAAATGGTCCAAATGCTCTTGTCACAGCATGGCTAATCATCTGTCGGTTCTCGATCATGTCAGAATAGAATCTATTGATTCTTTTGCGTCTGTCACTACGCCTAACAATCGCGAGTTTGAAGCTCGTCATAGTCATTCAATCCCTGAATTCTACTCGGAATACCATAGACAAGGTTTAGACTTTCCAATTCTCAAGAATGGCCGCTAATAATTCTAGCTTATACCACGAAGATTCTGATTAAGGAATCCAAGAGATATGCGCTCGATCTAAGGTAGAACGGAAATGGTTGTCAGGCACGCGTTCATAGGTGAGAATGAGGATGAGTGTCACGGATCATCACATTCATCATGTTAAAGTGCAGTGAATATCTTAGAATAAGAATAAGCACAAATTGAATAGAAAACAGTGGTAATTGCATTAAAACTTGAGGTACAACAGAGCTCCACACCCTTGATCTATGATGTGTAGAAACTCCACCATTGAAAATACATAAGTGATGGTCCAGGCATGGCTGAATGGCCAGCCCCCATGAAGGTTTAAAATCACATACACTGATTAAAGATCAATCAAAAGACTCTTAGTACAATAGTAAAAAGTTCTATTTATACTAAACTAGCCACTAGGGTTTACAGAAATAAGTCTAAGTGCAAAAATCTACTTCCGGGGCCCACTTTGGTGTGTGCTTAGGCTGAGCTTGAGCTTTACACGTGCAGAGGCTTGTTTTGGAGTTAAGCGCCAAGTTGCAACGTGTTTTTGGCGTTTAACTATGGTTTGTGACGTGTTTCTGGCGTTTTACTCCAGAATGCAGCATGGAACTGGCGTTGAACGCCAGTTTGCGTCATCTAATCTCGAATAAAGTATGGACCATTATAAATTACTGGAAAGATCTAGATGTCTACTTTCCAACGCTGCTAAGAGTGCGCCATTTGGATTTTTGTAGCTCCAGAAAATCCATTTCGAGTGTAGAGAGGTCAGAATCGAACAGCATCAGCAGTCCTTTTTCAGCCTGAATCAGATTTTTGCTCAGGTCCCTCAATTTCAGCCAGAAAATACCTGAAATCACAGAAAAATACACAAACTCATAGTAAAGTCCAGAAATGTGAATTTTGCATAAAAACTAATGAAAACATCCCTAAAAGTAGCTAGATCCTACTAAAAACTACCTATAAACAATGCCAAAAAGCGTATAAATTATCCGCTCATTGATGACAAGTCATCATATACCTATTTTTCTATGCTTTTTCATACAAGAAATTGATGATTAGTGCTTAAATATTGCATTCTTTTGTGCTTAATTGGAAGATTTCCTTGATCTTTTAATTTTATAAATCTTGTAGGAAATAAGAAGAAAAAGAAGCAAAGAAGCACAAAAAAGAGGAAAAAAAGAGCTTTGGAGCATACTTTGAAGTTGGAGCACACTTTGGAGGCTTAGGCCACGCTTTTAAAAGCGTGGCCCATGACCAAATTAAAGAAGAAAACAACCAGCACGCACACTGCCCTGCCCTTGCCAAGGGCAGGGCAGAATCATGATGAAACAAAGTGAGGTTGGAGCAAATTTTCGCTAAGTTAAAATCTGGCCACTCACAACATGACCATGCCTACTTCAAAGGACTATAACTTGAGCTACAAACGTTCGATTGATGTGCTTTCAGTTGCGTTGAAAAGCTGACATTCAGAGCTTTCCAACGATATATAGCAAT